>NC_137543.1:156575882-157106126 GCF_963082525.1 Nesoenas mayeri
ACCAAACTGGTAAACCAGTGTGCAGACAATACAAAATTGGGAGAAGTGGTTGATGCAGCAGAGAGCTATGCCATCCGGGGCAATGCAACAGGGTGCCATCCAGTGGACCTCGGCAGTCTGGAGAAATGGGCTAAAAGGGCCCTCATGCAGTTCAACAAATGCAAGCACAAAATCCTACACCTGGGGAGGATCAACCTCATCCATCAGTGTGTGCGGAGGGACTAGATGGCTGGAAAGCAGCTTGGCAGAAAAGGTCATGGGGGTCTAGGTGAACACCAAGTTGAATGTGAGCCAGCTGAATAGCAATGTGCCCTTATAGCCAAGAAGGTCTAACATTAGGAGGGGTATAGCCAGCACAGGATGGCATGGTGCTATATGGATAGCACTGGCCTGAAATGTTGGTCAAATAGGGTAGAAACATGCTGGCTCACTCACCAGTCACCCAAATAGCCTTCTTCAACTACAGCCCCTGTGTAGGCTGTAGTGTTAAAACTAATCCTTCTCAAAATCTGGTGCAGAGTGAGACAGGTGCTGTCTATAGCAGACCTTTGCAGGAGCAAGGCTTTCCAGGACTGGCAGGATAAGATGTATTTTTGCAAAGAACATGTATTTGCAATTCCTGTCACTGTGAACAAGCCAAAGGTCAGTTCTCACCTCTGTCCATCTCCCCAGCATACAGTCTCTCTCCCCCAGATACAACCCAGATAGCTTTTGCCACTTAAGAATGCAGTAGCTGCACCATAGCTGACCTTCGGTCACACATTTCTTAGGTTCATAGATTTGTAATGCCAGAAGGGACCATTATGTTCAGTGAGTATGACAGCACCATAACATAGGGCACAACATTTCACCTGTAATTCCTGCGTAACTTCTGCTTGAACTGAGAAAAGCTTACCAAGAGAAATCGAGCAGTGATGGAGGATCCAGAAAATCCTTAGATGTAGTATTACCAGCACTGTTACCCCATAAAAAGTTACTACGTGTTGTTACCCTGAATGTGTCCAGCTTGAAGTTCCAGGCATGGGATTTCTCTATGTCTTTACCTTCTCATTTCACCAGTCCTCTGCCTGCAGTTATTTTTCTCCTTACAGAGGTGCTTACAGTTTGTGAGACGCATCTTTATCCCTGAGTAACCTTCTTCTGGTAAGTAGGCTTTTTTCCTAAACACAGATAATTTAAAAAAAAATATTTGTAGTTATTCTAGTAGCAATTACTGCATTGCACCTTTATTCCGACCCCAGGATCACTTCTGACCAATGGACATACTATTGCAGCATACAGCTCTAACATCACTTTCCTCCTTCTATTCTGTTTTCCCCTGGTTATACATCCGAGGCTCCCATTAGCTTTCTTAGCCACACAATTATATCGGACAGCCATCGTACACTGTTTATTGACCATGACCTCCCATCCCCTCCCCGAGTCAATGCCTTCCAGGAGGCAGCCCCACATCCTGTAAGCGCTATGCACGTCTCCACTTCCCAGAAGCGTACGCTGGCGTTTGGACACATTAAAAGCATTTGTTATTTAAGTCATTCCAGCTTACAAAACAAGGTATAACTGCCCTTCCCTTACCATTATTCACCACTGCCAGCTATTGCTCCAAACTGCAGACCTTGTTAGTAACGAGCTGATATTTTCCTTTAGGTCACAAATAAATGCATTGCACTTAGCTATACCGCATGTATATGTATGCTCACCTAGTCAGCTTTTTAAGACATTTTGCATGGATTAATACTGCATTATTGTGTGGCATAATAAATGGTTTAATGGTCATTTAATATCAGTGGGTGTATGTCTGAAGACTCAAACAGCACCTCGCTGTAACCCTCTCCCCAAAGTCATTGGTTCAAATTCATGTCATCCCACAGAGCAGAAACACCAAGAATTACTTTGGCCCACAGGCATTTCAAGAGATGCACACTCTTCCCTTCCAGGATGCCTGAGTTACACTATACACACCATAAACTTTTTAATCTAAAGCCAAAGAGAGCAACAGTACACAGTTACCAGTGTGTGCTTACACACACCTCCATACACATCTATAAAAATGGGGGGTGTATGCATTTGCCAGACATGCGGTTATGCAATCCTCACCCACGTCTCTGCACAGATGTATTGCGCCAACATATCAAAAGCAGAGCAACACTGTGATTAGGACTTGCAGTGATGGATGACCAAAACCCATCACTTGGACTGTGAACAGCTCACGATACTTCAGCAGATACATACATTATATCCTGCATTACTAGAGGAATGGTCGCTACTGGGACAGCTGCAACTGAGGAGCCTTTGGCAATCTATACTTCAAATATGCAGCTCTCTCTAGTATGACTATGCTGACAACTTGTCAATATATAATACCCCATATTTTCAGGGTGCATCAGGGTCATGATTCATATTAAGGATACGTTCATACAGTTTCTAAAAGGTCACTCACATTATAGATGTGGCTGTTCAGTGCCACAGTCATTCCAATAACCCCCATTTCACTTTTGCAATTTCTTTCTGAAGTCTGAAAGCCAAAATCAGCCCTTGGGAAAACACAATTTCATTGACGGCAATGGGTAGCTATCAAATCAGATCTGCATCCGAGCCTCAACTTTGTATTCTGTGGTAACATCCTTCTTGGCAAGGTCAGATGAAAATTTCAAAAGCCCATTGATGGCTTGACAGCATGAGGCCCTGTGAGTTATAAGTTGAAATTCTGTGGACTTTAACAAGGGTTCTCCTCCTAAATAATTTTGATGCTCTGGAAAATCTGCTCTTTGAAGCTGCCTTTTGTTTAGCAGCAGGATCCTCTGTTCCTGTGGAGGTTCTGTTCCGGTTGTCGCTGTTACGGTGTTAGTGAATATGGTGGGGGGAATAAATGGCTGATCTGTTTATTTTGATGACTCCACTCAATGCATCTGGATAGAAAGATACAGAGAATTATTGTGTGATTATGTATTCTTTGACATTAATCTCAGTAGCTGAAATGAAATGTTGGGCTATTATGAAGTGCGAATGAGCTTATAATATGATAAGGAGGGTTAAGATTTGAGCAGTGGCTCGGTTTTCTTGCTGTTCATCTTCAGCATGCCAGATGGTGTGTCACCGGGCTTTTATTGGTCCTTTATCAATTTTATTAGCCATATGATTTGATTGATCTTATTTTGCCTGAGAAAAAATCAATTAAAAAATATAACTTAAGAGAACAGCTCCCTACCTTAAGGGAATAGAAGTGCCTAACAAGTATAAAAAAGTGTCAAAAGATCAGAAAGCTTAAGAGGGGCTCCAAAACACATAAATACACCAACAGGCATGTCATCAGGCCATGAGACCACTAGGGGAGGAGGAGGAAGGATGTACTTCATCAGACTGGAAGAGACTGATTGCTCCTGGAGATGCGGCTGAGGACAGGCATTGAGGTACAACACCCCTGCAGAAGCAGGAGAAGATGTGCCATCGTGCACAGCCCATTGCCCCAGCAGGAGGAAAACCACCACGCACAAAGCTCCTGGCATCACCAAAGAAGAAAGCAGCATGTCCATGGAAGAGAGGCTTGAGTTAACTTCAGCAGCATTTCTAGAAGGGCTCTCTCTCAGATGAAGCAAGGTAGGTGTCCAGAGAATGCAATTTTCAAGGTCCCTGCAATCCCTAGAGGCAGATATCATGGAATCATAGAATAGTTTGGGTTGGAAGGGACCTCCAAATGTCATCTAGTCCAACCCCCAATCATGGCTGCAGTCTGCAGCTAGGACAGTAGTTCCGACATCCAGCACCACCACCTCTGGGCACTACATCTTGCCAGTGTCTACACAGAGATGTCTACGTGTGAGCATGCATTTTATCCCACAGAGAGCTAGTCCATACAGTCAGTGACATCTAGAGAGTATTCATCCTACATTTACACTCCATCAACTGGCCCTTTGTAGACTAAAATGGGAGTTCAGGCTGGCTCACACACAGCCACCTTGATCTGGGAGTTTAACTATTCCTAAATTTAGAACCAGGTGATTCCCACCAGCAGTTTCTGAAATAAGGACTAGAATACAGCTCTTTTTCCAAAGAAAAATCCTTTTTCCATTCCATAACGGAATATAGTTGAGGCAAATTTTTATAAAATAGACATCATACATTAGGGGATATACATACCACTCAGACCGATGGCCATGGCTTTTCTACAGCAGAAAATGGGCACAAAGAGGTACCACTGTTCTGCAAAAGCAGCAGCAACTCTAAAGCCAACATGGGGATTCATAAACTGCTACATAAACCTCACTCAGTGCCAGGGGCAAGCAAATACTCAGCATCATGGTTTTATGCCTCACACCCTGCCAGAGTAGAGCCACAGAGCTGGAGTTTTAAGGATCGAGTGTCTTCCTCCACATCCTGAAAGGAAGGCATTTTTTCAATAGTGCTTGTAAGAGCATGTATGCTATTCACAGCCTCCTTCAGCATCCAGGCCTTTTTGAAACACCACCTTCCTGATAAGAGTGTTTCACAGTCAAGGTTAAAGTGGGAAATAAAAAACAAGCGCTGCTTCCCTGCCCCAGAGTCCAAATGAAAGAGGGAGAAAGGCAAATAAAACCCTCAGTCAAGAGGAGGAAGGAAATGCTGATGAAGAGAGAGTGTGAGTGAACGTTATGAATCCCATTACACCTCTATCTCGCGGAGCAGATTGCTGCGGGCAGGAATTTCTGACATACAGTCTAACTTTCTGTAAAGTCTTATCACATATAAAATTGCAGTAATCATAATGCCAAGGAATGAGACAATGACAAATGAAAAAGCTTTCAGAAGTTAATGTTCACAACACACTGCCAGCAAAACACACAATCTATTTAATTAGTAAAATGCCATGAGATACTGTTCAATTCTCCATTCAGAGAGACTGTGAGTAAATATGCAAGAGTGTTATAATACAATGAGACGGCTACATTAAAGATTGAAATGTATGTGGCTGGTGAGATGCAGATGCTGCACATTAAAATAAACACATTGCATCATAAATTTAACACACTTGACAGCATAACAGGCAATGAAAATGATGTCACCTATGAAAACAGCTGCAGGTCCTGTAGAACCAGCAGCACTAACTGCTGCAAACTCGCATCAACTTTCCCAGTCTCTGGTCTTGCTGCTCAGGTAATCTGAGGCCATCAGAACAGCCAGTGGTCCAAGAAGAATGAATGGGTCTTTGTCTGGGTGGAAGGAATCAATCATTTATCTGTGCTGTGGTGTCAATTCTCTAGTCACAGCCCATTGCTCCATTTCCTTGGCTCTTCTCTTTGTTCCACGCCTCAGTTTAGAGAGCAAATTCCATTCTCTAAATCAGATATGATACAATCTCACCAGCCTCAGGTTTCTCTAAATGCCTTTCCACCTTCTTTGTCTCATGCTTGGGGACTAACGCATGCCTTAGTCTGCTCCTGGTGCAGGTATAACTCTGGTTGCAATCTCCACCAGATACCACCTGCAGCAGCTCCCTAGCTCTCTAAGTCAGGAATGGTCAGATATTCCAGACTCCTACTTCTTTGGCCACAGACTCTTTCTATAATAGCACCCCCCAACCCATCTCCATTACTAAAAATATTCTTAAAATGGGATTCACACTTCACAAGAAGCCCTGGACAGTATCCTCGGCCATCATGAACTTCTCCAACCTACATGGATGCCAAGGGGTAACTTTAATTCTGAGTAAACTCACCTGTGGAAACCCCAACTGCCTTCATTGTGCTGGGCCCACTTGACTGTGGATGGTCCATCACAGCTTGGGTGACTTTCCCTGGAAACAAATGCATGAGGGTATGCGAGTGATAAGGTCACGATGGCAGAGTGATGCAGCAGCCATTGTCATCAATTTAGGTCCCTGTGCATATTTTAGAACTTCCTGTTGCATTTTTCACATGCAGCACGGAATATTTAATATTCATGGGACCCCATGTGGTCCTCAGGATGTCTACCCAGCAACTATATATTCTGCTTTATAAGCAGTAACTTTGATTTAACATTGCCAGTGTCTGTTCCTAAATCAGTTTCGATGTCTCCAATTCCATACCATCATGTGTCTGTTTCGGCAAGCGATTCACAGGGAGCAATCTGGTTCATCAAATAATGTATTCCTTCACCTCTGTAATTATTTTTAATGGGTGATTTATGCTTTTACGAGTGAAGCAGACTAAAAGCACAGCACAGCATATTTCAGTGTGTGGTACATATCTACTCCTTTTTGGATGTGGATTTGAGTTGATATGTCTTTCTCAATTCGAGGATTGACTGACACATCACAAAATGTCACTTCATTAGGAGACAAACAGAAATAATCCAACCAGAACATTTTTTATTGATAAAGTGGAGCAGAGAAATACCAGGGTCACTTATCATTTTGTATGTGGGGAACAGGCAATGAAATCTTTATCGGAAAATTGTCTCTGACAGGAATGCACTTAATCTTGTCAGAGATAACACAGCCACAGTAATATATTGCTTGATATTTATAATAGCTACAGTAGATAGGCCTACCCTATCATGCTGTTTCAGCAGTTCACAAGGCTTAAACTACTTTATGTCAAATGCCTCTGTAGATTTCATTTCTCCCTCTTTTTTTGCCAGGAAAATCTATTATCCAAGCATTCCTTTGGTGCATATTGCAAATTCTCAGCCTTAAGATAGAGTAGAAATGGTATGGTGTGCTGTAGGTCACACAAGTTTTGCTTGGACTCTTGCAGCTTCATAGGCTCCTTCTGGATGTCACAACAGACACCAGTTCCAAAAGGGTGGATGGGATTCCTTGAAGAGGCAAAACGCTAGCAGAAAGATTCACACATGACTTACACTTTGTTTTGTAAGTAGCTTAAGTCTTTAAAAACTAAACTGCCTTTGCCTTGCTCCAGGAAGACGTTTTTCCTTATGCTGTCACACCAGCAACTCCTCAGGAAAATGGAAGCGTGGTGAGTAACCTACACACAGGGACCATCACAGTCTGGGATGACATCCCCAGTTCTGGGGCTAAGAACGATCTCCCTAAATTCAGCTGTGACCGGTGTGGTATTTTATACATTGTCTTTCAACCATATTATGATAGTAAAGTGAACTTACCTTTCAGTCACTGAACTGGAAGGAATCTAAGCCAACCTCCTCCAACATATATTTGTCTATACCTGTTGACAAATACCTCCAATGTTGACAGTTTGACATCCTTCTCAGTAAATCTATTAAGTATTTCATCACCAAGTTTTTTGTGATGTTGATCCAAAATCCTCCTTTTTGCAACCAAAATCCATCATTTCTCATCCTCCAGAGATTTGGAAAACAAGTTACTCTTGGTAGCAGAAGACACTGCTCCTCTCAGTAGTTTCACATTTAGGCTGAGCAACCATGTTGTTCTCAGTCTCTACAGGTTATATTTTCTACAGTAGGATTCGGCTCCAGATGAATAAACTGATATGAATGTGATTACATACAGCTGTATATATGGAAGCCAGGTGTCTAAGATCCCAGTAAAGTTGACTATCAACAGTTTAGAGAGTAATTCCATTCAGTGTAAACCAGGCATCTCCACTTCTCTATTATCATCAGCTACGAGAGCTCAGATATCTGCTTCACTTGCAGATGCTTACACTATAGCTACAAAATCTTTAGTATCTAAACCAGATATCAAACGATCCTTATACCATTTTCATTCTTTTCCGCTGAACCAGTGGAGTCAAGCCTCTGGGGCAGCTTCAAGACTTCCCGTCTACACCGCTTGGCTTATACCTCTTAACAATTGCATTCTAAAAGTTTTCCCCCAAACTAGTTATTTACACCATAAGTATGTATAATAACTTACACCATGGAAAAACAACTCAGCTGAGTCTTATCCTGGCCTAAAATCATTCCTGACCAGAGCTGCTCAGCCAGGGATTTTTTTTAATGGCAGGCGTCCTGCGAATTTTAAGAGATTAAATTTGGGGCTGTGGAGCAGTTTCAGTGCACGGTGGATTGTAACTTTCTTAACCCATCTCCTGTAAATCTGTGCTTATATGTACAGTCCATAGATGCAGCTGTGATTAATGTTGTCACAGCTTCTCCTGCAGCAGATTTTCACGGGGCTGCTGCTATCCACACAACCTGAGCAGCCTCCAGACCTCTGCTATTGTTTCTTGTGCTACAGACATACGAAGCCCTGGACAAAGACATGGTGAGATACAGTCCCTGGGCAGGAACTCACAGGTGAAACAGACTTGACAGCAACAAACAAAAAGAGAAAATCATTGCTAGGTCCAGGATCGCCACTCTGGAATGAGAAGATCCATGGACAAAAGAAGCATTTCTCCATCTTGCTCTGTACACACATCACCTTGCAGACTTGGTGGCCAGTTTCCCCACTGGGACCATCCCCAGCTCCAGCTCCTGGCAGCTGTGTCTGTAAGGGGGAAAAGTGAAGTCCAGCACATGTTAACTGACTGTATTTCTGCAAGGCACGATTGGAAGTGACCTCAGCAACAGCTGCCAATTGCAGCATCTTTGCAGATACGGAAGAAAATTCTGTTTTCATCTGTGCTCCCCTACAGACCAAACTGACTGAAGGAGGTTCCTAAAGAGCATCTAGAAAGCAGGTCCTGCAAAAGTCACCTGAGAGACAGGAAAGGGCAAACCACACCTTGCCTCTCCAGGTTGTTCAGAAGAAATAATTCAAACTGTGATTTTGTTTTTCACAGCTGAGGCGCAGCATGCCCTCTTCAAGCTGGAGCTCAGCCAGGGTGCAACTGCACCATGTAATGCTGGGCAGGGGCTGAGGCCTGAGGCTGGGCAAAATGTTCCAGACATCTTCCCTCTTAATAACAGAAATATCTTGTTAAGGGAACTAAAACTTTTCATTGGTTTATTTGAATCATTTTGAGGAGGAAAAATTAGGCAGTTTTCAAGGGCCCCCAAGTATTTTCTTTTGTCATTTTGAAATTATTTGCTTGTTTGTTCACTGAGAAAGAAGGCTCATGGTAATGGTGGAGTCACAGAGCCAGTTCTTCCTGATCCTCCATAAAATCAGGTACTTGACCTTACCCTCTGCCTGCTAAAGTCTTCCCAGCACTGCTGGCTCCCTGCAGACAGACCTGTCTGGGATATCACGTGTGTGATGGAGCTGGAGCTGAAGGAGTCATTGATTTCATCTGCACTGAAAAGTACTCCATGTTCTGCTTGATTTTAGTGCTGCTCTTGTGCAGGAGTCTTTTACAGAATCCCAGAATGTCAGGGATTGGAAGGGACCTCAAAAGCTCATCCAGTCCAATCCCCCACACTGAAGCAGGAACACCCAGATGAGGTTACACAGGAAGGTGTCCAGGCGGGTTGGAATGTCTGCAGAGAAGGAGACTCCACAACCCCCCTGGGCAGCCTGGGCCAGGCTCTGCCACCCTCACTGAGAAGAAGTTTCTTCCCAAATTTAAGTGGAACCTCTTATGTTCCAGTTTGTACCCCTTGCCCCTTGTCCTATCACTGGTTGTCACCGAGAAGAGCCTGGCTCCATCCTCCTGACACTCACCCTTTATATATTTGTAAACGTGAATAAGGTCACCCCTCAGTCTGTTCTTCTCGAAGCTAAAGAGACCCAGCTCCCTCCTTCAGACTTGATACCCATTATGTCCCCACACTAAAACGTATCCTGCAGCCTTGAATTACAAATGCTGATAGTCCAGGTTTAAGACACTACATTTTTGGATGAAGTTATCATCTTGCTGTCATAGATATACAGATATAAATCCATCACACACATCAAAGACATCTCACTATTCCTCTGGCCCAACAAACTGGATTTTGAGGAATGGGGCAGGCAAGCTGTTTATTTTGGTTTTGGCACATTGAATTTCATGGAGAGTGTGATATTCAGAAATGAAACAGCGAAAGTCTTGACCAGAAATGAAAAGGGTCACAAGTTGCTCTCTTGACACAGGTGCAAACATCTAAACAACCACAAGCACTGTCATCTAAGCCACAAAGGCAGGGAAATAGGAAGGTTTGGGGTTCCAATGGCTTTGCCACAGAAATCCCACGGGTCTCAATGTACCTTGTTGGCCCGTGTTGCACCCCAGTTCTTCCACGTGTAAAATGGGAATGGCAGCATCAGTGGGCTCATGTGACATTGTAGGGTTTATTTCATTAATAGTCACAAGATGATCTGAACAGGGAAAAGCGATAATTCAAGATTCAGAGAGCACCAAAACATTTTTACCGAATCCAAATGTGAGAGGAGGGAGAAGCTGTTATAATAAGAAACCTGCAGAGTCTTCACAACCTTTCAAAGAAACAGACAGAGAGACCTTCCTGTACGAAGCCACAACTCCAGCAGGAAATAATTGGGGTCAAACTGTTGAAGTCAATGAGTGTCACCCTGCAGAGCAACGAGCTTTGGATCAGGCTGTTAAGGAGCAAGGACATGAGCATCTCATGAGCAAATATGCTTGTCACTGGAAAACACCACTAACACACAGCTCTACCAGCTTCAGGTATTAAAAAGGGATTTTAAAAAAGAAAAACAACAGATACTGAGTTATTTGTCTTTCCACTGTAGTAGAAATTCACAACAAGGGAAGCTGAAAAATCCCCCTACCAGGGTGACCAAACTTTTTCTGGAGATCAGACAGGCAAACAAAGCACAGTTTCTTATGCAGAAAGCCTGTTCCAAATCTTTAAATGTCATTTTACAATGAGTTTGGAAAGGAACAGTAGTGAGAAGCTGGTAATATTAAAATCACTGTTTAATGATGAGGAAAAGCAGAGCTGAAACCGCGTATATCTTAGATAAAGAGCTCCCTCTAGCTAACCAAATAGTGTTCAGTAGCACAAAACTATTTCTTGCAACTCAGAGCAACACTGCACATATCCAAGTTGTACTTGCCGTCTAGTGTATATGCAGTGTGAAAGTCTACTTCTCATCACCCCACAGGTTAGAGAACAGCAATAAATATGAACAAGTAAGCCATTAAGTTCAGCTTCCTGAAATGTCACTTCCGAGGTTATTTCCTTAATGTTAAATCCAATTTGGCTTAAAAGAGGTTTTTGCCTCTTGTAACTCTCTTGGCATCTTACAGGAAAAAAAAAAAACCAAAAATTAAAGAATCACAGTTCTCAATATTGTTATGTCAATCTGCGTAATGCGGCCAGTGTTTGCTCTCCAGGTTCACCAGGAGGAAATGGCTGAGCAGAAATAGTTCCATTATCTCTGAAATGCAGGGACCCCAGGCAGGACCCCTTCAAGTGCATCTGGCAGCACCAGCCAAAGGATGATTTCCATTGCCAGAAAGCAAATGGGGAGATCCAGCGTTCCCCCAGTAACCAACACACTGGAAACAGATTGTGACACACAGCTACTGACTGGCCAGGAGAAAGGGACAAACACTCCTCAGCAAAACAGACTCCTGAGAATCTAACGAGGGCAGTGCCTACACTCACTGCAGCCATGCTAATTAATGTCCTTTTGCATTCCCAAAAAGGCTGATTCCACTTATTCTAAATCCCTCGGAATGCTGATAAACCCAGAGTTGTCTCCTGGTCCATGAACTGTCGCGATTGAGACGGACAAACAACATGGACCAAGTTCTTCCAGGATGAAAGTAGTAGATGCCATTTATTGCTACAAGTGCATTTTTATACAATTCTACCAGTTCATGTGTCTTTTCACTATTGGTTACAAGTTACAGCACTAACATCTCATTGGTTAATTTTTCTATCATCCATGTTATTCTTCTATCCCCTTCTCTCTCACGGGTACATCTCTCTCACGGGGTACAACTCTTCTCTCTCACAGGTATAACTCCATATCTCCAGATACTCCTTTACTCCCATCTTTCTCAGGGGTAAACCTTAATATCTTCAAGACTGATCTCTACTCCCATACTTTCTGTCAAGGATTCCACAGACCCGCTGCAGTTTCCCACAATGAACAAACCTACTGACTGACTGACCTGCTGCCTTGTCCTCAGCAGAGAAGGGGGACAGGCCTTCAAGCAGCTTGACTGCCCTGACACCCCTTCATGACCCTGCACAGGCTCAACATGGGTCTGAGTTACTCCCTCTGCTTCTTGAGCACCCACGTGCCCATCAGCAGGGTCCCTGCACTGTGTGTTAGGTAGCGGCACTCATCCCACCCTGCCCCACTTTCCTCTCCCCATCCTCAGGTACGAGGTAGGTACCAAAGAGTGGTTGCAACCACTGCTGAAGAGGTTAATTTTCCAGAGGGCATAGAAGGTTACATCCTTGGAAAAAGAGATCATAAGGATGGGGTCACACATCCCAAATCTGGCGCTTGCAAAGGTTGGGCCACACTGCTGCAAATAATGAGGACTCATGTCATGCTTTGATCCTCTCCTGAGAACTTCAGCACAGTTTATGAGGAAATAAAGTATGACTGCCCTGTATGGCTTTATTGAGCAACAGAGAAACTGGTGTCTCCATCAGCTGCATGTGCCTGGGGGTGGTGTCTGAAGAGAGAGCTGGGTCTGGATCTCTCTCAGGGCTGGACAGAGCTGTGATAGATTGGGGACGGTCCTACATTGGGAGCAGACAGCCTTTCTTCTGCATCACAGAGCATGGGGAGCACCACGTGAGGCCATGATGGAGGGTGGTTGTGGGGTTTGTAAGACCATAAATCTACAGTGCCATAAATCTAGACAGTGCCAGGTACTTCAGTCTCTGCCAATTGTCACCTTTGGTTGAGCTTCCCCAAATACAGACACTGTTTCTCAGAAGTCTTCATGGCTGATCTTCTTGATTTATGAGCCATGAAGGAAGAACTGATAAAGAAAGTAAATGGAAGTAGCGCTTAGAATAAAACAACATCTTGAGACCAGACTCAATTCAGTATTTCTCTTCATTAGGGCAATGCATAACCAAGTAACTCAAATCACCATAAAACTTTAGCTTACAGATTTGTATAACTTTCCCTGAGAAACAAGTCCTACCTAAAGAGAAGAAAGCCAGGAAGGGATAAGTTAAACTTATTAATCATCTCGAGCTGTATCAAGACACTTCTTTTTAGTTAAAACTCATCCTCTGTATGAATGTGCACAGTGCTTAGACTCAAGCTTGCATGTTTCTTTGCCTCAAAACAAAATCCTGGTTAAATACCTACTCCTAGTCACAGAGCGCTTTATGTACAGAATAGCAGTTGGACTTCAGAGATTAACTGCAAAGTAGTTTCCTTCATCTAAACTTAA
Source organism: Nesoenas mayeri (assembly GCF_963082525.1). NCBI lineage: Eukaryota > Metazoa > Chordata > Aves > Columbiformes > Columbidae > Nesoenas > Nesoenas mayeri. The sequence goes on from NC_137543.1 coordinate 156,589,061, forward strand.
TTAATGTGCATCCTTATCAGGTCTTAGAAAATTGCTAAAAAATCACAAGCACTATACAGAAAAGTTTCTAGAAGTATAAAGGTCTAGGATTTCTTTTCTGGTACAGAAAAGATAAAAATTTGTGTTCCTATATACTCTCTAATAGTCTAATAAACTGCAACTATCTGATTTTCTATTAAAGGCCAAAAGGCAAGAATTCAAACAGAAATGTCTTCTGTCACTATGTTCTGTACATAAAGTAATGTATAGATGCAATAAGAAAGTTAATTGCTTTCACGTTGCTTGGAGTGCACATGGAAGAAAATTAAAACAACCCGATTGCTATCTCTAATTAGAATTTCTGAGGAACAACATTGTGGAGATGGATTGTCAGCTTCCTCAAGCATTTCCTACTCACACCAGTCAAATTTATGCACCCCCTTTCCAATTAGTACCTTAATCGCCTTTCCATAACTAACAAACTAGTGCCGTCTGCTGGTTTATTTTAATTCAGAGTCAGAGGGATGCTAATACCCATCTACCGATGAGCAGCTGGCCAACTGGGTAAATCACCGTGTTGCAGTGATGTCCAAACACTGCTACATGGTGTGTTTCTATTATGAGATTAAATCCGTTATGATCATCACCTGAGTGGTCAGGGTATCTCTGGTTAGAGGAGAAAAGTAGGTAAAAGAAACCAAAAATGTTTTGCAAATGATGTGTCTGTTGTAAAACACTCAGATACACAAGGCGGCTTTCATCAATACCTCTGCTTTACTCTTAGGGTCCTTTGACAATTTGGGCTAGGTTTGGTTACCAAATGCAGTCTCCTCTTACTGCACTGAATCCAAACAGGAGGCTGTCAAGTCAAGCGCAGCAGAAGCTGGGCAGAAGGGACAGCTGAAGGATGGAGTAGGATGATGTGAAATCTTACCCCTGCCAGGATGTAGTTCACATACACTTTCCTGCTTGTCTTCAGTCAGATCAAAATCTAAAGTTTCTTCATTATTCCATGATAAGAAGTTTTAAATTATCATCCAGCACCATTACCAACCATATCCTGGGCTGCAACACAAGGAGCGTGGGCAGCAGGTCAGGGAGGTGATTGTGCTCTGCTGAGCCCCCCTGCAGTGCTGGTCCGGCTCTGGTTCCTCAGCACAGGACACACATGGACCTGCTGGAGAGGGGCCAGAGGAGCCACAGGAATGATCCGAGGCTGGAACAGCTCTGCTGGGAGGACAGGCTGAGAGAGCTGGGGTGTTCAGCTGGAGAAGAGAAGCTCCGGGGAGACCTTAGTGCGGCCTTTCAGTGCTTAAAAGGGGCCGATAAGAAAGATGGGGACAGGCTTTTTAGCAGGTCATGTTGTGATAGGACAAAGAGTAGTTCTTTAAAACTAAAGCAGAGGAGATTTAGACTAGATAGAAGGAAGGAATTTCTTCCCAGAGAGGTGGCGGATGCCCCATCCCTGGAGACATCCCAGGCCAGGCTGGACGGGGCTCTGAGCAACCTGAGCTGGTGAAGATGTCCCTGCTCATGGCAGGGGTGGCACTGGATGAGCTTTGGAGGTCCCTTCCAACCCAAACCATTCTATGACTCTATGATCAGGTGTCATCCCTGAGTACCGAACTATGAAAAGTTCAAACTCATAGAAAGCAAGAAATTAGAAACTAGGATATACAAACTCAAACTGTGTTTTCCCTACGTAGCCAAGCAAAGCAAATGGAAAACTTACACTGCCAGTTGTCAGCTCTCCCAAAGTTAACTGGATTTATTGGAAGACAGAGGGGTTCCTAGAAGGGTCAGCACAATTCTGACTGTAGTGGAGACCACCCCACCTTTCTTGGGACAGAAAACCCCTCGGCCTGGGCACCTGGGTGCTAATGAGTTGTTTAGATGTGTGGTTTGTGGGCTGACAAGTAGCACAGGATGAATACACACACACACATAACAACAGAGAGGCTGTAAAACACAGTGTGTCCTGCCTGTGGCACAGACCGACAGACTCTAAGGCGGGTGTAAATAAGAGTTGGTGGTTGGTACAAATAGGCAGAACTAAACTGTGCTTTTCTGCGGGTGTATTGTGCTATTTCTCCCTGCTCATTTGGTGCTGCTCACCCTAATGTTCTCTGCCTTGGTTTCAGAATTTTCAATTATTCTAAACACAGTTTTCTGTGAGAAGAACAACACATCACCCTGCCACCTCTAACCATTTTAATGAAGGGCTTCCTTACCAGAGTTGTTTTAAGAGAAGACATAAGTGTTCATCAGAGGAGCTAATAGCTATGCAGGCATTTCTGTGGTTGGGAAAAGGTGCAGCAGGTTACATGATCTGGAGCATTTCTATGCATACACAGCATTACTCCATACGTGACCTACATGGGATGTAAACTGTAGCTATGCATCAAACCGTGGATTGCATTCTATTTTCTCCCGACTGCACTGACCAGAAGCTGCTATTTACACCTGCCAGGTTCAGGATCCTCTACAGGCAGCAGAGAACTGAGACCACTCTACCAAATAAACTGCAAGACGCCCATGGATATTGAATCCTCCTACCCCACCACTTCTCCAAAACTGTGCTCTTCTGCTGATGGCAAAAATAGATGAGGAACAAGAAGCCTTCCCAGACCCAGTTTAACTCACATTATATTCTGTATTTGATCTCCCATGGGACTGCAGCAGCGGACAGCGGGTGGACTCATTACTGAGAGTTGGGGATCCTGCTAAGGCTGATGAGAGACACATTTTGACTGTATAAAGGGCACATAAAACCAGTAAAATCTGTCCATCAGATTCCCAATTATGAACATAGCCTGAAAGCTCTCCTCTGCCGATTTCCACTCACCTCTGAAATGGAGAAAGTAAATCAGGTCCAGGCTCTTGGGCTGCCTCCACACTTCCATCAAGCGCCCCAGTTCAATTTCAGCAAAGAGCACTGAGGTGAATGAGAGATTTTTTTTTTACCATCTCCAAAATTCTTGAAAAAGCAGCCCTATTAATACCTGGACATGTCACTGTTCCGAAAAGGATAACTAAAGTATGTTTTCAAAGGGAGAGCTGTAGCAGAATTAAGCAGTACGATACATTAAATAGAAATGACCTCGAAAAACATGGTTGCCAATACACCAGAAGTACTTTTCGCACACAAAAATCAAAGTAATGAAGGAGTTTGCTGCCCAATAGCTACGCCTTTTCACCTTCTGTGCTAACCACAGTGGTGCCATTTAGTTTTGCTTATACAAATGTTATCTGAAGAGTAAAAGGCTTCACAGTATCACAGTATGTTTGGGATTGGAAGGGACCTCAAAAGATCTAGTCCAATCCCCCTGCTGGGGCAAGAACGCCCAGGTGAGGTCGCACAGGAACATGTCCAGGTGGGTTTTGAATGTCTGCAGAGAAGGAGACTCCACAACCTCCCTGGGCAGCCTGTTCCAGTGTTCTGTCACCCTCACTGAGAAGAATTTTCTTCTCAAATTTAAGTGGAACCTCTTGTGTTCCAGCTTGATCCCACTACCCCTTGTCCTATCATTGTTTGCCACCAAGAAGAGCCTGGCTCCATCCTCGTGGCACTCACCCTTTATATATTTATAAACATTAATAAGGTCAACCCTCAGTCTCCTCTTCTCCAAACTAAAGAGCCCCAGCTCCCTCAGCCTTTCCTCATAAGGGAGGTGCTCCACTCCCTTAATCATCTTTGTTGCCCTGTGCTGGACCCTCTCCAGCAGTTCCCTGTCCTGCTGGAACTGAGGGGCCCAGAACTGGACACAATATTCCAGGTGTGGTCTCGCCAGGGCAGAGTAGAGGGGAAGGAGAACCTCTCTTGATCTACTGACCACCCCCCTTCTAATACACCCCAGGATGCCATTGGCCTTCCTGGCCACAAGGGCACAGTGCTGGCTCATGGTCATCTTGTTGTCCACCAGGACCCCCAGGTCCCTTTCCCCTACACTGCTCTCTAATATGTAATTTCCCAACCTATACCAGAACCTGGGGTTGTTCCTGCCCAGATGCAGGACTCTACACTTTTCCTTGTTAAATTTCATTAGGTTATTCCCCGCCCAACTCTCCAGCCTGTCCAGGTCTCTGGATGGCAGCACAGCCTCTGGTGTGTCAGCCACTCCTCCCAGCTTGGTGTCATCAGCAAACTTGCTGATAGTGCACTCTATTCCCTCGTCTAAATCGTTAATGAATATATTGAATAATACTGGCCCCAGTACTGACCCCTGAGGCACTGCACTAGATACTGGCCTGCATCAGTTAACACTTCATGCAATGAAGTGACCAGAAGTTTGGATTTTTTTAAATTATCAAGTGTAATAGCAGGATCTTAGCACTACAAGAAGGATTTAAAACTGACTAAAAAGTAGGAGCTGACAGGCTGATGGACACCGTTCAAGATGGTGGTGTTGGATGGCATGTGGGAAATTTTTCATACAAACATTTTTCACCCAACTTAAGAAAACCAAATGTTTTCAAATTCTTATTCAAGTTAAGCACAACAAACAGGTAAAAGTAAATCAGCTTTTTAAAAGCATGTGAACTTTTAGCAACTTCCCTAGAGAAAACTACAGAGCATTAGAAATACTTCCCCTATTGATGACACGAGATAAATCAGTGTCTCTTCTCCCACATCATGAACCTGCACAGGAACTCAGGTTCTTTCTTCAGACTGTCAGAAGTACCGCAGTGATCAGCAGGACAAAATGTAATGCTATGATAAGCCTAGCAATCTCCAAACAAAGATGGATACAGAACTTCACCAGCAGGTACATGTAGTTGTGGAGCAAAGGCATAAAGATGAAACAGCATCAGGTGCCCAAGGGCTTTTTACTAAACGTCAGCAGAACCTTCTTCCCCATCCCTCTGTGCCCTCCAACCCCTTTTGTTCAAAAGTCAACACGATCCAGAGTAATGAAGCCATTTGGGTGAATTAACACTATTTTTGCCTCCCTAAGGAAGCTCTTACAGTTATGGGTGATGCATTTTACAGCTGGACTAACAGCACTGTGCTCCCAAGCAAGAGGACAAACTGAGGGCACCTTCCCCAGTACCAGCGAGTGACAGGAGATCCTGTTCGCAACCACTGTTGTTACTCTTCTATTTCAGCCTGGAAAAAACAATGGTTGCTTGATCCTGGCTGCCACCTTCTCCACACTACATGCTTTCTACATGTGGTCCTTCCCAAGCACCCCAGGCCCCACCTTGCTGCCAGAAACATCTATCGCCAAGACCCTCCCCAGCCAAGGAGGTAAGAGACATTTGCCCCTGCATGCGGGCTGGTGTCTCACAAACTTTGCTCTAAAGCTGCCAACTAATAACCAAATAAATGTACATTATTCAGGAACATTCACCCATGAAATATTGATCTGCTACAACCACTGATATCCCATAGCCGTGGTACGCTTTCAAAAGACACCATCACAGTATGTGGGAAAGCCACATGATAGGTTTCCAGATGACCTCAAAAGCATCAATGCAGATTACAAGGACCAACATTTGAGCTGCTTGTGTTGAGTCTGTCAGTCACTCAGAAAGAGCGAGGGTGGGCTGAGCTGCTGCACTTACCCCGTGCACTCACAGGGCAAATGTTCCTGCAAAGAACCAAAAAGCCCCGAGATGTGCTCGGCACTCCTGATCAACGCAGCTGAATGACTCTCTCACTGTAACACCCTACGCCCCCAGGAAAGCCAGTTTCGTTAAGACACCGTGTGGGTAGTCCAGCAAATCACTCATCTGTAAACAACTTAATTAGAAGCCCGTCCTCAGAGTAATGTGCTAGTACAACAGCAGCCCACAGCAAGAGAATATTAATAGCCCTGTGTGTTATCAGGGAAAACGCTCCAGTTTGGGCCCAGAGAGGAACCTTTGATACTTCAGCTGTTTTTACCACTGTCACTGATCCTTTATAATCTCTACAGCAAGTCATTTACTGTCTTCTGACTTCATTCCTCCACCTGTGAAGAGGCCATAAACATATTTAGTCACCTTGAACAATTCTCAACTTGCAAAAAGGAAACCCACATACAAGCAGAGGTGTTATTCCTGTCACACAGAATACCTTGTTCTCTGTTAGGATCACACTCTTTTTAACCATACAATTCATTATGTGATTTCAAGAGAAGGTATAATGGTACAAATAGGTGTAGGAAACAGCACGTCTTTTGCTTCTTTGGCGTGATTCTTAATGGGTTAACTTACCTTCACTATTGAAATGATGTTTTTCAGATGAGGAACTTGAGATGAGCCTCAAAATGCAGAGATGGTTGACTTACAGCACTCTGGTGTCAGTGACAATTGTTCGCTACAGACGTAAGTTGATCCGACAGGTAACGACCTTACCAGAAGTAAAACCAGCTGAAACAACAGGACACTTGGCAGTAACTTTCGATGCAAGACAAATAGCTGGATATTGTGCAGCTGAATAGCTTGAATGATAGATGGCCACTGTAAAACAACAAACATCATATAGGAGCTGACAGCAGGAATGAAAACACTGTGTTCAGTTTTATAGCAACAACAAAAATGTGACCGAGCTGTAGTTGTTAAACTGGCGATAGGTGATGCTTCAGACTGGCTAAAAGTCATTTTTGAACTGCTGGCCAATGAATTTGGCATCAGTCATTTAAATGTGAGGGGAATCCTTGAGACTTTCAAGTTCTTCCTCGTGCTACACCAAGAGCTGACACGGGGATTTCAGCCAACGCCACAGGAACCACAGCACAGCTTTATAACCAAGACCTGCAGCACCACATCACCCGCTTTGTGGAAGAACACAAGGAGCTGGGGACTGTCATTCAAAGCCCTGTCAATACCACTCATATCAACACCATCAGCAAACAGAGATGGCAAAACAAGCAGGTTGGAAAGGTGATGCACAGAAAAGCCACGGCAGGGCTGTTGCCGGGCTAATAATTCCCATTAAGACTGAAATAAAACCAAAAGATCAGGCTTCAAGGTAGCAGTGCCCCTTCAACCCTACGGCATCTTCCATCTCACAAATCCTGATAAAGCAAACTCTGTTGGAGAGCTGGCTCCCCTTCATCCTCATCTTTTCTCAGCATGCATGTGTTTAAACATTGCTCTCCTCCTCCTCTTCTGTTTGCTTTTCCTTAGAAACTCTCATTCTTGTTTTGGAAAAGGTTAAAGCAATCCCAAATGATATGAAATGAATTCATAAAGCTATTGAGGAGTTTGGTCTTTGCCTTCAGTGGCAAAAGATACAGGCTCAGGAACAGGAATTACAGTCACTCATGAACTAACAGCTGCCTTTAGGATAATAAGACAGAATCCTAAAATCTGAATTCCCTGTTATTGAACTACAAAGCTATAATAAATGCCTTAGTTGATGTCCCTAGCCCTTGATGAACCACAATATACCAAGCCATTGTAGCATTGCTTGTTAGAAGGAAGATATTTTGACAGCTCACTGAAGATAAGGAGAAAAATAACTTTAAAAGCAGAACCATGTAACACAAACAAGGAAGGACCCAAGAGCAGCTACAGTCCAGGAGTCAGATGATCTCAAAGACATCAAAAGAAGATCTTTAAACATAAGCAATACTGTCACAAACAGCAGCAATGCGAAATGAACCTGCTCAGTTCTGACACTGCACATCAACCCAGCGCCTTTGAAAATGTGTAGTATTCGGACTCACACAAATTACATCGGGCAGTTAAAACACAGCATCGCCAAGTACAACTGAATAATGTGGAAAGGATGTGTGGAAAGAATAAACACTCACAGTTTATCTGATCATGACTGTTACACTCAATTTAGTGCTACTATCAGCTGGTAATTGGTAAATGGATGTTTGAATCAACTCAAATTCAGGACAAGATGAAAACATTACCAGAAATTTCATTAAGAAATGCAGGATCTTTCCCTGCTTCTAGGAATAAACAGGTTTTTCAAGCCTTTTAGGGGTTTTAGTCCTAAGCTGATGCTCTCAGACTCAGAAGAAGTCTGATGTTTCTCAAGAATCACAAAATCTCAGAATGTCAGGGGTTGGAAGGGACCTGGAAAGCTCATCCAGTGCAATTCCCCCATGGAGCAGGAACACCCAGATGAGGTTACACAGGAAGGTGTCCAGGCGGGTTGGAATGTCTGCGGAGAAGGAGACTCCACAACCCCCCTGGGCAGCCTGGGCCAGGCTCTGCCACCCTCACTGAGAAGAAGTTTCTTCCCAAATTTAAGTGGAACCTTTTGTGTTCCAGTTTGAACCCATTACCCCTTTTCCTATCATTGGTTGTCACCGAGAAGAGCCTGGCTCCATCCTCCTGACACTCACCCTTTATATATCTGTAAACATTACTGAGGTCACCCCTCAGTCTCCTCCAGCTCCAGAGCCCCAGCTCCCTCAGCCTTTCCTCACACGGGAGATGCTCCACTCCCTTCAGCATCTTTGTTGCCCTGCGCTGGACTCTCTCCAGCAGTTCCCTGTCCTGCTGGAACTGAGGGGCCACAACTGGACACAATATTCCAGGTGTGGTCTCACCAGGGCAGAGTAGAGGGGAAGGAGAACCCCTCTGGACCTAATAACAACCTCCCTTCTAATCCACCCCAGAAGGTTCAGCAAACATCTCCCCTTGTCAGAAACCAGAGAGATCATCAGAAAATCTGAGCCCGAGCTTGTGAGACAGATTGGAGTTTCTGAGAAGAAAACCCTTCTCACCAAAGTTCCACTGCATATCTTGATCTGCGAGGATTTTTCTTCATTAAAAGAAAGAGGCGGTGCCACAAAATAATTTACCTGACCTATTTTAGACCTGTGTGATTGCATTCACGGGCACGTACTTCTCTCCTAGGATTATGAGGGGAGCCAAAACTGATGAGCTCAGATTTAGGTATCTTTGAGGCTCAAAGGCAAACAGATTAATTCTGTCCTAAAAAATAACACCTCATCTCAGGGTGACAACCCTGTTTTCTCAGCACACAGCAGTGAGTTACTTGAGCATCCACTAAGGAATCAAGAATATCAAATGTGAGGACTCTCTTTCTTGCGTGCAAGCTGCCACCTTCAGGAGAAGGAATGGTTCTAAAGTAACAAGTTTTTCATCATACAACCCCTTCCAGGTGGATTTGCTCACATCTGTCTCTATTCTGCTGCCCAGAGAGCTGAAAAGCTGTGACAGCATGGTCAACAAGACAATAAAATAAAAATATCTAGAGCAAGAGATATGTTAGTGTTGGCCAGGAATGTCTTCCTCGTCAGTACTCACCACATCAGAGATCATCTGGATTGAAGATAATTAGCATCTGCTCTTAATTATTGCTGCAAAGGTGGGGTAGCATGAGTGCATCTCTGACAATACACAAAATTGGTTAAAATATGAGGTTTATTGGAGTTTCACCCACAAAACCAAAAGTGCACGTTGACCAAACTCTTCTGAGAAGATTTTTTTTGAATTAAATGAAAACTTATTCTCCAGAAGAAAACCAACCAACCAACAAAAATAAAGGTCAAGAATGCTGGAAGCACTTCCCTGTAATCCCAAAGGAAAGCTAAACCCCAACCAGTACCAATCTGAAAGTGCAGCTTAACAGTGGCACTTAATTCGCAGTTCTTCAGTTTGGGGATTGAAATGCTTTATTTTCCACACACATAAAAAGTCTCCATTCATGAAGAAGTGCTTAGTAAAAAATGGTTTTTGGACTAATCTAGTCTGGCTGAGAAAATGGCAAGCAGCCCATCATGAATCCTCCTTGAGTCTTGTTCACTACACCCAGTCTGGGACAGCCAAAGCCAAGGGGTTCTGCTCAAGGCCGGCGCCTTTCCCGTGATCTAATTGATCCCAGCTCAGCTCCCAGTTGTGCCGATCCAGAAATCATCCTCACAGCTGATGCTGCTTGGAGAGAATTTCAGCATACCCCAGTGAACAAGGAAAATGGATCATTCTAATTCATTTAAACTTGCCTCATTTAAAGGAAGGTGGCTTTTACTTTGATATCCACACCGTGCGTGCGCTCTTGCCTGTTAGGTTCATTCTCCAGCTTACAAGTGCTGAGCCTTATTACACTCTGCCTGATCACAAAATACAGTATCCAAGTCATTGGCACTTTTCTTTGCTTACATGCATTAAAATAATAATAACAGTGCCTAATTCAGGGCATCTCACTTCAAGTAGAAGCTGCAGAACTATCTCCCTGAAGGCAGCAGAAACGCAAACTCAATCCTGAAAAACAAAGGCGACCCGTGAGCACCAACCCAGAAGGTACGTGAATGATCTCCCCGGGCTGCTGATGCGCCTGCTGATTGCTGGAGCAGAGATAAAATAGCTGCAGAGAGACAGATCTACTTCCACGTAATTTATTATTCATGTGTAAAAGTTTAATGTACCTATTTGAACAATTAAAGCGCGCTCTCTGGAGCGTGATTGTCTTTTTGCTTCTGAAGACGCAATGGCTCGTGAATCAGTAAGGGCTATGGCCAGGACCCCAACATGCATTTAATCACGAGTTGCTTGTGTCTCTGTACACACCCAGGAGGAAGAAATAGCTTTAATAATAGACACTATTAAAGAAAGATTTTAAGAAAATTAGGAACCTCGCTCAAATCTCCCCAGGCTTCTGGGACAAATTTGCTCACAGCTGGGAGCCTAATACGTTTAAGGGTGGCTGATCCTACTCTAATACAATTTTTATAAGATTTTTGCCGTCCTGCTATAAAAGCCCGTGGCGCAAATCATGATTGGAACAAGCAGACCTTCCCTTGGGAAAGAACTGAGTTGGCTTTGCTGCAGTTGACTTTGTGTAATTTTTTGGATATTTATATCCATGCAGTGTAACTGATGATAGCACTGATCTGTTGCCCGACTACATTTAGCCCAAGAGGAAAGGGGAATTAACTTCAGTGTTACCTTCGGTTATTAAGACTTTGGAGTATTCATGACCCAGCGTCTCCAACTCACAGGATAGATTTAAATCACTATTCTTCAAAGATTTGCTTGCTTTGTTTTTCATTGAGCATACAGTCTGGCCTATGAAACAGAAAGCAATGCTTGGCTTTGAAAAAATAACAACGCTAAACTCATAATCTACCGATTTTAACAATTTGTTTTTCAGTGCTACTCCACTGCTATGCAAAGCACGATGGCAACTGCATCTAGCAGTGTGTATAATTCTCCTTTACAATTTCTTTAACCCATTTGGGAACAAACAAGTTCAAAAGTCTGCGTCTTGCCAAATGCTGGGAATTGTATTCCTCGTTCAGAAAAATGACTATGCAAACAAACTACTTCTAGCAGAGTTGCCCAAAAAGTCTTCCCATTCCCACTGAAAGGAGCCGTTTTGTCTTCTGTCAATTTAATAATTTCATCAAGACATTCATGCAAAGTTTTTAGGTCCAAGACAGAAGAAAAGTGGGGCAGAGGGGAACAGGGAGAACACATACAGACACAAAAAATATTTATTGGAATTTTAAACCATCTTCTGCTTGAAGTTTAAAAGACACAGGGGCTTTAATGTTCATGCAATGCACATAGCAGGCAGGTTCCAGCTGCCAGGCCTTATTTGCGGCAATGCTCCAGAACAAATTGTTCCATTTATAGTTCCGTAAAGCCATCCGGAGAAATAGAAGAGTCAAGCTGGGTTTTTTCCTTCTCACATGCTCCCATCAGGAGGAAAGATTCTCAAAGAGAACTAGATGCTACATACATCTCTACAATGAAAGCCGCACTGAGGTTACGTGATGTAAACTCATGCAAAAGAGTGAAATTAAAAAACTAAGGGAAAAAAACCTGTTAAATATGGAAAACTGCAAAACCCACCACCCTACACTACAGAAAGAATAGAAGCTGACCTTGTATTCTTACACATGTACAACTTATATTTTTAAATATTATTCTGACATTAAGAACTGAAACATTGGCTTAAAAATTATGATATTTCTTCAAAACAAACTGGAGAGTATTTGTCATTGTCACCCAACAGCCCGAGGCTCATGTTTCTTCAGCAACTATAGTAGAAGCCTTTTCCTAAAATATAAATCAGGAAGAGCAGGACAAAGATCTGGAACCTTAAGAAAATAAAATAGCCTGTTTGAAATATTTGGCATCACTCTGTCACTGAAAATACACAGGTTCAACTTATGCTGGTAAATTAAACAGAGTTTGATAAGAACAGGCTGTTCCATGCAAGTGGGTGTCTGTGCCAACGGCGGGTTTTGAGTACATTTAATTGCTATAACCACCCAGAACTGACATGGGAAGCAAGATGTTGCATTTTGAAGTTAATATAAAGTTTGATATTACCTTTAAAGAGAGTCATCCAAGTGCACAGAAAATTAAATGACATTTAGTGTACTTGTTGTAATTCAGCAGAAAGAAGCCTACGTTTCCCATTTGGGGATTCAACTAACAGTTCAGCACTATTTTGCTTTTTCAAATAGTTACATTCTCATCCATTTTGAATAGCATCAACATCGGTTTATCTTCATTACAACTAAACAAGTGAAGTTCTTCAGAGCAGCGCTGATTGCAGAGGTTCTCTGTGTACGTTATTTTCAGATATACAAGAAGAAAACGTTTAAATCCTACTGTTTGTGTAAGACATAATAACATCACAAAGGCTCCCATCTCCGTTCCACGGAGATGAAGAAACCAGAGCATCTAGCTAAGATGTCTCTGGTGTGAGGAAGAGTACCAAATATAAGCAAGTTTAACAGTGCAAGGCTGCCTACTGAAGCTTTTCTGCTTTCGCTTCCTTAATACTCCAATTTAAGGGTTGTCTGCTCAAGATTTGAGCTGCCCTGACTAGTCACCGCATGATAAACTCTGGGTTGAGGGAGGGAAACAAATATAATATACCAGCAGCATTCCACTGGACAGCATCCCATAATAGCATTTCCCATGAGAGGTGACTGGCTCCTCAAAGCCAGGGAATTGTAAACTACGTATCCATGAACTACATGTTACAGGAAAAGAGTTTGTAATCCCCCTGTTAATCCTTGGCATCAGGGGCACACACAGTGTAATTACAGACTGCAGCAAAATAATTTGAAAACTCTCTTCCACATGGCCATAATTATATCCTAGCTCTAATCCTTTAATTGCCAATATCATCTAATGCATTATGGACATACTCTATGACTAGATGAACAAATGTACTAAAACGTTTTGCAAGTAAGCCACCATAAAAGCGACAGCACAGCCAGTGATGCAGGCTATTAAACAAGAATCATGATTAACAAGCGTCAGAATACACAGCCACGAAGCGTCAGGATTTCTACTCTCGCTTCGCATATTTGTTGCACCAATAGTTGGTGTTCTGGAGTAACTTTCTGGATGCACAAATTAAAACTGCTGAAAGAAATCTGTGTCATAAATTGCCACTTACATCAATCAACTGTCAAGCAAATGGCAGAAATAGATTTCTAGCAATTCTTTGGCATGAAATTAAGAGGACTTAAACTACAGTAGATGCTGACCCAGTCCGAAATGGAGTGAAACCAAAATAGACCATATACCCAAGTGCTAGTAAGGATTTACTCCTCTGGTCATCTCTTACGCTCTTCACATTGATAGTGTCAACATTTTGGTTTTACCCTGGAAAACCAGAGCCAAGGAAGCTGACACAGTTTGCTTAAACCTTTTGCTTATCTACAGCCTAAGAACATGTACAACATATGGGATTGAAAAGAATTGGGAACCTAGCCATTATTCTCAAGTAAGTAACACAGTGTTCAAGGACCTCTTCACTGATCCAAGAGTTACTTGTATTTGTAACCAATGATTACTACTACAAATGCATAAACAGTCCAAATGCAGAAAATAAAACCTTGCCCGCCCCAGTCCTGGATGCTCCATCCAACCTCTCACATCCTCTCCTGCTGTAAGAGGCTTCAAAACCAGGAGAAACCCCTTCAGCCTGTTGAGAAGTTTCCTCAGCAGCTGCTCCTACCCCAAGGTTGGCACCTCAGAGGAGGACACCACCTGCCACGTTAAAAAGGCTGAGCCCTGCCGAGTTAGTGAACTCTGAAGGAGGGTAGTCATAGAAATACAGAATCATTTTGGTTGGAAGAGACCCTTAAGGTCATTGAGTCCAACCATAACCCTAAACCATAGCACTAAACCATGTCCCTAAGAACCTCGTCTAAATGCCTTTTAAACCCCTCCAGGAACGGTGACTCCACCACTGCCCTGGGCAGCCTGTTCCAAAGCTTCACAACCCTTTCTGTGAAGAATTTTTTCCTGATACCCAATCTGAACCTTTCCCTGTAACACCTCTCTACCTCAAACGAATCCTGTTTCTGGATCCAAAGGACAAGAATTAGGACACGGTCATGCTCAATATTTCCTAGGGGCTGACTGTGTCCCTGCTTATAATTCCTGTCACCCTAAGTGACCAGTCCAGATCAGGGGATCCTTATCACCCAGCTGCCAATTCTGGAGCTACTCTGGGTGCCCATCCCCTCAACAATGTATCTTCTATTTTGTTTTTACTACATCCTTATCAGAACTGACCCAAAGCATCTGTCTCCTGTACAAAACTACAGATTACCAGTAGAAATAGAATAACAAGCAATACATGTTTGCATTAAAAATGTATCTCTCTTTCATATACACTATCTACCACTTGTCAAAGGCAGCGAACCATTTTCCCTTTGTAAAAGTGGCTGCAACTCTTGTCATTACCCCACAGGGTGCTAGAAAAACAATAGCACGGCAAACTGCTGAGAAAGTGCTTGAGATGACTGCAGCCTCCCAGTTAAACTGCCTGCTCCTTTATTTGCTGATGTACAACAGACAGAATAGGGCAGCACTTCTTAAAGTGGACACACATCACAAACACAAGATGCACGTGATGGCAAACTCTAGATGTGTGGTGGCCTTTATATCCTTATAAATACCCTTTATTGTCTGACTTTCCAAATCCACATCGGGTCATTGTTTCCCCAGCAGGCAAAGGGTTAAGCACCTCCCATTACCTTACCACTTCCTTGCTCTAATTATAAAGGAAGATAAATTGGAAGTGAGGAAAAATTCCTTCATGATATTTCAGGTATTCACATATAACATGAGATATTTTTGTCAGGAAATGTAAAATCTTTAATTTTAGAACAACTGGGAAAACGTAGCAGGCTCCTGAGACCACAAGCAAAGCAGCACCAGGTTTCAAACTAGACATAAGTAAGAGACAATGATTAATAATATAACCTAGTTACATTCATCAGCTGAACTCTAGAGAACCTAAAGAGAAATAGCACTAGAGAAAGAGAAGAGGTGATAGGGAATTTGTTTAATTGTTTAGAGGTACTTAAGAACCCCATGCCTGTCCCCAACTACAACACCTACCCTTCATTGTAACATATTGGTAAAAAATGAAAGCAATTTAAAGCCCTGAGGAATTACAAAATGTTTCCTCTTCTTACAAATTCCACCAGAGGGCAAGTTGAGAAATGATCCAAATGTCCTGATTTAGCTTGACCTCTACTTCAACAACAGCTGGAGGCAGCGGACATTCTTCGGCTGCTCCGGAGCCTTTCATCTGCCTGGCAGGAGGGTGCTGCAAGACATGGATGTCACCAAAGTTACGCTGCTGCTAGAGAGGACAAAATCTTGTTCTAGAACAGTGTGACAAGTGCTGGTACATGTGAGGAAGCTGCTGCCTCACGGGAGCTCTGTCCGGAACGCTGCGAGAGCACAGCACGGCGGCTGCTCCCGAGGCAAAACTGCCACGCTAGCACAGCTCTACCTTGCACGTGAATAAGCTGCAAATAACGGGCAGTTTAAACCAGGCAGTTAAACTAAAGCTGTGAACACGCAAGCAGGACCACAGAGGCTGTTCATTTAAATAGTTAAGGTGAAAAAAACAAAGAACATCCTCAAGCCACATGGAAGCCAAAACAGCACAGCACTCATCTCCACTGTTTTTCAAGGGTACAGTGCATGAGCTCTTCTCCTCAGCAACTCTGCTGCCTCACCACACTGCTTGAGTGTCCCCAGCGCCCAGAGACCAAAAGCAGGGTAGGAATTTTTCATTTTCCTCTAACTTTGAGTCTTGAAGGATTAGACACAACATCTGTGCTAGACACGATCAATTTTTATAGTCAACTGAATGGAGAAAGCTCTGCCAAAGGATGAGCCAACCAACCTGCTTTAGGTGCATATACCAGGATGACACTACTTTCCCTTGGGATACAATTCTGCTATTCTCTTTGATGCCAAAGTGACCATGTCAGACATCCGCACCTGAGGATTTGACAGTAATGTCAGCGCAGACAAATGCTCAGGTATACATCTCAGAGGCAGTTGCTAGGAAAAGATCAGAAGCAAGCACGCAGAAGTGAAGTGATTTGCCCAAAATGATGCAGCACGGCCAAGACTGACTTGGTAGGCAGCAGTAAGAGATGGAAAGGTTTGTAAAACTTTATAGGATCAATAACGCTAAAGGGAATTCTTTTCTGCTAACTCTGGGTCAGGCCTTGAGTGTCTACAGGAAAGTCAACAGATGTGAAACAGTAAGAACAAAAGCAGACACAGAAGCTGTGGACAAACACTATTCTGCCTCTTTCTTCTATCACGTACATTCACCTTGCAGAAAATAAACGGAAGAAGTTGAAAAATTATATGGACACTCCCCTTCCAAATAAAAATGAGGTAACTGGCTATTCCTTTGCCACAGTTTTACCTGAGTTTTCATTCACTGTAATTATCTGACAGCCACCACACAGCACTTCTTGATATTATGAAATGCACTTTTCAATTAAGCAGGAGGCTACTTATCTATGCTCAGTATCCCCCGTGGTTTTAAATAAGCTTTTCACTTGTTCTGTCTCCAACACTTGTTTGGCACAACAGTAATTTTTCCAGACGAGAAAGAACCCAGTGATCATAAAGAATGAATTATTTACAGAAAGAGCAGTACTCCAGTTCACGTCAAGACTAATTGTATTTAATTGAAAGTACCACACTGAATATACGCACAATGCTCTTCAGGTTCAAAAAGTCTTAAGTGCTTTTAAATACTACTGAAAAAAATGAAAATAGAGGACCAGTAGCAGGAAACAATACCTTGCACTTTTAGAGCATTGACTCAAGTTAAACTTAATCATGGCTAAAACACATCATTTGCTAATTGGTTTATGGGGACAGGTAATCCTCTTTTCTAATGGGCATACGGTATCATAAACCCTCAAAGTCAGAAACCTCAATTATAAAAGTCAGAACCCCATGTACTGCTACAAGCTTGGGGAAGAGTGGCTAAAAACTGCCTGGGGGAAAAGGATCTGGGGGTGCTGGCCAACAGAGGCTGAACATGAGCCAGCGTGTGCCCAGGTGGCCAAGGCGGCCAACAGCATCCTGGCTTGTATCAGCAATAGTGTGGCCAGCAGGCCCAGGGCAGTGACCGTCCCCCTGTGCTGGGCAGTGGGGACAACAAATCTCAAATCACAGAATGTCAAGGATTGGAATGGACCTCAAAAGCTCATCCAGTGCAATCCCCCCATGGAGCAGGAACACCCAGATGAGGTTACACAGGAAGGTGTCCAGGTGGGTTTGAATGTCTGCAGAGAAGGAGACTCCACAACCTCCCTGGGCAGCCTGTTCCAACCACACAAATAAAATAAAAAACAGTCAGCAAGACAAAAGAAAAGGGTCTGACAACTCACATTTGCATCTCTCCTCTGACACATCACATCTTAGTTTTTTCCCCCCCCAATGACTGTTTTAAACTCTCTTGGTGTGTAGTAAATGGTAGGTCAGCCTTCCAAAAAGTTGAACAATAGGAAAACTCAGGTTCATGTCATTCAAACACCCTGTATTAGCTTTATTACTATCCGTGTTTTTTTAATGCAAAGAAAACATAAAAACACATGAGGAAATATGCTCAATGTGAGTCTTGCTTACTTTTGAAATAAGTTTTCCCCAAAAAATGGGTTGCCTACATCTTATGTCAGAAGCGTCCAGTGAAAATACCAGCTCCTGCCAACTCAAAGATATCTCAATTCCTTGTTAAAACCGGTGGCATGTCACACGCAACTATGGCACATGCCCAGCATTCCCTATTTTGTAGCACCAAGTGAGCACGCCAGCATTTTGGCCCACACTTGCTCAATGCACTAAACACGTCCATCTTCCTCTGACGCCTGACTCCAGCCACGCTGTGCTCATGGTTCTGGATTCTGCTGTATAGGCTAAAAAGTAGTCACCAGTGTAGTGACAGGCTTGAAACACAGATGTAAACATAGACATGCTGATGTAACACTGGAACAAGCTGAAATGGTACATGTTATGTTAGATTACTCATTATTTCTTAGTGAGAGGACTGAGCAAAGTAAGCTTCAGTGTGTTTTGCCTCAGAGCTGTACTTGAAGTTCAAAAGCATTCAGAACCAGGCTTGAGTCATGGAGTCCCATTTTGTTTAATTGTTGATTTATGCTGAACAAATAATTGCTTGGTTGTGATCCCTCCATGCCAGTTAAAACCAAATTGACATGTCTTGCAAATTATTGGGCTGCACAAACTGCTATAAAACCTCTGCTGACAGAGACTGGATAAATATCAGCACAGACAAAGTAAGATTTCCTATTCTATTGAAATTTAAACCATAGAACAACCACCACTGTGTCCACAACACAAAAACATCCACCCATAACAAGGTAGTGAAGCCTTAGAACTGGGTGGGAGAGACATTAAGGAACCTCCATTCACAGGAATTTTAAACTTGACTGTGCCTGAGCAACCAGGTCTGAGTTTGAAGAGCAGGGAGCTGGGCCAGAAATCTCCACACATCCCTCCCAACTTCAGTGTTACTGTGATTCCATGTACATTGATATATGAACAGAAAGCTAACCTTGTGAAATAAAATGGATGGGTATGTAAATCATGACTACCACAAACACTAATAAAGATGTTAACAGCTTTTATTTCACTGGTGCAAGGCCTGTGTGTCATCCACCACTCACCAACATCAAAACAAAACATCGTCTTCTATAAAACAGTTTCAGAAAATTCAAAACAAATTAACAGTGGCTATAATAAACTTCATACACTACTATAAATCACTTGTGTCATCCAAACAAGAACAAATCAGTTTCTAGCATACATGGCTTTGTTTTTTATTCCCCAAAAAAATACCAGCACAACTCCAATACATGCCTCACACCTGGAAAAGCGTAACATCACTCCATGACATTGATAGCTGTTCGTGCTTAGACCTAGTCATCAATTCACTCTACCAATATCATAAAATACAAAATGATATGAAAAAACCTACATTTACAAAGTACAGTCCCAATCCTGCAATCTAATCCTTTTGGGCAGGTACCTACATCCATTCCAACTCCCCCAAAAGGCAATGTGGTATTTAGTGCTCCATTGCTAAGATTTGACTGCAGAATCAGGGCACAAGTGGGAAAGGTTTCAATCTTTCCACAAGCAGCAAAACACTGCCTTATTCTTCTAGATTCAGTTTCAGTAGTATTTGCACAACCTCCTAAACCAAGACTTACCTATTTTCAATTACCTCACATTTAGGAAGGAAGAAGGATAGGCTTTAAAGTAGTCAGCAGAGAAATGGCTTTTACTGAAATGACTTGGGGCTGTAAGTTGTGCTTTAGTGCACGGTGGTGATCCAAATGCTTCCAAGCAATAATCGCATCTTGCTTCAGTATTTACAGTATCTGCTGCCTCCCTCTGCTTTACATTGAGTTTCTTCACCAGCAAGATATCAGAGATCTTGTTTCCATCAGACGAGCATTATGACATGACTCCAAAAACAGGATTATGACGACAAATACTAGGGCCATACTCTTCATAGTCTTTCTTGGTGTGACATACTTGGAAAAACTCTGGCTATGAAAATATAAAACACATCCCCTCAAAAGCATAAGAATATATCAGGTAGAAAAAACAACAAATAAACTAATGCCTTAACATTTTTGTAGATTGCAGCTTTATGATGTGGTACTATATTTTTGAAATAGAATAAACCTAGAAATCTTAGGATATGAATACAACTAATCAAGAAAAGTTTGTCTGGACAGAAAACTGCTTTTAAACACATCAATAAGAAATCCCACTTCGGAGACAGGACTTGCTCTCATTTTCCTGTATTTGCTTCCTCTCACGTTTAAGATCATTGATTTAGATCCCGTATTCCCGAAGTCCTAACTAATCTCTAGTTCTGACTTCAAGAATGGAGGGAATACACCACTATCATGTAAAAACTACTTCAGAACTAGATCAAATCCCAACATCCTTACACAAGTAAAGCTTCCACCTTCCCTATAAAAATTTCACTCAGATAAAAGTTGGGTAAGGATTCCAGAATGGAATCAAAACAAAAAGGTTTAAAACTTAGTGCTCAGATCAACTAGAGCCAGAAGACAACACGAAATTAAAATAAATCAGAACAATTTTGACACAGACTTACTGTTGAAGCCAGCATGGAACCGCCAAACCAAACTGCATAACGCTGCATGTGGTGTGTTATCACTTGAACTTCAACTGGTTTGGGCTATGAAAAAACAGGTCATATTTAGTTGTTTTATGTTTTCTGGCAAGATCCTTACAAACCGAAAGTGCTCAGACAAGACATCTTCCCCCCTCCATTCACATCACCATCCCACACTTATTACTCAGTCTGCCATACTCCCTAGGAGACCAAGTTATAAAACTCTTCACAATTAGTATGTATATTAGAACAACAGTTAAATCACTCTCGCCCACTGCTAAGATCATTTATCTCCTAGAAGAAAAGCCAAAAATGCCCTTAGAGGCTGCCCACAGTAACTAAGATTTCTGTAAAGACATGTCATACATTGCAAGGCTACCAACATGTTTAATACCACACACATATATACTACTCATTTTACAACATTGCATTTTCACTAGTGAGGTGAAAATTCTGAACCTTATTTCTTTCACTACTCATGTAACTAATGCACTCAAAATTCATACTCACTTTTATCCGACCGCCACTGAGTTCCTCACTGAGTCGCAATCTCGCATCCACTACTCTCTTCAAATCCCTTTGCAGTCGTCGTCCAAAGTCCCTGAACATCGTGGATCCTCCCGAGAGGACCACATTCTGCGCAGAAATTAAAGATGCGTTATTTAAATCCACCTTCAAGCAAGTTTCCCGAAAGTCAACACTGCAGAGGTGACTATTTGAATCTTAACATCATTAGAAAGCTGACAAGCTACACAGAACAACTTAAGCATTGCTCAATTTCCATAGGAGATCCATGGTCCCCTACTTACTTTCTTTTTGACCCCCTTTAAAGAAGAGTTTTATATCAAGTGTTATTACAAAAGAGAAGGATTCCATTAAAATGGTGAGCTAGTACCCCCTACATGTGCAGAGCAGCAGAAGTAAGACACTACACCAAAAAGTTTCCCAGAGATGCTCAGAGTAAGTAGTAGCCTCATCGTATTACTATTCGTGTCTTTCCAAAAGCTGTGGAGTTACCTAGAACTCTTTTTTAAATTATTATTTTAAGAGTGAAACTTCTAAGCATAGCTACCAGCAAGTCAAATGGTTCTTCAAAAAGGTAGCACACATCCAAAGAGGACAGCAGCACAGAGAAAGGTGCAATACATTCACCTTTCCTGTCTACACCTGCTTGCCTGGTATTACTTACTTTTCAGAGCAGAACCAAAAGCCTTTTAGCCCAGACTCGGATTTTGAATAGGGGTTTTAGAACGTCACATCCTCAATTCTGATAATGTTACAGGGTCATAGACTAATAGGAAAGTTATTTTAAGGGGGGGGGGGGGGGGGGGGGGGGGGGGGGGGGCGGGATTCAAAACAACAACCCCAGAACACAGCATTGGTGGCAGCAAAAATGCATTTTGTAATCAGAAAAACAAACTTGGTACGCGACAAAACGGCCCTTGCATACCACTGCAGCTGCAAAACGAAGTGCTAATCAGTGCTTTCTGAAGCCTTAGACACATGTCCACAAGGAACTCAGCTGAGATTAAGAATCCATTACAAACGGGTCAAAGGATTATCTCTCGGTAATAGTTTTTGACACTACAGACCAAGCCTGAGCATGTAATGAGAGATTCTTGAACCACTGTTCTCAGCCAAGCAGCCTGCACAGAGATCTGAAGACTCAGAGACATGCATGGTAAGTGTTCACACTTGCAGGGTGCAGCAGTAACCACCTGGACTTTAAGCAACCGGTAACGAGGAAAACCTTGTTTGCAATATGTAAAGTGAGAAGAAAGCTATTTATATACATTAAAAAAAAAAAAGAATCAGTAGGAAAAACTCATTTCTTCACAGCTTCAGATTATCTACAATCTAGAAGAGTGTATAGCAAGGTAGGTGTACTTAAAAAAATGGCACACATCCCCAAAACATTACTGAAACATTTCCCAAAAGAAAGAGGACAAAGGTGAGGAGCACTATGTATAGTTGGTCCTAAAATAAAAGCAGAAGGGAGATTCTCCCTCCTCCCCCCATACACAAGAACATCCATTCCCCTGCATCAAAGTGGTCACGCACTCCACATAGGAAAAGAAATCTGCCAATGGAGGAAACAAAAAAAGACAATGACTAATCTGAGTGATGAAATAGCAATTAAAAAGATGCCATCAGAAAATATTACCTGGAGATAATGAAGTTGGCAAAGGCAGTGAAAGGAATAATTCTATTCAAAGCAAATTAAACGTCAAGTATACTCCAAGAAGTGGAAAATGCTAGCACTAAAAACAGATTGCAGAATATATCCAAGAATAATTGTTTGAATACATCTGAGACCAACTCATGCAACTACGGATTAACAGTAACACTGAATCTTTTATTATTCCAGGGTTAGAAGCTAAGAGGTTACACCTTCCTCAGATGATGATTATTCAAGTGCTCCTATACACTGAAAGAAGTTTAATAATAATACTGGTCAAGGAGAACAGAAGCACCAGGGTATACTTGTTGAAAAGGTGAGTCATTTCATTATCACATCTCTGGACAAGCCAGGCCAAGCGGAATTTTGGATGTGTAAAAAATGTCTCACCAGCTGCCATTATAAGATAGTTAATTATACAGTTACAGTTCCCCTGCTCGCTGCAATTCTTGTTAGCGCTGGGCCAAAACTGCGCTAATTCTTCAGCAGGCGGTTGCTCACGTCTGGGCTTCAGTAAGTTCGCACAGCTCAGCAGAAGGCAGGTTGTCCTCACTCAGTGAAAGCAGAATCCACACACGTTCCCCACCCCTCAAGCAACACACCCACCACTTACAAAGGACCCATTGAAAGTGGGAAAAGACTGTTAGATTAAAAAAATTTAAAGAAATTATGAAACCACCCCCCACACACGCACAGCAAATACCTTCTCTAGAATAACTGTATATAACATAGGATAGTAATTCCAGTAACTACTTAACAAAAAAACTTACCAATCACGCATGCTAAATACCTCTGTGGAGAAAGCTTACTAGTGATATTTGTGTTTTCAGCCTGCCTGGGAATTCTCTGGCCTCCCAGAAAACAGAAGTCAGGATTTAAGCATTTGTTTCCAGCTGCTTCCTTTAAACAAGAATTCTTCTGATCTCCCCCTGCTCAAACACACCTCTCCTGGTTTAACAGCTCTGAGCTGCCCACAGGTTTCACAGCTAACACTGATTATCAGCCCCTCTGACAGAAAGAGGCTCCAGCTGAGTTTTACTTCTTATAGCTAACTGATTGAAAATTTGCTTCAAAAGAATGTATTCCCTTAGAAGAGAGGGTTGAAGATCTTCCACACAGGACAAGTAAATAAAGCAGGCTGTTTCTGGAAGGAAACTAGGGGGGTGAACACCAATCATCTTGGAGGGTTTCTACATAAAAGTACCAAAAAGTATCAGTAGATCCCAACGCTACTGAGCACAAGGTGATGAAATTTGTGCATCTTCACAGCGCAGCCTGTACTGCAGTACAAGAACATGCTCCGCTAGACACGTCAGACCTCACAGCATCAAACTGAGAAGCATTCGCTGCTTTTCTGGTGAATAGGAACTTCAGCCACACACCCCAGTTTCCCTTCCTTTCTTCCCTTCCCTTCCTAAATTAGTGTTGTTTAAAGTGACACGACCCACCCACCAGAGACATGTAGTGAGAGCAATATATGACTGTTAATAAAAATATGGGTAAAAACTAGAAGTGGCACAAGCTGAAGCCAAGCGCTTCATGAGCAAGTGAATCATGATCCTGAGGGTCTCTCCCAAACAAAATGTTTCTATGATTCTATAATTAAGCCACGTGCCTCTTAATTTGGTTAAAACAGGGCAATATTTGCCAACATTGTGTAGAAAGTATAAGGAGAAATATTATACATAACAAACATATTACAAAAAAGTAAATGTATTGTGAGAAATGCTATTTAAGTAAGTTTGGCTTTCAATAATGAAGAAATAATTTTGGTTTCTTTAAAATCATAATTTTCAATGTTAATTAAACAGCACAAGTAACAGCAAAAGATTTCAGCGTGACTTACGGTCGTGCTGTTCCACAGGAATATACTTGCACTCAGACACAAACGTAACCACAAAATACTGCAGATGCATCAAGCTACTCTTAAATAGCTAGCATGGGTAATGTTATAAATTTAATTACAGCTGTTATAGAAGCAAACAGGGCTTCTCAGTACTCCCATGCTACAGTGGTAATCACCCAAGACTTCCACGTGAAGTGGCAGGAATACCTTCCCTTTTTTGTGTCTTATCATTGGTGCAAATACAACGCAGAGCTAACGGTTGGCAGTCTCTCCACAAAGCATCTCTGCTCTCTATTTACTAATTAATAACAAACATTGTCATTTTTGCTGAAGCACAGATAAGTCAGATGAATCCTACCCAGTCTTCAGCTCGAGGATACCTACAATTTTGGAGAGGAAAGGCAAGAATAGGGTTGATACAGCAAATAAACTGGGCACCATCGCAGCTGGGATTTCTCCCTGCAGCTCGCAGTCTGCCAGCGCCATCTACACACCATGCAGCGCATGTGAAGGTGTTTTCAAAAGTATTTCCCACAAACTCAAGCCAGAAGTGATGTTAGAGGGTACGTTTATCACCCCTTTAGCCTCCCACATCCCAGATCTCTGCAGGCTTTGAGGATGGTTCATTATGAGCTGGGCTGTCAACAGTTTAACCTCCCAACAGAGCAGAGTCTAGGGCAAATCTTATTGAAAGCAGCAAGTTCAAGTTCACTATTGTCCACAATAGCTTTGCACACAGCTAAGATGTCATCTTCTCTGAGGAAAAGAGCCAGTATCTTTAAGTTTTCCATGTACCTCCATTTCTACTGAAAACCTGGATGATTTATCTACAATAAACCACCACATTTGCCCATATACTACAGTCAGCCCTCACACAATGTTTTCAGCCTGGGAAGTAGCTTAAAAGTTTGAGGTCAATGATATGACAATTTGATCCATCAATTTTAATCATGAATAATTAAACAAGTTTGGCTAGAACCTTTCAGATATACTTCTGAGAGAATTTACCTGGTTTTAGATGTCACTTGTTTTAAGTTATTTAATCCATATACTTGTGTGAAAAACAAAGCAGAAAAAAGTTGAAAGAAATGAACTTTTGGGACAGCCAGTAACCCTATGCTTATCCTTTCTACTGGGGGAAGGCACAGCCTCAGAACTGTCGCACTGTCTCTTCTCCCAAGTAAGAAGTGATAGAATGAGAAGAAATGTCCTCAAGTTCCACCAGGGTTG
This sequence comes from Nesoenas mayeri, assembly GCF_963082525.1. Classification (NCBI taxonomy): domain Eukaryota; kingdom Metazoa; phylum Chordata; class Aves; order Columbiformes; family Columbidae; genus Nesoenas; species Nesoenas mayeri. The sequence goes on from NC_137543.1 coordinate 156,614,687, forward strand.
GTTTAGATTGGATATTGAGAAAAGTTTCTTCATGGAAAGGATTGTTGGGCATTAGAACAGGCTGCCCAGGGCACTGGTGGAGTCACCATCCCTGGACGGGTTTAAAAGAAGCATGTTCTTACGGACAGGGTTTAGTAGTGGACTTGGCAATGTCAAGGTAACAGTTGGGCTCAATGATCTTTAAGGTCTTTTCCAACAAAAAAGATTCTATAAACCACAGAAACTAAGAAAGTATGAGTGGATTTCTGCACATATAGACCGTTCTAACCAGTGAGAACAGAGATGCTCTTCCCTTTGCAGTGATCTGGCATTAATAACTACTGACATCTATCATTCTATTCAACAGGTAGTTGTGTTACATTGTTTTAATTAAGCAAGTAAAACAAAAAAAAACAGAAAATGGCAAAACAAGGGAAAGTTATTTGCCTCCTGAGGCGAGGATAGAGTAACTCGGCCTCAGTTTTTAAATAACATTTTCTGGAAGCCAGTACTAATCCCTACTCTACCAAGCAATGAAGCGACTACTCTATGACAACTTTGGTCTTTCAGGAAAAAAGCACAGAACCTAAGTACTACCAGACACTAAGAGTTTCCTAAAGTCTCCTGCAACATACCTAAGCTGAAAGCCTTGAAGACATCTACTGCAAAATTCACATATGAGCTTGTTAAGCAGTTTAACTCCCCATTTTGACCTGCACCACAGGTTTGCTCTGAAGCTCTATGTCTCATTCTAAATTACAGAGTATGTTTACTAGACAAGTAAAACAGACTGAAAAATCCTAATAGTTACAAATCACCCTGAGATGACTTAGAATGAGCATTAAGTTTGAACTAATAGGTGAAGAAAACTATCACCTTATACACGAGCATGCAAACCTCTCCATGGTATTACGATATGCTGTTATGTCCAAAAGGGCACTTGCTGCTGCACAAGCAGAAAACAACCAGGAAACACAGGATGTGCTGCCAATATAAAGAGAGTTTGCCATAGGCTACGTCTGTCAGTACCTTCCTTTTCAGTTCTTAAAGAATCAGTGATTGAAAAGTACTCTGGATTACACCCTGGACAAGTTCAAGCAAGCATAATTAACTCCTAAAACATTTTAATACTGGGTTCAATACCTGGCTAAAACTGCAGACGGTGGGCAGACACAAGTCAAGACTAGAGAAAAAAAGCAAAAATCTGTGTATTTGAAACCACAACTTAATAAAGCAGGAGGTGAGGGGAATAAGAGGGACGAGACCGTTACATAACCCTTAAAATAGGCAACAGTCAAAGTCCTTCATGCACAGGATTCACATTACAAGTGTCAGACACAAAAAACCCCGCTCTGCCTCAGTTGCTCAGGAACTTACTTATGTATCAAGCCACTGTTACAGATAAGTCTTCTTTCAAAAATAAAAAGCAGCAAGTATCAAGCACTCTTCATTCAGAAGTGATACTTTGTTTAACTTGAACTTTATTTTAATTCAAAGTTCACATGTCTTATAGTGAGGGAAGTGGTGGGGGCCTCTTCCAGCCTAAACGTTGCTATGATGATGATGTAGATATTTAGTCTTCACATAAATTAATTTTACAACACAAAGATCATACCTTATATAATGGACGCCGGACATCAATGGGACAGTTCTGTATAACTTCATCAACTACATCCGAAATGGATTCCATAAAATCAGGATTAGCAAACTAAAATGAAACAGAACAGGGATTAGATTTTTCATCCCAATGGAGAAGCAAGAAGGCAGAAGTGAGACTGTAGAGATTTGGTAACGGCACTTTTAAAGGAGCAGGGGGAATCAAGGTCAGTATTACTCCTGCTCACCACTTATTCTACATGATAATAAATCCACTTCTGTACATGGGAAATAAGAATTCCCTTTTCTGCTGAGAAATTCAGATTCTCTTCTTTGGTCATAAATAGACTGTTGACAATTTGTGCACTATGGGCCTACGACTGCATGACACATGAGCCTCCGCTCTCCTGCAATATGAAACATATTGTTACTGTGCCGTGTGGTCCTGTCTTCCCTTTGAAAAGAAATCAAAACTACCAGTGTGAAAATCAAATAAAAAATACAAAATTTTCAATCCTAACAAAATACTTGTGTTAAATTCCCACCAAGAAGTTGGATTTTTTTTTTCCAAGCACACAATCTCCAATATTCAAAGAGGGAATAATACTCTAAGGTTTTGAATGGAAATCCTCATCAATGAGAACATGAATACAGCGCTAATGTAAATTTCTGCATTTATGATATAAATACTAGAGAGTCAGAGTTGCTAATGCTACAAAACATTCTTGGACTTGTGGAACTTTTCCACTTAAAACTTAACAGGGTCTTCAAACAAAAAACAACAAACCAGTTCATAGCCAAGGTTTTGCTCTTTCAGAGATTAAACTTTGAGAAATTAAATGAATTATCAATGCATAGTAATGTATTACTATAGATACATTATATAACTTCAAAACTTTCCCAAAGGCGTAGAAACTGTTTGAGATTCACATCCTAAACAAGATGCAGTATCTAACTGGATAAATAACAAAAGCCAAAACATAACAAGTGTACATTGAACTGAAAGAAAAATTATTGTAGCAAAGAAAGTTGGCTTGGAGATTGGGAGCCATAAGAATGATGTGAAAAATCCCCATGAATTCAAGCTAATTTCAGTAGTAAGAATTAGTAAGTAGTAAGAATTAATCACGCAATATGCTAAAACATGAAGCCACATGAATTAAAAGAGACAAAAGAAACATTGCTCTCCTCTCCTCTGAATGAACTACAGCCTGAAAGCTTCTCCCCAGCTCGCCATAAAAATATGGGTAAAACAGCAGAGCAAAAGGAATAAGGAGAAATGAGAGCTGTGGCATCCAAAGCAGAGCATAACATGCTCCCAGAATGGGGACAAGAGAACTGCAGAATTGCAGTCTGCTAGTAAATACCATGTGGTTGGAGAACAGCAAGTAAAATATCCAATTTTAAAAGTGGAGAAATAATCTGGATAACTACAAATCCCGAAGCCTAACTTCAGAAGTACTGAAGATGTGAGAACAAATTTTGTAAACCGAAAATAGCAAAAGATTACAAGACAGCTTTACCAAAGGCAGCTTTTACCTTGTTAACTTGACGCCTTTTTAAGTGAGGAGCTAATGAAGTCCAGAGATAAATTCTCTTTGGATGCAGTACATACCGTCTAGTGTGTTTTTCTTATCTAGAAAGCCAGGTCAGTTGTGTTGGTTTTGTTTTGTTTTGTTTGTTTTGTTTGGGTCTTGTTTTGTTGTTGTTTGGGTTGTTGTTGGTTTTGTTTGGTGCTTGTTTTGTTTGGGGTTTTTTGTTGGTTCTGGTTTGTTTTCTCAATACAAAGCCAAGAAGCTATCAAGAAATAAACTGGAAATTAGTCCTTTATCCTGTTCCTAACAGCCTTTGAGGAACTATGGAAAGAGGAGCTGCAGAAATGATGCCTGACATGGGATTTAACGCTTCTGTAAGACCACATGGGTAAACAGCAGGGAGGACAAACTATTTAGCCCAGAGGTTTAATGCTGGCACAAAATCAGATGGCTACAAACTGACCACAAAGAGATTAAGGCTGGAGTTTAGACAGAAGGTGGAAGAATGAGGGTTTTTTAATATTCTTCCAAAAGGAGGAGGGTAAACAAAGGGAAACTTCACCAGTGTTAACGTGGATCTTGATTATATTTTTTAATAGCATCATAGGTTATGGGTGGCTGCAATAAACTCAGTGGAGCGTATAGAAATGGAGAGGACCTTCTCTGCTATGCCATAACATACTAAAACTTGACTCTTTCCCACAGTATCACAATATCCTGAAGCTCAGTCAAACTGAACTACCGAAAACCAGACTAGGCATTGTAATGTTTCCCAGAATTGCACATGTACACACCAACAGAGATTTCAATGGACAAATTTAGCACCCATGCTTTATAAACTGATTCAGAATCAAAAGTGAGTGCTTAAGATTAAGAATATTATCAGTGCATTGCTACCGTGCAGAGTAATGCCCAAAGGGATTGGCAACATAACCAAATCCGCAGTGCAAAGGCAAACTGGTTTAAAGCAATGCTGAAAGAAAGAAGGAAAACACTATATAAAATCTCTAAGTTCAAACAATTTCTTCTCAATTTTAAATGCCTTTAGAGAAGCAGAATGTTTTAAATATTACATAGGACATAAGAAAAAATAATTCTCTGCCCTGCTTATGTTTTTCTGCGCCCAAGTGACACGAGGCTGCCCATGGTTTGCAGTTGACATGCAGCAGTGTCCCGCTGCCACGGGATGGCGAGCTGGCTCCAGAAATGACACCAGAAATGACAGCACCTCCATCCCCCAGCTCCTCACTCACCCAGTGAAGTTTCTATAACTTCATATTGCTCGGCCCTATTCTTACCTCAGGATGAAAGAAAATTTCAGGTCCGAGGAACCTTTCGTAGCCGACATCTATAACAAACTTGTTTTTGTTGATGGCATTGATGCCTGTGTACTGTTTGATCCACTTTCGAGGATCTCCATCGTACTTGGCGAATTCTTTCACTATATCCGGGCAAATGTAACAGTATTTCTCCTGTTAAGAAACATCATGCATTAAAAATTGCCTAAATAATTATTCTATCATTGAATTAAAGTATAACACAACCAGAACACAAAGGTATGTGAGCATTCTTACAGATGGGGCTGTTCAACAGATGCTCTCACCCAAATGACTACTGAAGACTCAACCCTACAGGACAATGCACATGGCCTATTTGTTTCAATCAAATTGCATACTGACTCATCCAGATCAGTCTCTCAAAATGCAAACATCACAACCATTAGGTCTGTGACGATAACAAAGTTCAACGGGGAGCTCTCATTGCAAGATCAGACCCACTTATCACCCTACCGACATTACATACATTTATTCTTTATTAAATTAAAAAGCAAATTTTAAACAAATTTAAAGCTTAAAATGGTGATGGAACCTGCAGAACACTCGCTCCAAACAGTCTAGCATGAAGATTTTCTTCCTCTTTCTCCTTCCCCCACACTTGATTGGCTAAAACACCAGAAGCTTGTGTAATTACAATACACTGCCTGCATTTGCATTTTTAAAAGAGCCACTGGCAACTTGTTAAAGCCAAAAATAAAGTAGCTCAAAGAGTTGTATTTATTTATTAAGAGACAAAGAAAGATGTACCTTTATGGCTTTTGCTGTCTCCAGAGATTGTTCAGGAGGAATTCCCACCTCCCTTTCCCTTAGGAGTTGTTGAATAAAGTAAGTAATATCTCTACCTGCAATAGGAATATGTTTGATGCAACTTCCAATGACGTAGCCTTCTGCCTATGTAGGAGGAGAGGAAAGAAAACATTTAGGGAAAAGCATACTGTGGATCAGTAACTAAGAGCAAAACTAAAATCCATTTATATAATGGTTTTGATTTTTTAATTAAAACTAAAATCTTCACACTGTAAAATTACTACGATGTCCAGCCTGCTGCAAAGTGGATATTATTTTTATTTAAAATACCTTGACTACTACTTATAAACAGATCCTGGTTATCTAATAGACATGCAAGTGATAGACAAAAAATATTGCACACATTAGAAGTCAAAGTCTGGTCAAATGGTTCCTTTTAGATATGACCTGAAAAGCAAATGGACTATGAATAGACCACTCGTGTCCTGTTTGATAGTGAAAAATGAATATGAGAAAGTATAAAATTTATTAAAATTCTCAGACAAGAAAAATGAAGTGAAATAACTATCAATAAGCGCAATTAAAATAAGAAATCTATTTGCTGTATATTTTCAGGAAGCATTTAATGAAAACGTTGGTATTGCTGAGCCAACATTATTTCTTCCATTATTTTTTTTTACACTTTTTAAAGTTCCATATGGTAAATACTGTTATTCCCAACGTTTTCCATACAAAGAAAATACGGAGAAGACCATGTTAATACCAAAATGCAAGATGAAGTTAAGAGAACCAAATTTTCATTTCTAAAATAACTGATCATTCAAGCATACTATATGCTTCAGAAATACACCAAATGACATCAACAGAACAGATGTCGGCATGCACAGATAATTGTATATTTTTATCATCCTAACGTAATTAAGCCGTTTGAGATCGGCCATGTATATGAACCCACATTTATAGAAGTTCATCCTTGTTTCTACACAAGCAGAGTTCACTAACTTCTAAAATACAATGAACTTTGACATTCCTACAGTCTGCAAGCTAAATGAATTGCATAAATAATAAAACACAAACTTTTCAAAGCAATCATAAGGGAAGAAAAAAATCCCAATCAAGCAACACTAAAAAATTAAGCTTAGTTTGAGACTTCTTATTTAAACCTATAGTAAACAAACCCCATACTTGTCCAAATCACTGATAATTTCAAATTGCATCCCGCTACATACCACGGGAATTACGTGGGTCACTCCGTCACCACTGTCGATGACAATGCCAGTCAAAGTACGTTCTCCAACCTGCCGTGACGTCCAAGAGGCAGCGAGGGCCAGCACTGCCTACATGACAAAGAGTTTATGTCTAGAGTGGGCAGACTGTGACAATTTACAAGCTCAGAAAATACTGTATCAAACATTTTAGGCATATGCAAACAGAAGACTATAGATACTGTAGTTATACTGTACTTTAGAATCACAGAATCGACTGGGTTGGAAAAGACCTCAGAGATCATTAAGTCCAACCCTTGGTCCAACTCCAGTCCATTGACTAGATCATGGCACTAAGTGCCATGTCCAATCTCAGTTCAAAAACCTCCAGGGACAGCGAGTCCACCACCTCCCTGGGCAGCCATTCCAATGCCTGACCACTCTCTCTGTGAAGAATTTCTTTCTAATAACCAGCCTAAATTTCCCCTGGCAGAGTTGAAGCCCATGGCCCCTTGTCCTATTGCTGACTGCCTGGGAGAAGAGACCAATCCCCACCTGGCTAGAACTGCCCTTCAGGTAGTTCTAGAGAGTGCTGAGCTCACTCTAAGCCTCCTCTTCTCCAGACTAAACAAGCCCAGCTCCCTCAGCCTCTCCCCATAGGGCTTGTGTTCAAGTCCCTTCACCAGTCTTGTTGCTCTTCTCTGGACCCGCTCCAGCACTTCAATGTCTTTCCTGAACTGAGGGGCCCAGAACTGAACACAACACTCCAGGTGTGGCCTCCCCAATGCAGAGTACAGGGGAAGGATCACTGCCCTTGTCCTGCTGACCACGCTATTATAGAAGTATATATTCATTTTGTTCACCTGAACAGCGATGTAAAGTCCTGGTATGTTAAACGATTCAAACATGATTTCTGCAAGATACTCTCTGTTTTCTGGTGTGTTCAGTGGAGGCTCTGTCTGCAAAAAAAAGGTTTTGAAAAAGCATCTCAATAGAGTCTTAATGGTTCATTTTTATTGATTAGCTTAGTGTGGTAACGAAACTTTTTAAATTCTCAGTGCACTCAAAATAGAAAATTTCAAACATAATTCAGTTTAAACAAAGTGACTGAAGATAAACAAAATCCAAACTGCAGTAGCCTGCATCACAAAATGAACAGAATTTAGTCATAATGCAGCTTTCCAGATTAATTTCCTCTTCCTCCTCCTCTTTCCCCTGCCCCAACCATGCCCTTCATCGCTGAAGAAATAAAAGACACAGAGAAAAATCCTCCAACAGAGCTACTTCTGCTTGGAATACTATTAGTTTTCCTTTTACAATTAATATTTTCTTACCCACTCACCATTAAAAAATAGTGATCCTCAGGTTCAGCTCGCAGGTATTTAAAAATGACCTGCTCCATGAATCTCTCCATGAGGTCCCAGTCTTCAACAATTCCATGTCGAATAGGCCACTGGAGCAAGAAAACTTATCAATACTCTAGATCATACAAGGATAAAGAAACCCAGAAATAGGAACAACTCAAGTGCCCAAACCCTCATAACTTCTGCAAGAATGAAAACACATCAACTCATGGTTACCTTATCAAATTCTCCATTCTAATTTTACTTTAGAGAGACTATTTGATGTTAACCTCCTGCTCCCAGTACTTCACATTGTGATTCTGTCTTGCAGGACTAGAAGTCAGAATCCAGGTTCCATTCCTAATACTGTTATTGCTCTATTGAGGCACTGTGTTTTAATCTCTTCTTATCTCAATTTTATCATACATAAAGTTGAGAATCATATTTGGCTTCAACATGCCTTCCAATCTACTAAAAGAAATAAAGACCACACAGGCTATATATTTTTCAGGGAAAATCCTGGCAAGGATGATGTTTACATTTTGTTCAATGTTAAGAACACAGTTGACATTTAAGTAATACAGTAGGATGTATAAAATACATTTTTTTCCACATAATTCACAAGCCAGTAACATTTTGTAAGTACAAGAAGTCCTTTACCAGGGTATGGAAAATATGATTCACAGAAAAACTGCATTGAAGACAGCGCTCCACGAAACAATTGTGACGTTCCCTGAAGCAAAAGTATCCAACACATTCCCCAGTTCACATGCCATGTTAAGAGGATACAGTTTTAGCAAGAATTTAAATATTCAATGTTTGTGACTCTTTTAATAGCTAATGATTTTGAAAATTGCACAGCTGCACTGTATCAATGAATATTTACAAAAGATTCAAACACCAACCACACAGGACAGTATTAGTGAAATAGACATTAAAAAAAAAGTAAAGCCATGACAAAATCATGCTGTTTTTAAAAAGCAATAACACTTCACAAAAAGCAAATGTGTGTTTTAAATGGCTACCAAAAAAAAGGCCTAGAACAGTATATAATAATAAAAATGTGAACATTTGGAAAGGCTTCCTGAAAATACTCAATGCTTACCTTTGTAGCATAGGTAGGTTTATCTATGGCTTCATCTCCTATGAAAAAGTCCAGATCATCAACGCCTTTCATCACCCTCCTCTGAGCCTGGTCACCCACTTTGGCTGATTCTCGGATGGCAATACCTTCAAATAAAAATCCAAACAAATCAAAATAGATTAATACCAAGCAACAAATATTTATTTACTTAAGGATTCTTTTCCAAAAATAAAAATTGGGATATAGAAATTCTAGTTTGCAGAAAGCTGAAATCATGTAAGCGATCTATTGACAAACCAATATAGCAGAGTTCATTCTCACTGCATCCTGCAGGATTCCGGTCACCCATGCCTTGTTAATGTAATTAATAACTCAGAGAAAATCTTAAAAATCTACTCTGTTACAAACTACAGCAGTCACTAAACATGTGCAAGTGCAGCTTTCCACCAGACATACTCTTTAAGCCATTAAGCAATGTGATTTTTCTGAGGTTAAACCCTGAGAATTAATAGACAGAGCACAGGAGCAGAAAATAAACTATATACTTCAGAAATCAGTGTTAGAATAATTACCCCAATTGGTGAGAAGGAGGAAGGGGGTGGGGGCAGAAATCAGTTTACACTGTTACAGAGAAATCTTTGGAAACACTTATGCTTCCTATTAGCAGGCTGCAACTATTACTGAAATTATCAGATGATCGCTGCTACAGTCAAGAAGATAAGACAGCAAAAAAACCTCCAAATCTAGGGCAAACTATAAATAAAACTAGAATAATGTCCTCTTAAAACATAACTTTATTTATATACAGTTTTCTTTTAATAAGTCATAATCAGGCTCTAAATAACATACAGTAGAAAATGCAGAGTAGACAGGCATCATCCACAAAGACACTGAATACTATCAGCGCCAAAAACTACCGACAAGCAAATAATTCTTTTGGAAACACTTCTAAGCCCCAATAAGTTTATGGTTTTATATAACAGGATTTTTAACAAATTCCCAGGAAGCTCTTGCTATCTCACTTCTTTAACATGAGACATTTAAATCTTTACCAGTGGTTTCAGTTGGAATTTTTTACAATACTTAAAATATTTAGACTACAACTAGTAGTGCAGCTACGCATGGTAAAGAGTGTGTCCCCTCCACCTCCTTGGCCTCCAATTACCTTAATTATTTCCTTATCTTTGTACCTTCTCCTGTGAGTAGCTACAAGGCAGTCTAGATGCATTAATAAGTAGCTTACTGATGAAGTTCACAAAAAGTACAAGGCATAGAGATAACCAGGAGATAACAGATGTCATTATAGACACATTATAGTCAGTGCTACTATTTATAAACATATATAGCATGTGAGAGAAACCATTAAGACAACAATTAAAATCTAGAACACCAGAAAGGTAGAACATTTTAAAGAAGTTTAACATATATAAAATTGAGAGTAAATCTGCTCAACAAAAGTATGTTAAATGGGCAAAAATATTTTACTTGGTAAACAGGGGCCCGAAAATAACATCTTCTAAAAGGAACAACTTTTTTGAATATTAAACTGTCTACAGTCCCAGACAATGTAAATAAGGCACACAACACCTGCGCTTTAGTACTTAATTTGATTGGAAGCCTTCTCCAGATTATCCAGGTAATAACCACGGTGTCAGGTAGACAGGAGATAAATTGTATTCTGTCTGCTCAAAGCATCCTGGCACAAAAATAATGGAGATAAAGGAGTTCTGTTTAGCTACACCCTAGCCAAAGATGCTAATGCAATGAATAGCACTTCCCAGATGGACAAGAGACTGCAAAGACTGAGGTGGAAGGAGGAAAATATGTCGTTTGATCATGAAAGTGCTCAGTGATAGTGCTGTATATTAGACAAGAAATTACTCACATGATGGGATAATGAACTGAGGTTCTGTATTTCCTGCATAGCCAAGTTTCGTATACCTAGAAAAAGAATGATCACAAGGTCATTGGATGCACTTAGAATTAAAAAAAAGAAAACCCACTTCCAATTCACTACACTTCTTGAAGTGAAGGCCAAACAATCGCACACCACATCTACATTTTCTGGGTTATGCTTGCAAGTGTGATCCAGCTGAGAAGAAAACCCAGAAGTGGTAAATATTTTAGGTGTTATTTATTTTTCAGACACCTCCAGATAACAAATTCTAGTAGTATTTTTCCCAAACCATGACATCCGAGAACTCAGCTCTTACATTCTCCATCTTGTTGCCCAGCTATAACCAAAGATGGGCAGGTTACATTCTACCCTTTGGCAAAAAGAAGGTTGCGCAGATCTTACCTTTCAGAAAGCTACTATGACCAATGTTATTAAACTTTGCATATTTGTTTAATATTGCCAAACACAGGAAAAAAACAAACAAACAAACATATCTTAAGTACAAACCACAGTTACCACAGTTCAGAACTCCAGTTTCAAACCCAAGACAATTCCCATTCATGCCTCACACAAACCCTTCACTTTGTCACAGGTATAATATCACAATATCTGTGTGCAGTAAAATATACATCCTAAACCAAAGTAAGCATGTGTTGGAAAAATGCTTTAGAAATAGGCAGCAGATGGTAGGAAGCATCGTCTGTCACTTTCAATATAAAATCATAGAATAGTTTGGGTTGGAAGGGACCTCCAAAGCTCATCCAGTGCCACCCCTGCCATGAGCAGGGACATCTTCACCAGCTCAGGTTGCTCAGAGCCCCGTCCAGCCTGGCCTGGGATGTCTCCAGGGATGGTTCATCCACCACCTCTCTGGGAAACCTGGGACAGTGTTTCACCACCCTCATTGTCAAAAATTTCTTCCTCATGTCCAACCTGAATCTCCCCTCCTTTAGTTTAAACCATCACCCCTTGTCCTATTGCAACAGGCCCTGCTAAAAAGTCTGTCCCCATCTTTCTTATAGGCCCCTTTTAAGCACTGAAAGGCCACACTAAGGTCTCCCTGGAGCTTCTCCAGGCTGAACACCCCAGCTCTCTCAGCCTGTCCTCCCAGCAGAGCTGTTCCAGCCTCGAATCATTCCTGTGGCTCCTCTGGCCCCTCTCCAGCAGGTCCATGTGTGTCCTGTGCTGAGGAACCAGAGCTGGACCAGCACTGCAGGGGGTGCTCAGCAGAGCAGAATCACCTTGACCTGCTGGGCACATTTCTCAAGCTTGTCCGGGTCCCTCCAGATGGCATCCCAGCCCTCAGGTGTACCATAGATATTATGCATACCTATATATGATACATACCTATATATGAAATATATTAATATCTATTTTAACAAGCAAAAGATCAAGACAAAAAAAAGAAACTGGCAACTTGGAGAAGGAAAAACGAAGAAAAGGAATTTTCACACAAAACCTAAAATCTCTGTACGGCGTTACTGGCTGCAAGCGAGTTCAGGTCTTGAGCGACTAGAAATAATTAACATCCCAGACTATAAAAACCAGCTCTAATTCCTGAGAGACAGGGGAAGAAAAAAGAAGAAAAAAAAAAAATCAAATGCCATAGACTGAAGTCTTTCTCTAATATTGTCATTAGATTGGAATAGAAGTAAAATAATAGCATGATTTGAGAGAAATTAGCATTATTCACATTCATTTTTACCATGAAAGCCTAAAGCCGTGACATACTTAAATGAGACCAATCACAATCCAGGTCCCAAAGTGAATTTAGAGTCTTGGTCTACAGCCTACTTGCAATATTTGCAAACAATATTATGCCATTGCTCAAGCAGGAGGTTGCTGCTTCTTTAGCAGCTTAAACAGTAAGTTCCCCTTTATGGAGTATTCGGTAAGAAAACACTCATTAAGAGTCAGTTTGCTTAGATAAAGGAATTAAATCAAAACTGAATTAGTAATGACCTAGGAATTCAAATATCATATTTTCAACATCTCTTCAAAGCTACAGCTTCAACAGGCTTCAAATAATAGTTAAAAAAGCCATTTTCCCCAAGGCTAAAAAGACAAGGACTGGGTTTTGGGGGCAAGGGTTTGTTGTATTTTAATCATCATTATATGGGCATATGCTTTCAGTCATTCAAAATGTTTATACAGACTTTCTGTGAGTCGCAAAAAAATATAATTAGGACATAAAATTAGACTGATTTGTAAAGAAGGCCATTACTAGCAAGAATTTTTTTTATTATTACTGCATAGTTTCTTCACATTTTAGAATGAGGCCTATCCAGGGAACATCACTAGAAACATAACAAACAACAGCAGGAGTTACACTGGGATTTAAGACACATTGCTTCGTTTCTCTCTCTGAAATGGGTTTTGCTCAAATGCACATAGTGAGGACCAAGGAAACTGGATTCTGGATTCAAGAGACCTAGTTCTAAGACTTCGAAACTGCAAACAGGCAGAAACCTCATGAAAACCACCCTTCAAGACCCAGTGAAAAAAAACTAAAGTCAATACATACATATATATGCATATACCTAAGCATGTAAATATGTAGCTACACGCTCTTATACAATTTTTATATATTTGTGTCCATACATATGTGTATACATACACCTATATAAAAATTAAAAGGCTTCTGCGATATAACCGAAACTGTTTTCTTAAACTAAACTCTGCCCAAGAGGCAAGTTCAGTTTACCACCTTTTCCCCCTCTACCCACATGCTAAACTCGCACCTGCTCACAGGAGCATTAAGAAAACGCCCTCTCAAAGTGCATATTAGTCTGCAATAGTTTTATCTTCCCTCTCAAGCAGGGATGATATCCCCATACTAGAATAACTTTTAAAATTACCAAAAGCCTATAGCTCAATATTTTACCGATTTTTTCCTTCTCCAAGTGAATTAATCCCAGTTAAAACTGTAAGATAAGCTTTTTTCTCAGTATCACAAGATGAACATCTGGAAAGATTTGTTTGGCATGCAATTGCATGAAGGATTAATACTAGAACTATAGCATCATGGAATCATTTTGGTTGGAAAAGATCTTTAAGATCATTGAGTCCAACTGTTAACCCAACACTGGCACTAAACCATGTCCCTAACAACTTTGTTTAAACACTTTTTAAACCCCTCCAGGGATGGTGACTCCACCACTGCCCTGGGCAGCCTGTTCCAATGCCTGACAACCCTTTCCAGGAAGAAATGTTTCCCAATATCCAATCTAAATCTCCCTGGCACAACTTGAGGCCATTTCCTCTCATCCTGTCACTTGTTACTTGGGAGAAGAAACCAACTCCCTCCATGCTCCAAGCTCCTTTCAGGCAGTTCAGAGATCAGAAGGTCTCCCCTCAGCTCCTGTTCTCCAGCTGAACCCCCCAGGTCCCTCAGCCGCTCCCATCACACTTGTGTTCCAGCCCCTTCCCCAGCTTTGTTGTCCTTATCCTTATTTAGGATTAAACAAGGGGCAGACTTGAACAAGCAGTTGTATTTCAGGTGTTTTGACAAAACCAAATGGAATGGTAACTCAAACTACTTTCAAAATAATTGGGGATGAGAAGGAAAAGACAACGTGCTCAGGCCATGGCGGGCTCGGTCCCAGATTTTCCTTCTGCCCAGCAGGACTCAAACACATTCCACCTTCCAGAGCCATACCCAAGAGCGCATTAAAGTGTTTGAGTGACCCACTTCCATGAGCTCCTACAGAGATTGTTCCCTTTTATACAAGATATTTAAATATTCATTGACCTGAAAGGCTCTGGACTTAAACAGTTAGAGAGGTTACCTGGTCTCCAGTCCCTTCTCCAATGAATATTTAAGCATCTAAAACATGGTTTTCTTTCTCCTGGGTTACAGTCTAGCAGACTAATGGTAATGCAACGTCTTGTGATCTGTAAATTACAAAGACAGCTGTAGGGAACACGTAGATCATCAGTATTCCAACTCAATTTCATTAAAAGTAGCAGATTTATTGTGGTAAGACAGGAACCTACTGGAAACTCTCCAAAATATAGGATACTGGAGACTGCATTAAAGATGAGGAGAAAACTGATCCAATAGACTAAGGCTACTTCATGCAAGAGATTTGGAGGGAATACTCATTAAAAAAAAAAAAATCACTGGCAATTACATATTGCTGAAAACAACAGTTTCTAAAAATAGTGTTCTCTCCTACACAGTGTTTTCCCAAGTGATTAGTTAGTGCACAAATCAGTTTCATCAGCATGAGGAATAGTTGTCCTAACCCCCTTCCTTGTGAGGTCCTGCCATGGAAAGATGGAAAAATTCACATAGAAAACTAACTGCAAAGACATACAAATGCACCAGACTCAGAAGTAGATGCTGCACTCTCAACCACTTTAAAGAGCACAGATATATTTTGAAAAATTATTATTAAAGCATTAGAACACCATAATTTAGGCATATAAAGTCACAGACTCAGGTAGCTGCTTTATCTGTCTCAAAATACAAGACACACAGTTCTTCTCTGGACATGTATGCAAAAGGCCAAAGCCCAGGTGTCAACACTTTAGCATTTCCTCACTTTTTATTGCTTTTTAGTCCAGATCTTTAAAACAATGTGTTACATCTGCCAAAAAAAGCTCTGAAAAGATAGATATGAAGCAACTGAAAACAACAAAATGCTTTAAGAAAGTCCAGTAAACAAACAAAAAATAACCTCAGTCAACGGAATGTATTCTCTGATGCTAAATAACTAACAGTTATTACTGCCAGAACACCAGGGATGTGATACTGCCATAAACAGTATTATCATTATTACAAATATGGCTGAGAAACTCGCAACACAAGGTTTTCATAAAGATGTGGAAAGGCACTTCCAAAACGCAGGAGAGGATGTGATGAAGGAACGGTAATGAAGAAAGGAGGCATGAAGAGGGAAATGTCAAAAATCTATTATGTCTGCTCAAGTTACGCAAGAGCACCATCAGCCACTATAGAATAAAGAATAAAGGGTTTTTTTCTGAGAGTCTAGCAACTTTAAAGAACTGAAGCCTGTGATTATAAAGAGCAGTTAATTAACCCAGCAATTACAGTAACGCCTGCTGACAAATCTCACATGTAAAGAGCAGAGGTAATACTCGGCTAAAGCAAGTCATTTAACATCAGAAATACAGTAAGAGGGGGAAAACGTAACATTTTCAGAGGTTCCAGCCACCTTTAATAGCCCAGCAACAATAAACACCTTAAGCTTCAAGATTTAGACAAGTCCAGCTCACTTCTCCCAGAAATCTAAGTATTTACCTCTAAGCTCATCAGCAAGACTTTGCCCAAGTCATTTTTCTTTGCTAAAAGAAAAATGGACTTCGATAAAATACACCCAAAATAGAAGTACTCCTCAGTGATTGCAAATACACACACTGAAGAGAGAGGTATTTTAAGACATCTTTGTTTCACACACCCACCTACTAGTGTTCTGATGTCCCACAGCTAAATGACAGTTAATAAAACTAGTTACGAAGTTTAAAGCTACTTAAAACAGCAACACTAGGAAGGCTTGCTAGCCCTAAGAAACTAAAAATAGCATGCCCTTCTCCACAAAAAGACCGATAGCAATGTGTAAACTGATCACGAGGAAAACCTCATGCAAAGAAAATGAAGATGTAGCCCATGAAAATTGAAGCAGGACAAGTCATTCGCAAATACTAACGGAAAAGACGGTAACAAATTATTATCGCTTTCTGCAAAATCTGTCATAAACTGTTCAATCTATTTATAAAGAAAGTTCAAGTCATCTATCCAATAGAGAAAAGGAACGTTACCATGTCCTGCTATGAAGATACCTTCTCACTGGAGGGCTGTACCTATTTTCTATACACCTGTTGTAGCCTTTTTTGGTAAAATTCCCACACTGTACAGGACTGATGCCTATGGACACAAACAACAGTAAGTTACACCAAGCTCCTTATGAGCAAACCACCAACAAGAGTCTTTTCACAAACTTCTTAAGTCCCCTTACACAAAGGGAGATTAGTGCCTGGACAAAGCACCTCATTCAGTACCGGAGATGTAAGTAGAAACTGTATTTTATATACATAATGTTTCACAGTTCATGTCTGCATATACCTTTTCCTTTCCACTATGCTCTTCAAAGTTTTTCATCAGAAAGCACTTTCACAAATAATTTGAATGAATTGTTTGAAGCTTTGAACCCAAAGTAGATTCATTCTAACAATAAGAAGATTTTCAGCCCACACAGAGGAAAATTCCAGAGACTGCTTATCAATGAGTCAAGCTAATGCTTCTGGCTGCTTTGGTTCAGACTCATTTCTTCTCGAATTCTGCAAGATAACTTATTTCAAATTCAATAATCTCATTGCTGAAAAGTCTTCCATATGTCGGGGCCCTGCAGCGAAGATGAGCAGAAGTCCCATCAGCAGAGACAACAGGTTGTCTCATATGAATTAAGATCATTTGGAGCCATGGAAATGCAAAGTTGCACCATTTGGGGACTATATGAACCCTTCCTGAAACAAACTGATATACACGCCCACACACACAAACTCCACCAGTGTTTCCCATGCTAGCACTAAATAGATTTTAGAAGTTCTACTTAAATTATTATTTATCTTAAAGGACAAAATAAACCGTTTTCTGTCCTTACTTATTTTGTACAACTGTTGGTCACAATATCTACTGCTAGTGCAACACCATAATCCCTCCACAAAGTGAGAGCAAAGGAGGTCTCCTCCAAGAGATAGGCACCACATTTAATACATTTTCTGCATTTTGTAGTCTTTACTGTAGCCTTTTTAAAGGATCCACCTAGAGTTCCCATTTATCTCCTTGAAAACCTCTTCAAAGCTGTCAAGTAATATTCCAACAGTTAAGTAATATTCACCAACAGTTCTGTGGAGAACAGATATTGAGAATACCTTCAGCAAATAAACAGAAGGAATCTGGGAAATTACCAAGGAGTATATAATACACAGGTAGAATCACATGCAAGATGGAACCCGTTCTCTATTCTACTCTTAAAGTTTCCAGCTGTGGACTGCAGTACTCTCCACTGAAGGGACAAAGCTGATTTCTGGTAAGATAAGGTAGAAAGAGAGCAAGAGACTTCTACAAGCTCTGTGACAGCCAAATAAAGACAGATTTCAAAATACAAAACACTTTTTCAGGAGAAGGCAGTGTGACACCACATCATTGGGAATTGCTTCCTCTGGTTATCTAGGAGTTTGGGTTGGTATTGGGTTTGTTTTTGTTATTTTTTTAATGACGGTACAGTTTGGGGTACTTTAAAGGTAACTTTCCAAGCATTAAATAAACAAAAGTAGTGCTGGAAATTCCCTGCAGAGGAAAGGTCTGTCATTGCAATAAACTGATGCAAGCAATGACACTGAGGCACAGCCTGACAAGTAAAGCTACTGGCTGATGGATACTCATAGATGGGTGTCTCCTGTTCTCAGAGCTGCCTGTAACTGCTGGGCCAAAAGAAAGACATTAACAATAGCACACTGCATATTCGGTAGCACCTTCTGACACCTCCCGCTCCTGAGGCACAGCAGAACTGGTCTGTCGGATGGTGAATGGGTCTTCTCCAGCCATGGACAGGTAGGAAAGACCTGTTCCTGAAACGCCTCCTGAACGCAGCCCCTGCAATTTAGGTTAAATTTAGCTCTCAAAGACTTGAGCGATGAAACTTGTGGTTTGGCTAAATGTCAAATAAATCATAGAAACATTTTGGTTGGAAGAGACCTTCAGGATCATCAAGTCCAACCATAACCTAACCTAACTCTAGCACTAAGCCATGTCCCTAAGAACTTTGTCTAAAGACTTTTTAAATCCCTCCAGGGATGGTGACTCCACCACTGCCCTGGGCAGCCTGTTCCAATGCCTGACAACCCTTTCCAGGAAGAAATGTTTCCCAATATCTAATCTAAATCTCCCTGGTGCAACTTGAGGCTCTTTTCTCTTGTCCTGTCATTTGTTCCTTGAGAGAAGAGACCAACCCCCTCCATGCTACAAGCTCCTTTCAGGCAGTTCAGAGATCAGAAGGTCTCCCCTCAGCTCCTGTTCTCCAGCTGAGCCCCCCAGGTCCCTCAGCTGCTCCCATCACACTTGTGCTCCAGCCCCTCACCAGCTTTGTCACCTCCTGTGCACTCTCTTCAGCACCTCAACATCCTTCTTATGATGAGGGGCCCAAAACTGAACACAGGATTCAAGGTTTGGCCTCACCAGCGTTGAGCACAATGGCACAATCACTTCTCTAGTCCTGCTGACCACACTATTCCTGATACAAGCCAAATCTCGCACTGATTTGACAAAGCTGAAGAACAGATGACCTAGTGACCAAGGAATACCACTAGTATAAGACAGCGGGCTGTTGTCACATTGCTGGCCGGAGGTAACACCTGGGAAGGTTCAAGAAGATGTACATGGCAGACACGACCCAGCGATGATGACCCACTGTGGATGAAGGAGACGCCACAGCCCATGGACACACCGCTGGGCCAGCGCCGGTTCACAGCGCCCAGGCAGAGTGAACCTGTGTCCTCTCTCTCCAGGCAGTCGTTTGAAACAAGCCGCCCCAAATTTTAGCAATTTAGCGATGCAATAGTTTGAAGTCGGAGAACACGAACCAAAATCGGACCCGAGAGAAAAGGGAGGCACCGAGGGTTACGGCAGGACTGCCCTGCCCCAAGCTGCCAGCGGGAGGATCGGCCAGAGGAGGAGGAGAAGGAGGAAGGGCAGGAGGAGGAGGGCACTGGGCGGGGGGCAGCAGCGGCCGCCCCAGCGGCCCGCAGGGCAGGGAGACCCTCCGCCCCAGGGGCGACAGGCAGGAGCCCGGACCCGTGACAGGGGAAGGGACTCCCCGCTGAGGGCGCTCGCCAGCACAGCGGAGACACCCCCCAACTCCCCCGAAACAGACTGGCAGCGCCGGTTCCCACCCCCCGCTCCGCCGCCCTCCCCACACTCACCCGGTGCCTCCGTCTATCACGCAGGGGGGCAGGTAGCTCGCCATGCTGGGGAGCCGGCAATGCGGGCCCTACGCCACCATCCAGGCCGCCGCCGGCTCCCCCGGGCCGGCCCGGCGCGGCCTCAGTGCACGGGCGGCGGGCACCATGCAGCCGCCTGTCAGCGCCGCCCCCGGGGCGCATGCGCCGCCCGCCGCCACCTGACGCGGCCGCCCCCGGGCCGCCATCTTGGCTCCGGGCGGTGCGGGGCTGCGAGGGTGACGCGGGCGGCCCTAGCCCGTCCTCACGGGCTCTGGAGGCGGGTGGGGAAGTGTGTCGGAGGTCACGCGTGTCAGTGGGGTTGTGGCCTTGTTCTGGGCTTGGTGCTGTACTCTCCTTTTTGCTTTCTGAGGTGTGTGCCTCAAGCCTGTCAGCCAGGGCTGACCTCAGCACTGGCCATGATGGATGTCCACGACTTGAAAGCTTCATTCGAGCCATGTATCACCACAGCAGATCCTGCGTGTGTTGGAGGAAGGAAGGGTTCACCACCCCCCAGCAAACACTGCCGATGCTGCTGCCCCTCAGAGCAAGACTTGCCTCAGAGTTCACGTTTCAGTGAAGGCGGCATTTGTCCCAGGAGAAAACACCAACGTGGAACCAGTCAGTTGTAGAAAAACACAAAACTGTGTTTCTGTGGGTGCAGGTGGCCACGCTACAGCCCACAGATCTTCCGCGGTGACCATAAACAGACCCAGAATACAACATATTAGTACAGTTGAAGCAATTCAAAACAAAACACCACAGGCTGCAACGAACATCACCTGCAAAGTTGTTGGTACCTAATTTACATACAGAATAATGATGCCTCAGATGTGACTCAGCCCTGGTCATGCTGCGGGTGTGTGGCAACGCCAGAAATAGACCCTCCGGGTGCCTGGGCATGAACCACCACAACAAGCGTGTTTCCTGAGAGTTCAGTTTTCGATCACCCTCTCCCAGCTCCCTCTACACCAGAAGCTTGTGTATGAAAATTAATGAGATCGGTCCTCTGGTCCTCAGACCCAGGGCTGGTGTGATGGCTGTAGACTGTCCATATGCCCCAGGGGTGTTGTTCAGCCATTTGCTGCAAACTGAGCACACTCGATCGACATATTTGTTCACTCCGATCCCCTCGGAGATTTTGGAAGATACAGAGTGTGGTGGAAGGCAGCCCAATTTGTTTGTTGGAAGGGCTCCCTTATCGCTGGGTTGAAATGGCTAATGCTCAGACTCTGATAAGTGGGCTGCCGGACTGGGGATTGAAGCCTGATAAAAATTGTCTGCCCCTCTTTTCAGGCCAGTCAAATCAAAACATCATGTGAACGGCACTGCTTTAGCATCCAAGAGATAAAGGGAAGAATATGCTTTGACTTTCCTGGCCAAAATTTCCCCTCTCCCATGCTGTTACACAATATGCGGCATTCGGCTCAAAGAATATTTGCTCATATGCTGTAGGGGCACGTCACTGTAAACTTTCTTATGATCATCAACTTTGTTTTTTTAAGAGGTTGCTAGCTGTTACAGCAGAGAAGAACCCCTCATCTGGAAACAGAGCTATTGCCATAGCTCACATGCAGGCTCTGCATAGCCGTTCAACAGCTGCAGAGGTTTGAAACGTTTGTGCCGTTCCTTCTCTTCTTAAGCTGTTCAATAGGGTCCCTGGGGGATTGATTATTACCCCTGTAGCTCTCCCAGCTGTTTGTGTGAGTGCTCCCTAACCCACTTCAAGTAGAATCAGCTGAGGGAGTTCAAACAGTTTAAATCGGAGCTCTGTGCTAACTCACGATTGATTGTGCCTGAAGTGGGTTAGGGAGCACTCAAGTTGCTTTGCTAGCAGAAGCAAGGGGAGGGGTAAAGCATGGTGACATCTTCAGCTGTTCCAGCTGGATCCAGAAGAGGACATCTGCCTGTAGTCGAAGTAATACGGAGGCAGGTCCATGGAGAACCTGGAACGAAAGCCGTGCCGTGAAACTGCGATAACATGCTTCAGCTGACAGTATTACAGCAATGAGAAACGTGAAAACATTAATTCATCCCAGTGATGTATTAGAAATCAACTACCTAATGATTCTTTAAATGACAATAGTGATAACTAGTTCCTCAAGTAGAAGGGGAAGGAGGAGACACCTGATCTATACAGCTTAGCAAATGATGGGTTTTTCTTATACCATCATCAGGCTGCATTTGGAGCATGTCATGGCCTCTCCCTCAGAACACAGCCATTCTGATTGTCATTTTGTGCTTTTAAACCCACAGGGAGTGTTGTGTCCTCGCACTCTCAGCACCATACAGACCACAGCAGTTAGCTGAGTTTAAGCTATACTGAAAGGGAAATGGACACCCAAAAGTGCACATGGTCTCGGTTTGACTGTCTGCAGAGCCTGCCATGAGTTACACAACTGCAGCTATGCTGTTTTACATTTGTTTGCCTACATCCCTTTTCACCAAGGCATCCAAATGCCTTCCAGGAATGTGTTAAGTGATGTGGCTAATATCTACTGTTCTTTCATTTCAGTCTCAAAGGGGAAACTGCGTAGGCAGGAGAGGATTGGTTTTTTACTTTTTATTTTAGGGTTTTTATCTTAAAGTGTTGATACTACTGTATGTTTACAATAAAGAAGGTAATCTAAAGAAGCAGAAGGTGTTGAAGCTTTGATAACCCTGTACTCCTGTGAGAATTTACTCAACAGTTACAGAGCAGCCCCCAAGAAACTCATAGATAACTTTGAAAAAGCAAGTCTGCACTTAGCTGTGAGAAGTCAGTATGTGAGGAGAGGGTGCTTTTGATGCATTTATGCACGCTTTGGATTATTAAGATGAACTGCATGTTGTTTTACTAGATCATGCATCTTCAAAGCTGATGGTGTCATGCCCAGATATATCATGTTGCTACTTCAGAGAAGGGGTAATGGAAACCCCGCTTTGGTTACATATGTAACCTGGCAGGCGGAGACAAGTGGTCCTAAACCAAATGCGTGCACAAGCTTAGTGACAGCTCAGAGTCCAGGGACATCACCAAATTAATTAGCAAGTTAACCAATTGCGTTTGCATACCCTCCAAGAAATGAGACTACAACAAAGGTTTTCTTTGTTTACATAACCTCTCCCCTGCTTGAGATCAGCTTCAGTCAGCTTTTCTTCCTTGCTGAGCTCATCTGTAAAAGCCCTGGGCTATCTCGGTGGTGCTGATAAGACCTGAGATCTCTTGAAGGACTGTGGTGTTGGCACTCAGGTTCACATTGCCTGAACAACTTACCTGCAGGCCGCATGTTCATGGTGAATTCTAGTTGAAGGGGTGGTTGTAAGGATATATTATTCCCTCATTCCTTTTTTTAGTGGGCACCTTCATAGAGGCCCTGAGAATATTCTCCCGCACGTTTGCCTCCTCGCAGAGGGGTCATCAGTATCTTGAATCAAGTAACGTGAGGATGAGAGAGCACTACCACGTATCCCCTGAAGTTTCTGTTCTGTCCAGCTATTGTGCTTCATCCAAAATAATTTCAGCTATATATTTCTTTAAAAAATTACTTTCAAATCTAAAATTTCAATCTCTAGATAAGTGATTCATCAGCACTCTTCCTTTAAACTTTGATTTTTGGTAAGTAGTGGAGAACTGTTATCAGATCATTCAGCGAATGACTTGAATTGGATAAACTGCAGTGTCTGATTTTGTTCATCTGACCAGCCAAAAACAGTGCTTACATCTTGGTGACAAATACACAATTGAAGTCTCAACTTGTTTTCTAGCTAGCTGAAATGATGACAGCATAAAAAAAGACTCAATTCAGAAGCTCAAAAAGTAGCAGCAGGAAAGACAGGTCTTTAATCCTTTCATCATCTTGAACATGGGGCGAGGTTAAGGGCAGCTGTTATGCAGTTGTCGTCGTACAATCACGAGGAAAGGTCACCAAGTGATGGTGGTCACACACCAGCAATCACAGAGTATTACTCAGTCACTGAAAAGTAAATTGCTGGAGAAGCCCAGCTTTCCCTTTGGCTGCAGATGAAACAAAGCCAAAAAAAAGGCAGCAACAAGGTGCAAACCATTCATACAAAGACATATTTGTAACCTATTGTATATTTTTTATATCTACATAGACCGGTACACATCTATTTCTAAGACCACCCTTCAGGAGGGTATTTCTGTCCACCTGCAATTTAAAGCACATGAGTAGTCCCACTGAAAACAACAGAATTATCCATGTCCCTCAAGTTTTATGTCCTTCAAATAAGTGCAAATTGGGGCCTAAACCAGCTTTAATTCCTACGAAACAGTTGACCCGAATGTATTGTGGCAGAAAACTACAAGCTGCTTATGCAAACAGATTAAAAGTACTTGCTGTCTTTAAATTATGTTGGGGTCTTACATTGCAAGACAAAGAAGGTTTGGTTGAGGGGGGACAGAGATGTATGTCCTTTGCAGAATAGGTAACTTATTTCTGAGTGTCTTTCGTACTTGTATATCCCACTGTTGTGGATGCTTTTTTGCTTCATACGTACACAGGGTAACATTGCCGTTTCTAGCACCTCTCTGCTCAAACGAGGTTTTTGTCTCCCAGGTAAAAATCTGTCTGTGCTTCTCAAGTTTCTAAAACATCTCCTGTGTCTGCCTTTTCTGTGCTAGGCTTGAACAGAATCAGAATCCAATATTCCCATTGGTATTGTATTACCAGCCATGGTATTGCCAACTGCTTCCTACCTTCCTCGTTCTGTAAGCCACTCTAGATTTACTCTTGGCATGTATTTTCTTACATTTTGCACAGTGACTTCCTACCTCTCTTTCCTGAATGGCCACTGTTAATTTAGATCTACTCAGAAACATTTTGGGTTCTATTTAATCCGCTTTCTATTTATACCACATTCATCACCATGGTAGCTGAATGCTTTAGAAAGTATCTTTGAGGTAGAGACTATGTAAAGCTTATTTTAAACCACTCCAATTCCTTGCCTTTAAAACTGAATTCTAACAACTTCATTTTAGCCCAGCTGCGAAATTACCCTTTTGCACTTTGCAAATAACAGTCTGAAATTTGAAGCCAGTCCAGAGTGACCTGGGACCCACTTGTAGCTGAAAATATCAAGTGCAGTAATGCTGACACCCATGTAAATAATATGCTTCTATTTAGATGGTTCTCTAAGAGAAATGTTATGATATAGAACATTCATAGTTAATGAAAGCAGAAGTTCCTCAGATGCAAGCAAAGCCAGCAGACTTGCAGCAAACTCTTATGCTCACTTTCACCTAAGTTAACATGCCTGTCTACCTTAAAATTTTGTTATTATTAACTATACAATAAAACTCTGCATATCTACGTGTATGTATAATAACACAACTGCATTACATGGGTTTGTTTAAAACAGAACACAATTTTGTTCCATATACTCAGTTCTGTGTCTTTTGTGATGCTGCACCATGGAATTTGCCAAACATTACACCTCTAATTTTAGAAATAATACACCAGAAACTATGTTTTTGTATCGGGGGATTTTACCTCTGCACTTCTGAAGAAATCTGGAAAACAACAGAAGGTCTAGCAAGTACCTAGGGAAGGTCCAAACTACTTTGTTCATCCCTGTCTTCCTAAACAATACCAGCCATACATTTATGCATTGTAAATTTAATGAAGAAGAAAGAAGACTGCCCATATTGAAGATGGAAATAGCATAAAATCAGCTGTGTTTGTCAAGTTTTTATATTAATTGTAGTATTCACTTTCAAATTCCATCTTTGAGTACTCTGTTTTGTGGCAGTTGCACATCCCCCTGTGATCTGGAGCCTTCGATGGGGCAGTTGAGACTTCCCGGGATTGAGAGCGCCTCACCCCCTCGTTTGGGTGAGTGGTTATTTACTGGATATATCCTCGAATCAGTCCTTGCCTAACCATGCAAGTGTAAGCCCCCGCCTAACACAGGCGAGTGATTATTTCTTGTGGGTACCCAGGAGTCAGAGGGCTCTGATTTGTTTCTTGTGTGTGTGTGCATGCACGATATGGATCCTCATTATTCTTATTTCCCTGTACCCCAATAATTTCCTTAACTGATATCCAAACCTGTATTTTATGTTGTCAGAGTGCTAACTAATTGTATAAATCCTATTCCTAGTCAGTTTATTTGCTACACTTTTTCACCTGGAATAAAGACTGGTTTGGAACTTATTATCCACCTAAAACTGACTCTAGGGTGCCTCTGTGACAAGTTTGGTATTTTTAGGAAATAAAGCTTGTATTATCTGCCAGTTTTTTCCCTCACTCCAACTTGAACTCACTGACCAACTTCAACCAAGCCTAAGTAAAGGGCAGAGGCCTGAAAGATGTGAACATTCCCAGTAGTCATGTGCAGAAAACAGCCAATAAATTTACAGAGAAAGGCCAATAACACCCCCACAGACAGACTGCAGCATCAGCACACATACATTATTGTCATAGAATCACAGAATCATTTTGGTTGGAAGAGACCCTTAAGAGAATCAAGTCTAACCATAACCTAACTCTAGCACTAAACCATGTCCCTAAGAACCTTGTCTGAATGCCTTTTAAACCCCTCTAGGGATGGCAACTCCACCCCTGCCCTGGGCAGCCTGTTCCAATGCCTGACAACCTTTCCTGGGAAGACATTTTTCCCAATATCCAATCTAAACCTCCCCTGGCACAACTTGAGGCCATTTCCTCTCATCCTGTCACTTGTTACTTGGGAGAAGAGACCAACCCCCTCCATGCTCCAAGCTCCTTTCAGGCAGTTCAGAGATCAGAAGGTCTCCCCTCAGCTCCTGTTCTCCAGCTGAACCCCCCAGGTCCCTCAGCCGCTCCCATCACACTTGTGCTCCAGCCCCTCACCAGCTCCGTTCCCTTCTCTCAACTCGCTCCAGCTCCTCAAGGGCTTTCTTGGCGTGAGGGGCCCAAAACTGACCCCAGGATTCAAGTTTTGGCCTCATCAGTGCCCAGCACAGGGGAACGGTCACTACCCTGGTCCTGCTGGCCACACTGTTCCTGATACAAGCCAGGATGCTGTTGGCCTTCTTGGCCACCTGGACACACACTGGCTCATGTTCAGCCACTGTCAACAAACACCCCCAGATCCCTTTCCCCAGGCACTTTCCAGCCACTCTTCTCCGAGCCTGTAGTGCTGACTGGAGTTGTTGTGACCCAAGCGCAGGACCCGGCACTTGGCCTTGTTAAACCTCAGACAATTAATGTCCTCAGCCCAACGATCCAGCTGGCCCAGATCCCTCTGTATGGCCTCTGCCCTCCAGCAGATCAACACTCCCACCCAATGTGTTGTCATCAGACAACAACAAATTAACATGGCAGAGGCAACTTCCCAGGTGCCAATATCTACTGGAGTTTTTGCTTAATTTTCCCGCAATGGCTACAGAAAGCCAGCAAAACAGTGCAGAACACAGCAATTCAGGGATGAATTTGTCATCGTTAGAGCACATGTGGCCGCCCAAATCTCTGTCTGCTTGGAAACAGATGCATTACAGACAGTTCCAAAAATGTCAATTCAGGCTTTTTAAACACAGCGAAAGAGAGAGAGATATAAGTACCTTCAGGAATACTCCAGGATGCAGACAACAACCCAGCTACACACTATATAGAACCACCCCCACTATCAGGCTTCATTCAGAAGCAACTGCACACTTTTGGATGTGCAGAACCTCCTGTCCAATGGTTTCCATCCTTAAATAAATTTGCCTGCAGAACTAACCCTCTGTTACTCCAGCTTGGAAACTTTTTGTCTCCTGTGCACTGAATGGATCATTTTCTCCTATTACTGTCTGAGTAATTAAAATACCATTCAGATAACTTTTATGCAATGTAGTTTTTATCAATATCAAACATGCTTCAGTTCCATGGTTTGGTAAGTTTCCCATAACAGGCTGTTCATAAAGCGTCGATCTGTTTGTCACAACGATGCCATATGAAACCTCATCTGAGGCCCAGAAGAGCTGGTGGTAATACAAAACTGATTTCTTCATACAGACCATGAAGCAAACAAGAGATCACAATAATCTGATGAGAGGCGATCTTGACATCCTCCAGCCCAGCCTACCTCTGCAGATATGTCAGCTAGACTTGTTTGGACAAGCAAATCGGCTTGTTGTTTGTTTGCTTTTAAAACACATCAAATGAGTCAACACATCAACAAAGCAACAACATATTTTTCCAGTTACTAAATGCATTTGTTAATCAGCCAAACCAGAGATATCAAGAAGGCTCTTTGTGGAGGTGAAGTCTTTGGTTCTCCAAGTCACCACAAGCACTGTCACGCACAACACAAACATCATTTTGATCTAATCGGGCTTTAAGAAAACATTTATTGCAGCTGCATACAGCTGTCCAGAATCACGGACATCCAAACTGCATGTGACAGGGCCAACCCCAGCGATGCTGAGCGGGTCTGACCAAGCCTTGCCCCAGGAGAAGGGCACTGGCTGGTCTTCAGCACCATCAAAAGCAGCATCCTCTTCCTCATCTCCTAAACCCCTACTATTTATACCCAATATCTTTTGAGTCTGTGTTTAACTTATTCAAGCAGCATAATATATATATTTTTTATTTTTTTTTTTTTTTTAAAAAAAGGCTATTTGAGGACAAATTTTTGTGATTATTTCAGGTTGCAACAAGTCACACACCAGAAGGGCTCTGGGGCTGGTACTGGCACACAGTACCTGGAGGTGGAAACGCAGCTTTCCACGGAGGCCAGGGGCTCATTTTCCTCAGTAACACAAAAGTCCTGGAATATTCTTTCTCTCAGCAGGGGAATGGGCTCTTTCCTTCTCCAAGGCCTTGCCACAAAGAGATTCACAAAAAACAGAGCTGGACCTTACTTGTAACTCAGGTAAATATACCTTTATCGGTCATTTGTATATTGAAACTGATCAAGAATCCGCAACATCTCTAGTTGGACTTAGCTCACTGCAAATATTCATCCATTTAGCAGTAAAAATGCTGAGTATGGGCTGTGGTTTTGACTCTTAACTTCTTAGGTCGAGCATCCAACAGCTGTCACCCACTGCAGAGAGCTCAGACCTGTGGGAATTATCCTGTTGACAACTGTCCACTGATTTACACATTTTTGCTTCTCTACCCCAAGCACCATAAAGGTTTATGTCAGCCTCAGTGCTTCTAACTTATACAAGCCCATTCACCATCAAACTTTAGTATTTCTCTACATGAGATATCAAAGGAAACCCATCTTCCCAAACCAGTATTTTCATCTTCTGCTGTATGGAAAAAGACAATTTTCTCAAATACTCTTTGCTGCTTCTTCCCCCTCAGCTCCTGTGTCTCCACTAGTATCTCCTTACATCCAGCTCCACTTGTTTTCGGCAGCTGACATATAGATCAAATAACAGACAGACTTTTCCATGAAGTATAGAATTTTGCTAATGAATTAAAAAATATTTCAGTACTGCTACTATAGAAAGGCAAAACCTCATGGTACAAATCTATATCATAGCTTCAGCATTTGTGAAAACAAAGAGTTTCAAGTCTGTGGACACCTGCTTTCACACACAACACCTTCACGTATACCACAAAGCAACAGGTCTGTTCAGTAACTGGGAAAAAAAAATTGCAGCATCTGTAAACATATGCAAGCTGTTCCTAATCTAGATATCTCAGCTATGGGTAGGAGTGACGACGCAGCAGCATGGGGTGGGCTGTAGGTGATTAACCAAGTGGGTGGCTCTTCCATTGATCTCTTCACCCTGCGTGTTGCCCAAGCAAAGCAGATCAAAGCTACATCAAATGTATTTACCCACTACAAGCAGACCCCCAGCTGAGGCAGACGTGAGTGGCTACCCCATGATTCTGCAAGCCCTTGCACACCAAATTGCCTCTTGCCGATACTCCCACTCCGAGAAACGTTCAGGTTTGTACCAGCTCTTCAGAGCAGCTGAGGAAAAAGTGCTTCTGTGGGTGCTGTGCGTTTCCTCAGATGGTTTGGTTTTGTTATTTGTGGGGGGTTTTTTGCGTATGTCAGCTATCGTTACAGTAGCTGAGACTATCACATCATGAGGTTAAAAGTAAAAAAAAGACTATCAGTAGATGTGAGCAATGAGGTGAAGATTCAGTACTAATCATCTCAAAGTCTGACAAGAAGAAAGTGGATATCACACACTGACAAAATAAGCAGATGCAATCAAGCAGCTGCACCCTTTACAATAGGGCAAGTTTTTAATCTTATCTGTTTATTGCAGACCCACTATTACTTTTCCACTTAGCCAGGCAATCTGGCTCCCTCAGGAAAGCTATAGAATTGGCATGAGAAAAATAGGAAAGAAAAATGTTTCTTACTGTTTGAAAAATGTATCTGCTTCTCAGCTTTACAGATGAAACATGGGTTTCTAAAAGTGATTCAGGAGCTCAGAGTTACAGAGGGTGAGGCAATTGTTTCAAGATTATCCAGTGGTTATAATCTGCCCAGCACACTGCAGGGACGCAGCCACTGCATCATCACTTCGTGAAGCCTTACTTTGGAATGATAAAGCCATTATCATCTCTGTGCACCACACCGCTGCCCAAAGCCGTTCCCGCTGGAATGAGCAAATAAGCGGAACACAAGGGGCTTGTTCTATGTTGTTCTTCTCTAACACAATTCAGGTTTGTTTTTTTTTAAAAAAAGTCTACCTGATTTAAAAGCCAGAAGGTTGGATCCTCCCCACCTCCATCACCAGCAAATCAGCCAGTGTGGGGGAACTCACTCTCAGATAATGATTCTGACCAGTTACTGCAGTACCAAATAGCTGCCAGAGGAACTAAGTCTGTACGTACACGTATGTGTGTGTTGATCTATCTCAACTGTTGTCACCACTTTGGAATACAAACTTACCTGAGGTCTAGAGAAGAAGAAACATGCACAGCCCATAAAGGCTGCCTCAAAATTGCTGTGAGCTTTTTGTGCTTCCTGCAAAAGTCCCTGGAAAGAAAAGGGAAGGAAGGAAGGAAGGAGGGAAGGGAAGGGAAGGGAAGGGAAGGGAAGGGAAGGGAAGGGAAGGGAAGGGAAGGGAAGGGAAGGGAAGGGAAGGGAAGGGAAGGGAAGGGAAGGGAAGGGAAGGGAAGGGAAGGGAAGGGAAGGGAAGGGAAGGGAAGGGAAGGGAAGGGAGGGAGAAAGGGAGGAAGGAAGGAAGGAAGGAAGGAAGGAAGGAAGGAAGGAAAGAAAGAAAGAAAGAAAGAAAGAGAAAGAAAGAAAGAAAGAAAATATCAAGGTGACTCTTACGCAGGTGGAGAAGACAGTGGTAGCCTTCTGTATCATAACTCAGTGTCTGCCACACACTCCTAACATGTTAAAGACCCAGCTCCTCCACAGCTCCCACTTCTCTGGCAAGATCTTGTCCCACTCCCATGTATCTCCTGCTGCAGCTGGTGCGCTGAGCTGCAAAAACGACTTTCAATGGGCCAGTAAGAAAGTAAGTGTGAACCTGACTTCTTACTGCTGGACATCTCCTGAAGGCAAGGATGTGGTTCTCACTCAGGGACAGCTTGTATTTTCCCATTTAAGAGCCCACCTGTCATTCCCTACTGTGGTGGTTTAAAGTGAGTTAGCAATACAACCACGATCGCTGCTCACTCACCCCCTCCCTTGCCACCCCCAACAGGGGAGAGAATCGAAAGGGAAGGGAGAAACTTGGATTGAGATAAACACAGTTTAATAAAATAACAAAATACTAATACACTACTGGTAAATATATACATGTATATAACAGAAATAAAAGATACTCAAGGCAATTCCTCACGAACTCCGTCCACAGCTGAGCAGCCAGTCCCAGCAAGCCACGCCTGGTCCTAAAGCCTCTGTAAAATGGGAAAAGGTCAAACAAAAACTCAGGCCTGAAACTCCCCTGGGTACACCCCAGAGCAAGCTGAAAAGCAGAGCCAACCAGAAGGCCCTGACTCCTTATATCTGAAGCATGATGCTAATGGGATGGAAAACTCTTATTGATCAGTCTGGATGTCAGTCAAGCTCTGCTCCATCCATGTTCCCCTTCCTCGCTGCCTCACACCTGTGGGCCAAACACTCAGGATGTCCTTGGCTCTCAGACCGGAGCAATTAAAAATATTAACTCTGTCCTGGGGTGTTATCTCTTGTTCTCAAACTGAGTCCAAATAATGAGCATGCTAGCTATGAAAAAGAAAGGTTTCTAACTGCACAAAGAAAATTACTCCATTTTCAGTCAAACCAGCACACCTACCTTCCTAGAGCTCAGTATTCTTGATTTGTAAGCGACAGAGACAACCCCTGGGTAGTCCCACGTCAGGCACCTGTTCTCAGACACATCTTCATCCATCACTTCCCATCGGCTTGCCCAAGAGCTTCTTCCTCAGCCCACAGGCTTCATCATCCTGTTGGTTCATTGCACATAGGAGAGGTATTGCCTTGGGCAGGCTGACATGCCCTCTGAGCTATCTGCCTTCAATTACTATGTGGAGACCCGCAGGACTTGTGTCAGCAGCTTGGAATCACTGTCTGATGGCCAGGACTTAGTTTTGAAGCGTTATTTCACTTTAAGCCAGTGCCTGAAGCTGCTGGGTATATTTGAGTCCTTGGTTGTGCTTTCTAAAGCACTTGTGCAACCTCCGATCCCCAGAGGAACTTTCAAACTGAGTCATTGAAAACACTCTCTACAGCCTCCAGTTATCGCTTCAGGCCAAGAAGTAAGTAGGATTGAAAAATAAAAGAGGGGAGGGTATATAAATGCATATAAACATAATTATAATATTTAACACCACAATAAAAAAGCATAGAAAGATATTTTACAAATTACATAAGCCATTAAACTTCTGAGTACAAATGAGCTACTCCTTGATAAAAAACAAGGAGATGTTTCCCTTTCAGTCAATGATTCTCTAACGGTTCACTGGTTTATCTTATCTGTTTTGAACTAAGCAGCAGTTCCTCTGTTTGGAGGTAGTGAGGTTCAAACCATGCAGAGCCTCACTAGTGAAAAACTGTTATTTTAAAATGAACTATAGGCCAAACAAACAAGAGTGTAAAAGATCTTGAGCATCACTTGACGGGTTCTTTTAAATTCTGCTTTGATGCCCAGCTTGGAGTTCAGCACTTGTGAGCAGGTAATTTCTTACCCATCCTCACCGAGCAAACTCTAACAGGGCTGTCTTGTCTCCTTGCAGGTGGCAGGAAGAAGTCATCACAAAAAAGATATCTGATGAGCGTTATTTTCAGCAGCTCTGTCTACTTAAGAAGTCCCTGTGCCAGGGGAGGTTTAGGTTGGACATCAGGATAAGGTTCTTCACCCAGAGGGTGCTGGACACTGGAACAGGCTCCCCAGGGAGGTGTCACGGCCCCAAGCCTGACAGTGTTTGAGAAGAGACTGGACAACACCCTCAGACACACGGTGTGACCTGTGGAGCTGTCACATGCAGGGACAGCATTTGGACTCAATGATCCTTGTGGGACCCTTCCAACTCAGGACATTCTATGATACTCTGATTCTACATCTTTATTCTTTGTACCTCCTAGGTTGCTGCGAATAAATCAGAGCAGAGAGCTAAGCTGGCTCACCCCCACCCCCCTTCCTTTTCAGCCAGGATTTTTTTAGCCAGATTAGCTCTCCCTTTGCACTTCACCACATGTCCAAATGCTTGTGCCAGCGTAGCAGAAGGAGGAGTAAGGGAGTGGGAAGGAGTGGTTGGGAGTAGGAGGAGATGAGGGAGCAGAAGGGGCTGCTTTGGCGGGTCTGAGACCCCCAGCCTGGAAAAATAACTGACTACCTCGCTGGGTCTCCTCAGGTGCCCTTGGGAGGATGGACGTGTTCTCTCCCTGAAATGCTTTACTTGCTGAACCTTTGTGTGCTGGTGGGTGGCTAATACCCTGTCACGGAGATCTACCACCGAACCAAACTCATCATTTTCAGTGGGGACATTACCTGCTAACAGACAGCAGGGTTTCAGGCAAACACCGCCAACATCTCCTTCAGTGCATTAGCCTTTGGGCCTTTGTACGTGTCTAACTTTGTCTTAGGGCACTAAACAGATTCTCACCTAAAGCAACACGGCAAGCGGGCGTACTGTCGCCTGCAGATTTCACACAGCCTACAGCGCAATCACAGAACCTGCAGGCAGCTCGGGTATATTTAGAATCCCACGTTGTCATTACTTTCATCCTGCAAAAGTGAGGGGGAAAAATAAAAACCAAAAAAAGCCAAAGAATAGAAGCAGATGATAAATGCACAGCTGGAGAACGTCAGCAGATGTCTCAGCACTGGCTGGGCCTGGTTCACCTCGTGTTTAATTGAAAGGGAGTGGATGACCCTGAGGAAAAAAATCAACATTTATTTCTCTTTCTGTGGTCAACACCTGGCTGACCCTGTGAAGACAGTGTTATGATAACCTGCCAACCATAATTTTCTGCACCAAGTCGCTGCTGCCACTGAGGACTGAGTATTCCGGTGGGAAAGGACATAAGTCAAAGAACTGCTTATGAAGAGGGGAGCACAGGCTGCTACCTGGCTTGAAATACCCAGATTTAGCCTGGAGAAGAGGAGCTGAGGAGAGACCTTGTCATTCTCTGCAACTGCCTGAAAGGAGCTTGGAGCATGGAGGGAGTTGGTCTCTTCTCCCAAGTAACAAGGGATAGGATGAGAGGAAATGGCCTCAAGTTGTGCCAGGGAAGGTTCAGATTGGATATTAGGAAAAAATTCTTCATGGAAAAGGTTGTTGGGCATTGGAACAGGCTGCCCAGGGCAGTGGTGGAGTCACCATCCCTGGAGGGGTTTAAAAGGCATTCAGACAAGGTTCTTAGGGACATGGTTTAGTGCCAGAGTTGGGTTATGGTTGGACTCAATGACCTTAAGGGTCTCTTCCAACCGAAATGATTCTATGATTCTCTGGTCCCACAGGCAAAGCACAGCAAGACAATATGCCATAAGGATGAAAGAGATTGATTGTAAAATGTGACAGAAGAAGGCAGTGCTACATCAGTTCATCTAGCCAAAGGTCAATGCATACTCCTATGTAAGCAGAGATGCTTGTAATTAATGATTTAAATCACAGCTGTTGGCTAATTACCTTGAATCATGAAATGTG
Organism: Nesoenas mayeri; assembly: GCF_963082525.1. Taxonomy (NCBI): domain Eukaryota; kingdom Metazoa; phylum Chordata; class Aves; order Columbiformes; family Columbidae; genus Nesoenas; species Nesoenas mayeri. Next base: position 156,649,418 of record NC_137543.1, read on the forward strand.
ATATTTTTTCCAATACAGTATCCCAAGAGAAAAAGGACAATATTGAAGATACAGATAAAGTTGGAATACTTCCACAATCACTCAAACTCATCAGGATTGTTTCCCTTTCTTTCTCCAGGCCTCTAATTTAGGTCTGCATTAAACCATAAGCAGAGTTGCTTGTGAGGAGTGCAACCTGCCCTTGTTTGTGTTCCCTTCCACTGCTCCTGAGACTCCTCATCTCTCCAGCTTTGTTTAATTCCCCAGAGGCACCTCATTTCTTGAGAAGGTGGAGAACACTTGCTCATGCAGCCTTCAGGCTCTAATAATGGGTAAAATCACCCAGATTATACATTATTTTTACCTCCATGCTACCTTTTGAATTAATTTGGGGGGTTGGGGATTACACTCGTGAAGGCTTTTGTCTGCTGGTGCTTTGTTTGCCAATACAAAAAGGAAAGGGGAATGGAGGGAAAGATTCTGATTATTTTATTTAAATCTATTTTTAAAGGAACTACTGGGTTCACTTTGGAAAGGCAGGCAAACATGACATTTAGCTGAAGACTCTAGATTAGGGGGTGAGAAGAGCTTTGCTGGACCCCCATAACTGTTTCACTCCCCAAATAACCCATGTTATTTTTAAACACAAGAAAAAAATCACCAATTTTAGCAGCTACTGTGTTCACTTAGAAGATGTGATGTTAACCTCCGACTCCTGACCATATCAGCCCCTATTTCACCTCTCTTCTTGTAAACCAGTCCTGTTCTTTCCTTGTGCTCTGTTCTCAGCACCCTTTATACCACTCAAACCAGTGGTTCCATTTCAACCATGCGGATATTTCCATGCTTCACTCTCCTGCTACAACTGCATCTCTTCCTAAGAAGCGGATCTTGCAGTTAACATAGACACAAATCAGCTCGTGGGGTGCCACCAGCAACAGAAAGATCTGCTGGAAAATGCAGTGGTCTCTCAGAAATCCAGGGACCTTTGTTGGTGGCTATTGTGTGTCAGAAACCCTGCTCTTGATGCAGAGGCTCCTTGTCATCATTTTTAGTATTGCAGGTAACTTCTGAAATGCCCCATTGACATGGAGATGTTCCCAGAAATCCATGATCATGGGCTGTGCAGCTCCTGTAACTCTACTACTCATTCCCAACTTGCCGTGTTGATATTGACCGTCCGTTTAATAAATATAAGCTGGTGCTTGCATGCCGTTGTTTAGGAAGTATTGTAACACATTTCTTGCTCCAGTTGCTACCTTGGGTGAAATCACTATTGTTGAAACTCTGCTGCAGTCAAATGATCTGTGCAGAAATTATTTCAACCTATCAGATCTATCGCAATTCCCTCACAAATTAAAGGGTAGAAACTGCCCTGTGTTGGGTCAGGCACACACAAAAACTTTTTGGATCAACTCCGGATGGCCTTAGCAACAGGGTGTTCTCTTCTGGATGCTTCATTTTGTGCTTCAGGATTTTAGGCTTTGTTTTTGAGACCATAAATTTCATGGAGGAGAAATCAGCCTTTGAGATTAACCAGTGCAGCCCAGAGAGGGATCACGTCTTGTAGCAGCAGCATGAATTTATGTCATTTTAAAGCAATCAGGCAATTGCAGCCTTAGCCTGCACATTGGAAATCTTAAATTACTCAGATTTGTTTTAGTCAAGTGCTTAATTTTCACAGCTAATGTTTTGATGCAACACTATTCGCTGCTGCACTGCTCATCAAGGATTATGGCAGCGAAAAAGGTGACCATGTTTTCATGATCTACATAATCTGCAAGTATTTCAGAAAAACCTCTTTGCAGAGAAGGAATATGATCATAACTTTTTTTCTCTCCAGAGGCTACCATTACCTTTTTCCAAACTTCTCTGTAAGAAATCTCTTTTTGTAACCTATCCCTCAGCAAGCTGGTTGTAAACACACATCATCATCAGAATATTAAGGCCAGCACTGCTTATATGAGCACACAGATCGTACAGTTGATGAAAAGAAAGAGTGGGGTTTATATTTATATATTTTTAATTAATTTTCTGCAGATATACTTGAATGTTTTCTTACAATTTTGCTGCTTCGGTGAGCATTCCCATCAGCAGCTTTTTGTGAGAATGTATGCAGAATATCAAGCATTAAAATAGGTATGAACACAAACAAAGTCAATACATTTAAAAATCAGAGAAATACTGGTTATCCCAAAGTGACTTTTTGCACCAGTGTCAGGATCCACCAAATACAGGAAATCAAAATACAGGATGGTGTTCCCGACCCACAACAAGGCTATTTTATGCCACTCTGACCTAATATGACACTGGATGGCTATTTTATTTAACAAACAGCATGGAGAGGTTTCCCATCCTGGGGGAGTTTCAGTACTTCAGAACCGAAAGAGCAAAGTCTTGTACTCTAATCCACCAGTGAGCCAACAAGAACATTTTTTAAATGTTTCATTTCAACTATGGCCTTTTGTCTTTCAAATATCTTAGTATAATTAACTGTAAGATCTATCGGAAAAATTGTTTCACAAGACAGTTTTCACATCGAAATTGCTGATCGATAATGCCTCAACAACTTCCAAAACACTCACCCTGGAGTTATGAAGATGAGAAATCCACCCAACCCATTTTCATTCATTCAAGAGAATCTGCAAGAACTTTTTGTTTTCCACCAGTGTATATTCTGATTGGAAAACTACTGATCAGTGAACTGTTGACTGACTCTATTCTATGTCACTCCCATGACCATCTTCCATCATCTTGACAGAAGAACCACGAGCATGCCAGGTTGAACGTGGGTGCAACATGCTCTCTTTGCCACACTCTACATGTGCAACTCTGTAAGAGTTGCCTTACTCAAGAGAATCCCTGTGACTGATGTAACGTACATCACAGATGATACAGCTTTCCATAGTATCAGAAGTCAAAACCGCTTTTGACAAAGAAGTCCAGCTTGCACACGTGCAAGAAACTTATAAGCAAGAAAAACCCAACAGATCTGGGGAGCTCACAATCAAAGTCACTTATGACTCTTCTAGCTGCTGTGTGGAAATAAAGATTACAGAATGAGAGAAATGATCCTGAAGGCCATCTGAACCAGCTTACCACTCAAAGCCAGACCATCAGCAACTCCAGATGAAATCAGCTATGGATTTATCTGGCTGAATCTTGAAAACCTCCAAGGATCGAGATTCCACAGCTCTTCTAAATAATGTACCCCAGTGCTGTATTGTCCTCCTATTGAGGAAGTATTGCTAATGTCCAGTTTGAATCTTCCAAGATATAAACTGTGGCACTTGCCCTCAAAGTTGCCCTTAGTTTCCATTTCTCACAGTAAGTTCCCAGTGTGTATTGCTCATGAGGTTATTCTGCTCCAGGTACCAAGCTCCACACACCTGACTGAATGTCTTAAGGCCAAATCCACAAGTGTTTCAAGATCCCACCAGACCAAAGCTCTATTGTTCAGTGTCCTAATTGCTTCCTCTAATTTAGCATCACGCATAAGTTTTCTGAGGCTGCATTCTCGCTGATCGCAATGACAGTGCTGATCAACATCAGCCCCAGTATCAAGCCCATGGTACATAGCTACTAACCAGCCACCACCTGGGTGTCAGGCTGTTAATAATGTTCTTCAAACCTCCTGGTCCCAGGCAGTTTTGAACTGATCTAACAGTCTACTCATCTAACCTATAGTTCCTCAGCTTCCAGGTAACAATGCTATGGTGTCAAATACTTTACTGAAGACTAGATCTGTTGCATCCATCACTCACCCTTCATCCAGCCAGCCATTTCACCATAAAAAGCAACCAGGTTGGTCAAGCATGATTTACCATTGGTAAATAACTCCATCCTCCTTCATCCTTGTCATTACCTTCTTGTCATTTGTGTGTTTGGAAATGGATTCCAAGAGGATGTGCCCCATGAAGAGCACATTTGAGCTTTAGGTGCAGTGCCAAGGCCAACATCATATAACATCCACATCTATTCACAGATACCCAGATGTTGGGGTATGACTGGGTTGCAAGCGCAGCAGTGTAGGTGCAGTCAGGTTATCTCTGACCTTACAGTCTGGCCACAGCAGCACACACTGTGGCTTTACTGACCAAGCTTATGTTGGGCTTGTAGCCATGGTGAAGACTGCCACACTAAATATGTCATCGGTGCCAAAGATGACCAGTCACCGCAGTAAATATACCCCAGTTCTTTCTAATAGGTTTATTTCACAGACAATTCAGACCAAGCTGTAGATATGTCCAGGGTGAGTGCACTGTCAAGCCTCAGTTTCAAGAAAACAGTCAAAAACGAGGCATTCCATGAAAAGGGTCTGGAGTGTCATTGCTGAGGTGAAAGCATGGTCTGGCTTGAACAGAAGTTTACAACCTTCTATAAAAACATACCTTTTTCTATTAGTACCAGTAACAGATCTGACAGCTGTTATCTCGCCACTTATATTTTATGCTTCCTAATTCTAACATATGATGGCACTTCACTTCCTAATATCCAATTGACATTCTTTGATGTATCTTTTTGGGCTAGTGCCTGAGCACATTTGCAAATAGTTTAGTGCTCAATTTAAGGCTGAATATATTCCCAGAATTCCTTTGGCAATCAATTATTTATTACTTACAAGTGTTAAGATCAAAAAGGAAAGAAATAGATGTATATATCATGCTGACAGGGGGTCCGTGGGGATTACAGAAAACAGAAACTTTAATGCTAAATTTGTGTAAAAAGGGTAAAACGGGCAGTCCCTAGTCGGTTTTTAATAAGAAAAAATGAAATGGCCTGGATTATACAGTTATTCTTCTCAGGCTTTGTCTCACAGTTAGAAACGCACGCCTGAACGGTACCATTAGTTCTCTGTACCATGGGGGCAAACCCTGGTTTGCTTTCTCCAATGAGCACCAGTCATTTTAGACTTGGTGCCAGCTACCTGGATGCATCTTTTATCCGCATGCCCAGGGTGGCATAAATAGCTAATTAATTAAAATACTAGTTCATTCCTACTAAGAATCCTCGTGTTTGTGTTAATTTTTCAGCAAGATCATACTGCCTGCATGGCTGCTTTGTCATGTTTGTCAAACCTGGGGCTTCTAAGGGCATCAACATTCAAGCAAAGGGGAATTTTTTGAGAGTAGAATTTAGAAAGATCATTCATCCTTCATTGAACAGCTCTGTAGAAGGCAGAGAACATTTTCACAAGCGTGTTTGACTGGGGCAAAATTTGCATTATCCTATCAGTGGGGTATGAGCAATGATGGAGGTTCATGAGGTCAAATGCAAGATCTCTCCCTCCATGGGCTGCAGGTCAGAGCTCAAATACTCAAAATAACACTTCATCTGCAGTCACCACTGGCTATGAAGGTGTCTTCATGTGCTCTTCTCTGTAAGCCTTTGTTTATTTATTGCTAACCTTAAACTGTGCCCCAAAGACACACAAAGAAAATACCCCTGGCCTGGTCACCAATGCAAAAACTGTGCGATTAATGTCCAAATAAGGAATATCTGGCAGCTTCACTATCAGCCAGTGCAGAATTGGTCAGGCAGGATGGAAGAAGCAGCACGAAAAGAACAAACTGGTACAAACAAACAAGGAATAATTCCAGCTCAGGACTAGAAGCTGATAAAAGGCAGCCCACAGAAATAAGAAATCTAGACATAAATACAGGTGAATGGCTACACAGGGCAAGTTTATTCCTGATGTAACTCTGCAAGCTGAAATGTAAACCAGAATATCCAGCAAGCAGCTATGAAACGCTATCACAGATGCCAGAACTTAATAATGACCTTGGCTGTTTTTTTCATGCCCAGCAGTCCCTCTACCAATGGACTAAATTCTTTTCTCTTTGTGTTTTTTTCAAGGTTATGCAGCAAAACCATCACATTCTCTAAGGTCAGTGAAATTATAACACTCTTGTAAGTTAAATTAGTTATTTCTCGAGTAAACAGATAAATTAGAGCACCAAAAAAACTGAGATGCATCTAAAGAAAATGGCAACTCTCCAGGTAAAAAGAATCTGCCATCTGCTCTAAAAAATCTATAAAACCCAGTGACAGATCATTTCACTCATTGAGAGAAACTTGGAGCTGTGGGGCCAAAATCAGCATCGTGGAACTGGAGAAGTCACACAACAGAGAGGTTGCAAATAATCTGACAGGCAGTTCATCGTTTGCTTTGCCATGTGCAGGTTCAACATCTACTTATCTATCTTAATTTTCTTCTTCTTGTTGTTGTTGTTATTATTGTTATTCTTTGCTGAGGTCTGCTTACAACTTTGAGATGGTCTTTAGTTGATAAACCTTTTGGGTTTTGAGCATTACTACACAAGGGAGTAGATGAGACAGAATGAGAAAACAAGACCTTTCTATTTAGTTTCTTGGAGTGATTCTTCTGTTTAATGACTTTTTGGATAGTCAATTTTTCACATTTGGAGTGAAGGTATTTAAGAGTCTAGAGGTTAATTAGCAAAACAACAGCTGACTTTACCGAAAGAGTTTAATTTAACTAGATGAAGAGAGACAAACTGTTTTCAACCTAGAAGATCTGTTTGGAGCTGGTTTGTGCTGGAATGTCACCCACACAAATCTTGCGAGAGAACACTAAGTGACAATACGCTCAAAATGATGAAGCTCGTGTTGGAACAAAGTCTCTGTGGCTGAAAAAAATATGTTAAAGGAGGAAACATTTATATTCCAGTATCTAATTTAGCTATTACTTAATTAAATGTAAAATTTTGATGTATTTTTTTGCAAACATCTTCACACAATCTAAATTTCTTGTCACCGCATTGGTTTTCTTCAAGTTTTTCCCTTTTGTTTAAGCTCTTACCTCAGGCCTTGTTCCAGGATTGGGTGTTAATTCTTTAGACTGGCTCTGTATTGTAGACCAATTGGAAAATTAAAGTTAGGACTTTGCTATTTAAAAAAATATCTATATTTCTTTCTATAAACAGTAGATTCGGTTCTCTAGAGCCCCAAGGCACCTCAGTTAGTCCTTCCTTCCCCAAAACCCAGCCCAGTTTCCTTACGTTGGTTGAAATTAGCAATGATGAACATATGAATGAGCAAATAGCCCCCAAAATAATAAAAACTCTTTTTGCTCAGGGCTGCAATTCCACTTTAAATACATTCCTCTCTTGCACTGTCATTTTCTCTCCCTGTGATGAAGGTCTTCAAAATGTGCAGTGAAAAACACAGCATCTCAGCACGGGAGATGCTCAAAACCAAGGTTGGGAAAGAGGAATTTTCTCCACAATACACGTTTCATAAAGACAGAGATCCATATCCCTGGAGCCTGATCCTTCTGCTATTAGAAAAGTCATTGTTCTTGCTGCTGAATTGCTCCATGAACAGTGCTTGTGGCTCCAGAGGCACCCTCAGGCTCCCCACATGCCAAACAAAGGAAGACTAATTTTCTGCCTGTAGAAACAGGAGTGCTGGGGCATGGAGTCCCTGGATACTCTGAGCTACTTATAACTATCCTGCATTAAGGAGGATTCTGCATTAAGGAGGTTTCTGCTGAGGAAGAGTCAGGAGCAGGGAGGATCTTGTCCTCCTGGTGCGTGCTATCGCTCAGAAATGCTGCAGAGAAATATGAAAGGATGCAGAAAGAATGAAGAACAAAACAAAAATGCACAGCCAACACAAACCTAAAAACCACAGGGTAAAATCCTGGCTCTGCTGAAGCCAATGATAAAGAGTTTTTCTAGTTACCTACATTTCTGTTTTTCTCCGAAGAAGCAAGCGAATGCAAAGATTTACTCTGTAGGTAGAAAAACAAACCAAAAAGATAAATGGCTGAGAAATAAATAGGCAGTTTGAGAAAATATTATAGTATCAAATTCAGTAAGATGGCAGCGATGCTGACTGCTGAAGGGCAGAGGCAGTGGTTTAGACAGACAAAAATCTGCATAAAGCTGGTTTGGGCTTAAAGCTGGAAGTGTGCATCATCACCAAAATCCAGCTTTTGATCTGAAAAGAAGAGAAATTATAGTACTGACAAATAAATGAAAAAAACCCCAAAAAACAACAGAAATATGAGTCTTTATTAAGGCAGAGTGCTGTCAAAGTAAGTACCGGCTTTCTAGCTTCATAATGCCAGCCACGCTGTATGAAACAAATGAATCAAAGGTAACATAGGAGAGGTGGTTACGGCAACCTGCCTATCAAGGCAACCAGTGTGTTTGATTTACACATTTCTGTTACATACTAAATATGTCAAGCAATTATATCTCCATTTTGTTTACTGCTCAAGCAAATTCCATGTTTTTACCTTCTCTCTCTTGAATCTTTGTTGCCTGATCCCCACTGAACTGTGATATTTCATCTTGCATTAGGCTGTAATACCAAACTGTGTTCACCCATGCAGTAGAAGAGCTCCCGCAGGACCCTCCTGGGACACGGGCAGTGGTGAGTGATGCGGTAGGAGTGGGTTCCAGTCACCTGGCATTTAGGTGTGCTGTATATTTTACGTCTGCAAATTCAGGTAGCAATCACTTTTTAAAAACTAGTGCAATGGCTTTAATTAGAGGAGAACAGCAAGAGAGAATCTATAATTAAAACACAAATATTATGTTGTTGATGCAGTGAGTAGTGTCTTTGTCACAAGTCACAGTGAGTCCCCTCTCCTCTTGGGTTAGGTTCAATCATCAGTCAGCTTCAAGGGCAATCACTTCTAATTAATGAGTCTTTTGAACTCTTCCAGGGAGCACAGCACAGACCTCTAAGGTACTATAACAACAGTCAGACACACTGCTCTTAAGGTTGTCTGTCCCTTATGCTGACTTCTTCCAAAGTATGAGGCAGAAATTAAGCCAACAGTATCGTAGTTACATTTTTGTGCCATTTGTGTCCCTCCTGCTACAGCCAGCCAAGTCTTTCTCACTGGACGACCAACCACCTTCCATGGTCTTGATAATTTTGCATAGGTATCCATACACAGAGAACAAGAAAGGCTACTGCAGATATCCAGAGACCATCCCCTTTCTGTACTTACTGAGCAGTATTAGAACTTGGCACTGGAAATACTGATTTGAGTTGGCTTAAACCTGACTGACCTTGTGGAGGCAGGTGGCATCCACCTAAAACCTTAAGGGAGAGTCAGGTGGCAACAAGAGAGTGTTTTGAACAGAGTGAGCAGTGTATTTTGGGCTGAAAAAGGGTTGAAAGAGTAAACAAAGGCACCACCTTGCATCTGAGGTTAGATTTTTCTCATTTGTGGTGTATTCAAGACCAAGCTAAGAGAAACTCTTTAGGTATAGATAAACATGGTTTCTTTGAAGAAACAAAGAACCCCACCACCAGTTTCTCCTCCTGACTGCAAGAACGTGCAGTATCGCCGATAACCTCGCTAGACGCAAAGGGATGATATCGTCACCACTCTTTGATATGCAGATGCAGGGAGTTGCTATTCTTACCTTCCTGTATTTGCATTTTGCCTATGGAAAACACAAACAGGTTCTCCACGTTCTCCCTGTGCTTGTCCCTCTCACTGCCTGGGGTTGCATAACCACTAAGTTAATGGGCTGTGGTCCTCAGGAGGAGCAGGTCCCACTGCCGACCATGGCCACGCAGCCACCAACGTGCCCAACTCGCTGTGCCATCGGCTCCTGCATTGCACACCATGCAAACCAGGTTCACTCAACACTTGTACATAAGATATTCCCAACCCCTTTTCATCTAAGCCATAATTGATAGCTGGCTTTTGCAAAGAGTAATTCTGCAGGCGGCAAGAGTTTAATGATGGCCGCACAGAGCAGCTTCCTGTGAGTCACATCAACCCCAATGTCACAGATGAACATCCCTTGAGTCACGTCAACCCCAGTGACATAGATGAGCAACCCTTGAGTCATGTCAACCCCAATGCCACAGAATCACAGAATGTTAGGGATTGGAACGGACCTTGAAAGCTCATCCAGTGCAATCCCCCCATGGAGCAGGAACACCCAGATGAGGTTACACAGGAAGGTGTCCAGGCGGGTTGGAATGTCTGCAGAGAAGGAGACTCCACAACCCCCCTGGGCAGCCTGGGCCAGGCTCTGCCACCCTCACTGAGAAGAAGCTTCTTCTCAAATTTAAGTGGAACCTCTTGTGTTCCAGTTTGTACCCATTGCCCCTCGTCCTGTCATTGGTTGTCACCGAGAAGAGCCTGGCTCCATCCTCCTGACACTCACCCTTTACATATTTATAAACATTACTGAGGTCACCCCTCAGTCTCCTCTTCTCCAGCTCCAGAGCCCCAGCTCCCTCAGCCTTTCCTCACACGGGAGATGCTCCACTCCATCATCTTCATAGCCCTGCGCTGGACTCTCTCCAGCAGTTCCCTGTCCTGTTTGAACTGACGGGCACAGAACTGGACACAATATTGCAGATGTGAGCATCCCTTGAGGCATGTCAACACCAGCGTCACAGATGAGCATCCCTAGAGTCACATCAACCCAGCCACCTGCCCCCATTTCATCCGGAGTGAAAAAAAAAAACTAACTAGACCACAAACTTATAAAAACACAGGCCCTTTAAAAAAAATATATATATATATGTATATATATAAACACACGCCTCCCTACAGTGACTGGTCCCTCGGGAATCCCAAATGGCGTTGGGCGGGTGGCCGAGACATCAGCCCGAGGCGGGCCTCGAACCCCAGACTCAGCCGCTCATGGACTCCACCCCACCCTCCCCGCGGGCCGAGCTGCGCATGCGCACAGCTGCGGGCCAGCCGGGTCGGGTACGCTCGGGGGCGCAGGCGCCGCGGAGGTGGGGAAAGCCAGCGGGCAGCGCGCATGCGCGGTAGCCGCTGCCAGCCCGGAGCGGGAGCTGCGGCCCCCTCCCCCCGCCATGGCTGACGCGTCTCGGAGGGCGGAGTCGGGCACTCAGGTGAGGCGCTGCCCCCACACACACTCCGGGCTCCCCTCGGCCCGTCACCGCCTTCCCGGGGCGGCCGGGGAGGGTGAGGCGAGGCCGCCGCTCGAGGAAGGGGGAAGCGCCGGGCGCTGCGCTCCGTCCCTCAGCCCCGTGGGGCGGGCGGGGGAGCGGCCGCGGAGCCTCCCTGAGGGGCGGTGTGGGAGGGAGGGAGCCGCGCCCGCCCTTCCCTTCCCTTCCCTTCCCCCGCCATTCCCCCGCGGCTGCCGCCTCCTGCGTGAGGGGAGAGCGGCGCCCGGCAGCCCCGGGCTGTCATTGTAAGTGTTTTCGTCGCCTTCTCCCTCCCCAGCGTCGGAGTGAGGGTGGGGGAGAAGAGCTGTGAGGAAGGTTTGGTTTAAATAAAGAGTATGGAAGGTGGAATTGCTTTTCTGCTATTCGGAGAAAAGGGGTTTGAGTGTTGGGCTTGTGATGTTTGTTGTGGGTTGGGTTTTTTTGTCTGAGGGTTTTTTGTTGTGTTTTTGGTTTGTCTCTTCTCTTCTTTCTCTTCTCCTCTCCTCTCCTCTCCTCTCTTCTCTTCTCTTCTCTTCTCTTCTCTTCTCTTCTCTTCTCTTCTCTTCTCTTCTCTTCTCTTCTCTTCTCTTCTCTTCTCTTCTCTTCTCTTCTCTTCTCTTCTCTTCTCTCTTCTCTTCTCTTCTCTTCTCTTCTCTTCTCCTCCTGCTTCTTCTTTTCTTTTATTTTTTTCTCCTCCACTGATGGTTTATTTCTTAGTGGCTTCAACTCGCAGTCAACAAGTGAATTACATGGAAATTTCCATGTTACTGTATCATAATATGCTGAGTAACGCACATAAAAGCATAGAAACGCATGACAATATTTATTTCTTGTTAAAGCATCATGTTTTTTTCAGTGGGATTTAAGTTCTTAAGCCCTTCTGACATTTAAAATAGTAACAGCTGCCCACTATCAGCAAATATACACAAATTAAGGATGCGAGTTGTGCTCTGTGTCCAGCGGGTAAATGAATTTGTCCCCATAAGAGATGCCAGAGTAAATGCGCATGGCGGGAACCACCCATGGTGGGTAACCAAACCTGAACGAGGGAGGAATTGATAACCAATTGGCTAGGAAAGGTTAATGCATTAGTACATTGTCCAGAAAAAAATGGTAAAAGCCCTTGAAACAGAAAACACTTAGTTAGAAACAGTATCTCCTCAAACAGCCGCATGTGTGAGATCAGATTTTAGTGAGAGTTACGCTGAGACCGCAGTCTTGTACTCTTATTATTGAATATAATTAATACAACAAATTAGAACTTCTCGCAAAACACCTTTGGGGTATCACAGTAAAATAAATGATAAATTGCTTGCATGTCTTTGTGCCCAAAGTTTACAAAAGCTCAGTCAGAGTGGTTATAGCGGTTGAAAATTAAATTTTGTCTCCTACTCAAGATAGGTTTGTATTTGTAAATAGCCTGTAGGTTAGCTCACAGCCCCTAACAGAGCTCGGATATTTCATTTGAATTTCTTTAACATTTTAATGAAGTAATATCTCATTCCTGACAAGACCTACATGTATGCTTACATTTTTGCATAGCTTCATTGAAACCAATATAGTGTAAGCATATAATGTATGAATCAGTGGGACTGTCCATATGCATATTGCTTTATTATAAAGATGAGATTGATAAATTATAAAATACATAGTTTAAATATTTGAGACCTGTCAGCCTTGTCATTAATGAAATTTAACCCAATTGCTGCCTGACTCCTGCTGTATAGCCTGTTTTCTACATGTAACTGCACATACGTGCAGTTTCTTGTTAATATTATTACACTTTTGAAGAACACCGAAGAGTGAAGACCTACCACTAGCAGGTTGCTAGAAGGTGGTATTGAGTGTAAAAAAGGATTAAAAGGGCATTATGAAAGAAGAAATTAGAGAATTGGAAGTCTCTAATACGTGATTTGAAATAGTTTTGGTGTTTTTTTCTCAAGCTCTTCCCATTCAAAGACTCTCGTGAAGCAGTGCTGTGTTCTGCAGGCTGTCCATAACAAGCCTGATGTTCACTATCGAGGTCACCCCTTAAATGCTGTAGATTTTTTGCCCCCCTTCCTCATTTTAGAGAAGAAAACGGGAGAAGGCAAAGTGGAAATGCCTTCCCTGTAGCAGAGCCAAGGTGGAAAAACCCTTGGTGTCCCTGTCTTTAACATCATCAGAAGTGAGGGATGCCAGTTTAGTGTCTCAGCTTTGCTTCTGTCACTTCTGCAGCGTGGACGAACCTTTGTTGCATTTGAAGGCAAATTGTCAGCTCTCTCTGCCAGGATCCCCATTGCTCCCAGCGTGACACTAACAAGGCAAGTGCCTTTGGAGATTCTGCTTCAGAACTTGGAAGTAAATACAAAGTTTGATAAAAACACAGGTGCGCTATCATCAGCGTATTATCACAAATTACCTACATGAGCAGTGCTCAGAATAAGCACCTGTAGTTATTTAAAATGAATATATAAGCTTGCCATTTAAATAACCACAGATTCATATTTAAGTGATAGTGATCAATCTGCCATGTCTTTCCAGTGCTCTAGCAGTAAGCTTAAAGAGGCGATAGTCTAAGAAGAGATGGGGGGTTCATAGTTTCCAGAAGAAATGAACTGCAGAGGATGTATTAATCAATGTACAAATAGATTTGGGAACAGGAGGCTGCAGAATTGCATTTATATCAGCAATAGTTGTGACTCCCGTCCCCTGCACTGCCCGTAATCAAGCCCTTATGATCACTGAGTGTCAGAGTGGTGCTTCCTTTGCAAGGAACCGAAGAACATCAGAAAGCAGCAGCAGACGGTGGTTTTCCTGTTGCTCTCAACTTCCAGTGCCGGATGAGGTGGTGCAAGATTCCCGGCCCTTCTCAGCGGTGGTTGCAGCATCTCCTCCCCGCTGGCCCTGGGCTGCTGCGGGTGTAAGGTCTGCACTCTTCCTCATGGTAGCTGCAAGCTCCTGGTTAATGTGCCCTGAGATACGTTCCTATATTATTGTGTACATATGTCCATCTGGGTTTTTGCTTCGTCCACATGACAGACCCCTTCTGGTTCTCAAAATACTCAAGAGTTCACCATGTGAGTGTTCTATGTGCTGCACAAATGTGTGCAATGTAACAGGAGGATCCACGGATCCAGAGCAAGGTCAATTCAAATGTTCTTATGGCCCTTCAGTAGATGTGTCGGGAAGCTCTCCTGAATAAGTGTGAACAGGCAAACACATTGACATTTTGTTAATGGAAGGGAATGTTAAAATGTCAATGAAAATGTCACACTTAGATTCCTGTCGTGACCACTCGAAGTAAATTCAGGGCCAGGGAGGATAGGATAAAACTGGATGGGATTTGTTCTGTTTAAATGACAGCTGGGTGTCTTGGAGAAGGAAATACTGGGCACAAGGGTACGAGCTCTGAGCACCCCAATAGCGTCCTTTCCCATGTGTGCTAATACGCGTAGGGAATAACAGCTCTAGCACTGGGTGAAATGTTAATTCCTGGTTTACGAATCTATGCCAGACCTACAAATCACACAAGTTAAGTGAATACCTGTCTAGTTGCTATGCAAATACCTCTCAATTTAAGAAATTGTCCATGAACTTTGGACTAATTTGTTTTACAATGGACTTGCTTTACCAAGGGGCTTTGGAGGAACTTGCTTTACAAATTCGAGCTTGCTTTAGAAATGTTCTTGAAGAGCCACTGGTGGTTAATTACTTTTGATCATTCTTAATCCATACTATGTTTGAACAAGTTACTATGATATAAAAGGATTTTAGGCCATATTGCTTTTCAGATGAAATGTACGTGTTGTTACTTATGAATGTTCGGAGGGGCTGACTCAGGAGACTAATGATGGATAATGTTTCAGCTCTCAAGCAGCAGTTTGTTGTGGAGGTGATGGTTATTACAAATGATCTGCTTTCCTTTTGTTCTGTCTAATGGCAGCGCTGCTGTAGACCAGAGGCAATCCCTCCTGCTAATGTACAACTGCAGCTTTCTCTCTTTCTTTTTTTTTTCCTTTTTGTAAAGCTTTATTTCCCAGTGTATATCCACTCCTTATTGCCATGGAATCTGTGTGCTGTAGTCCAGACTATACATTTCCATATGCATTTATGAAAACATTTTTAAAATCAAGCTTAATCTTTTGCTAGGGCTGTCATGGAAAACTCCCAGTTCTCAGAATCCTTTAAATTTGATTCCCAATGTCCATTATTTTGAGTTAACAACATGTCTTGTCTGTCTTTTCTTTAAAAGCTACTTGCACGACTTGAGGGCCGAAGTTCTCTGAAGGATCTTGAACCTTATCTGTTTGCTGAGGAAGGATCTCCTGTTCATGGTAAAAATGTACCTTTATCCCATTTATGGAAAAATGTTGATGTACAAGTATTAACAGAGCAATATGACCGAGATAAGCGTGCAAGTAGATCTTTCTGCCCTGGATTCAGAATTTTAATTGTTGATGTAATTTTAAGCAAATAGATAAATTGAAATACTGCAAAGTCACTATTCTGAACATTATTAAATTGACTTTAAAATCTACTTTATGGGTATCAAACCACAGATGCAAGTGAGCAAACACAAATCA
The DNA here is from genome assembly GCF_963082525.1 of Nesoenas mayeri. Lineage (NCBI taxonomy): Eukaryota > Metazoa > Chordata > Aves > Columbiformes > Columbidae > Nesoenas > Nesoenas mayeri. The sequence continues at coordinate 156,664,867 of NC_137543.1, forward strand.
CCTTGGTCTGTTTCTTGTAGTTTTACACAAATTTATTCTAGATTCTGTCATTTAACCTTTTATATATACATACATATATATATATACACCAGTGGTCTAAAAATCCACAACAAAGTCATAACTGCAGAAATTTGCAAAGAACTTGAGGTTCGCTAAATAGCAGAGAGTTCAGTGATATGGAGTGGTCTGGAGCAGTTAGGAAAAGGGACATGAGAAAATGGTATTTTTTCATTAAAGAAAAGTCATCAGGCCATTTAGTCTTGGCCTGAAAAATCCTGATTATACTTAGATTGGAACTTTGGAAATAATTCTATTATGAACAGAGGTACTAATGAATGAGTTCACAGATGATGTTGATTTCTATAGACCTTCAGTGAATAAATGAGAATTTCAAATTGGAGAAATCCCAATGACACTCGTACAACAAGTTTAAAGCAGATTATTCTAGCAAGAAGTTTTAAGATCAAGATTGAAGTTTTAATGAATTAGCACACTTAGTAATTCCTTGATTATTCGGGAAGCCAGGCTGTTTTTCCAGACTGTGAGGGATTTCGTGCATTTCACAATGGAAGCAACTACTCTGATTACACAAAACCAGAATATAGTAAAAAAGGAGTATAAATGGCAAACTGGAAGAACCATGCTGGAGGTGCTACAGTTTCTGAGTGTATGTATGAATGAATGGATTTCATACGAAAAGTATGTGGCTGCAGTGGTTATCAACATACTTGTCTGCCATTTGAATTCCCCCACATTATAGAAGGTTCAGAAGAAATAGCAGAAAAAGCAATAAAAATAATCAAGATGATTGGATGAGAGATGATGCTTAGTCTACAAATGCAGTCACTGTGACACTATTCGTGTATTATATTGTGGCACTTGAGAATACATTAGAGGTTTAGCAATATATGATTCCTGCCGCTGAAAGTTTCAAATATGATATAACAAAGATAAAGGGCAGAGAAATCCTGGTAAGCCAGTGCAAATGGAGCAGAGATTATTTAAATACTCTCCAATCTGAACTGCTTTGTTACCTGCAAGAAGAATTAAGAACAAATAGGGAAATTGGTGTATGCTTCACAAAGCTCCTGAAGTCTTCACATTTTTTTTAAAAGATGAGATATTTTTTGTTTTTAAAAAGTACTGTAATAGAAAATGCTGATCTTTCAGTCTCTCTTTTTTTGATGACCTTTGCACACAAGAAACAAATGTTTGAGACTAAACTGGCCATGTTCTGGTAGCACAGAGTATAAGAAACCTTCCGGGGGGGGGGGGTCAGTAACTGCCTGTGCATTACATAATTCCATTGTTCAAAGGGCAAATTGTGCCTGAAAATCTGATGGCCTTCTACAATGGGATTATAGTGTTGGTGGACAAGTGAAGAGCAACTGACATCATCTACCTGGACTTGTGCAAAGCATTTGACACTGTTCTGCATGACATTCTTGTCTCTGAATTGGAGAGAGGTGGATTTGACAGAGGTAGATGAGGAATTGGCTGGATGGTCGCACTCAAAGAGTTGCGGTCAACAGCTCCATGTCCAAGTGGCATTCCTCAGGGCTCGGTATTGGGGCCAGTGAAAAAATTTTTAGGAAAGGGACGTTTTAGAAGGGCATGTAGTGACAGGACAAAAGGTAATGTCTTTAAACTAAAAGAGGTAGTTTTAGATTAGATATAAGGAAGAAATGCTTCCCCACGAGGGTGGTAAGGCACTGGGACAGGCTGCCCAGAGAAGCTGTGGATGCCCCATCCCTGGAAATGTTCAAGGCCGGGTTGGACAGGGCTTTGAGCAACGTGCTCTGGTGGAAGGTGTCCCTGCCCATGGCAGCGAGGTTGGAACTAGATGAGCTTTAAGGTCCCATCCAACCCAAACCATTCTACGATTCTGTGAAATTGTCAGCTTTACTCTTAAAGCTGTGTTAGCTCTGTTCAAAGACTGTTCCAGAACCTCAGTTCTGAGATGGCTGGAAACCTTTTACGTTCGTCATTGATTTCTCCGTGCCAACACAGTCATTGAGCTTCTGAAGCACTTCTGTTTTTCTTCTACTTTTGACAAATGGCATCAATTATTAGCCGTATTGGTCATACTTTGGCTGACATTAGTGAAGTTGCATAACATATTAGCACAGATTTTTAGCTTTATGTTCATAAATGGTCTTCACCTTTTATTAAATTTTTGCTTTGTCTTTTAACACCACAGTATTTATGTGAGTCCATGTGTTATTTTGATGTGTGTTCTCATTATTCGGTCTTAAATCCCTGTTGAAGACCTACCTCTCCATTTGTCATGAACTTGACTTTTAGCAGGTCGCTGTGGATAACTGTAATACATTGCCCATGAAGTCTGTACTGAACAGCTCTTAATCTAAAATGCTATGTTTATAGCATCGCAAAGACCCAAATTATTCTTTTTCCTGATGGTATTTGAAACAAACAAATACATATATGACGTTTCATTAAATTATCCAAAGGTTACATCATAATTAAGTGTTCATAAAATGTATGTCAGCGTACTGTAAAATGGGAACAGCTAATATACGTACTGCTGTGATATTCTAGTCACTGCTTCTAATTATGATGGACTTGCATATTTAAGAACACATAAGCATATTAATTACATACCATTTAAGCTCTTCTGGAATGGAGCAAAAGTGACACGAGCTTTAAATAATCTACCACTATAGCCAGTCATATTTCCCCTGTGCCACTGGTATGAAGGTGTAGCTCTGATGTTCAGCAATAGTATGACACCCAGCAATCACTTGGAATAAATATTAGGCCTTTCTACTTCACTTATAAATGGTAGAAGCATTAGTGACAGCTTCTGCACAGTATCGTAAATCACTAGTCCATTAACTTCAAGGTGTCTGATGATGTGAAATCTGCAGTTTTTGCTGAGGATTCTAATGGCCTGTTTGTAACTGCAGTGTCAGAAAATAGTTTAACCAACATATGCTAGTGCAATGATTACAGACCAAACGTTGAGGCTTTTCTCATTAGAAAGATAACACTGCATTGATGACCAGGACCGAGCACAATCTTTCAGTTACAAATATTAATTTAAATATTTAAGTTTATGCAACATCATTTAGTTTATCCTGTATGCCATTGCAGAGCAGTGGCCTACTGTACTCTTTAGTGTGACTGTAGTGGGCCAGTTCAGGCTATTGTGGGCCAAGCAACATGTTGGGTGACTCCTTAAAATGGCCTTCTTGAATTTGTCAGTGCAGAATTTCATGTGAAATCGTTCTGTTCATCCATCTTAATCTGTTAAATCTTCACAGGCTTAAGTCTTTATTCACCAAATTCGTTTGTCTTCTACATGTTTTGCCAAGCTAATGGAACATTCGTCTATTGCTATTTTTGATGTTGGGCAAAACCAATCCTAATGGGAAAATTTCTCATTAACTTTCTTCCATGTTAAAGTGTCTGTTCCTAATCTGCCTCTCAGACTGTTTCCATCCCATAACAGTTTCCCACTAAGTTTCTTCCACGGCCTATTGTGAGGATGTCAAAGGCTGTTTGAAAACGTCGCTGGCTGCACTTCCTTCTCTGCTGTGTCATGGTTTGTCTTCTCTGATCCAGGAGGATGAATTTCCCCTCTTATCTTACTGTAACAGCCTGGCTGCTAATTTAGTGAAACCCCACATTTATAGATGTTGCTATAAGTGGCTTCTGTTTTGCACCCATTCTTCTTGTGGGCAGCCTCTTTGATAATCATGAAGGCACAGAAATCCCCGGCTCTCTTGAGGTTTTCTTACAGTCCAAACTGTTTTTCTCTTCAGAGTAATTTAAGTGTTTTGGTCAAATTACAACCCAAATGTGTGTCTTATTCAGGAGCACTGAACAAGCTTTGAAGGGGGCTTAGCTGTCTTGCTGTTAAAATTTATAAACTGCCACCACAAAAACTCCTAAGAATTATTTATTTTGTTCAACTTAAAATTTTTACTGAAATAAATTTATTAGTTCTGCCAATAAAAGCTCATTCAATGTTATTCTTTGCATTGCAACTCCTTTATGTAAAATCTTACAGGAGGTAACACACAGACATCCTGACACAATGTCTTCAGATGGATAAAGTCAAGCATTTCTTTCAATTTTTTTGACTCATTACCAAACAGTAATTCAGATTTGCCCATTGCTGCTTTGAGGGGCTGTAAAGAGTTGCTATTTTTTCTTAAACGACTCGTATTTTGCAGGTTGGTGAGCGGCCTGTGTTGCATATTGGCCCAGTCCAGCTCTTGGTCTGGATTCAGAAATGCTGGTCAGGGTGGCTGAAGCCAGTGGCAGACAGAGAGGTGTTTTGTTCCTTCACAAGAGGTGCCTCACGCAATTGTTCTACAATATTTCAGTAGACTCAAGATACATGGGAAAGACCTACCCAGCACGTTTAGAAGTTCTTCCAAGCCGGTATCTCACCCCTGCAGGGCGCGACGATGTCCCTGGCACAGCCTGTGTGACAGCAGAGCAGCTGCTGGCTGTGAGGGGCAGAGGTGGACATTGTGACCCCTCAACAGCAAGAGAAAATGATGATTTGTTCATAGGAAGTATAGTTGTCTTTCATCTCAAAAGTGGGGAGAGCAGTTCAGAACAGATAAGGTTCTGGGAGGCAATTGAGCTTTTTAATAAATTTCAAAGTATCAGAAATTCAGGAAAATGGCATTGCGATTGTGGAGCAGCAGGGAAATTCATTATGGAGAGGTGGGCAGTCTGAGTGTCACTGAAATGGATAGAATTATAACATCAGGTGTAAATTGCTTCCAACGGGTAACATAAGAGATTAGTTTCTTCCCCACCACCCTCCACCCCTCACCCAAGCTGCATCTTGACACAACACACACTTAGGAACAAGGACATCCTCTGGGAATAACGACTTGAAAAACCCCCTTAACTCAGGCAGGCACAAACATGTTTAAGTTGCAATTGATTCCCTACTCTTGCATCCCCCTATGAAAAGCTGTTATGCCATTTGCACTTGCCAAGGCCATTGAAATCTCTCACCTTCCTGCAGTTACAGCTGTGTGATTCTCCTTACTGCATGTCTTTACCCTTCTGCCTAAAATCCAAAATGTCATAAATAAATGATCCAGTTCCCTAGATTAGAAATTTAAAAAAAGCAACTAAGAAAATAACATTTTTTAGAGTCTTGCTCTGATATAAGACATAAGACAACTTTGGAAAAGACTTTTGAGTTATCTTGCATTCACATCCAACAAATGAACCAATTTGCTAGTAAAGCAAAATGCTTTTTTAAATTAACACTTAAAATTTATGTGCTATGTATTTTATTGACCCATATGGATCACGAAGTGATGCTGAGTCCATTTATGAACAGAGATCCTTTGCCCCAGACAGCAGAGTCATTGCCTGGAGTTGAAGGAATCTGTGATTCCCCTTCTCAAAAGAAAGCACTTTCATATTACAATCACCACAGAAGAATTTAAGTGCTAAATAAATATACTGGTGTTCTTTTTACCAGTCACAGATTCCTGTTTGTATCTCGTAATGTGCAGGTATTGAATAAGCACATAGCGGACATGACATGCTGAAGGCCAGTTGGTGCTATGAAAGTAGATATGGCGACATGATTTGGACCTTTGATGTGTCAGCTTTTTGTTTTGCTTGTCCTCTGCTTTTTAATTGATTCCTTAATTTTGTGCACCTAGTGTAAATAGATGGTTTCTTGGCCACTTCTGTGTAGCAGCTTCCTTTTCAGCATTCATCTACCTATAATGACAGATGAAAACCAGTTGCCAATCTTTTATTGATATTGGTGTTCTAGATGCTATTGGTGTTGTGGTTTTTTTCCCCAACCTTTGTTTCCATTTGATTTTCTTCACTTTAGAAGCCTTTCTTGAAAACTGAAATTTCTCTTGATAGATGCTAATCAGGATTTTTTTTTTTTTTAATATCAAACTTTTTAAAAAAGCCTTTTCCAATTAGTGGAATACTGAATATTGGTTCGGTAAATACTAAAAACTGAGCTCTAAACTCTTTTACCTGACAGCTTGCCGCTTTGTTTTTGCACAGGAGATGTCATTGAATTCCATGGGCCGGAAGGAACGGGAAAGACTGAAATGCTCTATCACCTAATAGCCCGCTGCATCATCCCAAAATCAGGAGGAGGCCTGGAAGTAGAAGTCATGTTCATCGATACCGACTACCATTTCGATATGCTTCGCCTAGTGACCATCCTCGAGAACAGGCTGGCACAAGGGACAGAAGAGATGATCAAGCAGTGCCTGGGAAGGCTTTTTCTGGTGAACTGCAGTAGTAGCACGCAGCTACTCCTCACTCTCTACTCCTTAGAAAACATGTTTTGTGCTCACCCCGCTCTCTGCCTTTTGATTTTAGACAGCATATCAGCTTTTTATTGGATGGACAGAAGCAACGGCGGGGAGAGTCTTAACTTGCAGGAGATGAATCTGAAGAAATGTGCGAACTTTCTGGAAAAACTTGTGAGAGAGCATCACTTAGCCCTCTTTGCAACAACGCAGACGCTTATGCAGAAATCTCCCAACTCTGCAGAAAGCTTTTTTCCTTTAAAACTTCACCATGAAACTGATACAGACTATAGACCTTATCTCTGTAAATCATGGCAACAAATGGTAACCCACAGGATATTTTTCTCTAAGCAGTGTAATTCTAACAACAGCAAAAGTTTTACAGTTGTTTCTTGCCACCTCAAAAGACACCATGTAGTGAAACGTTCATTTAGCGTTGCAGAATGTGGAGTCCAGTTTTAACTTCAGTTTGCTTTTTAAACATAGCACATCTTGGTGCTTAAGGCCTGATGAGGTCTAAGTAGGTTTTAGTACCTTTTAAAGTAGTTGGTTGTTGCTGGATGATTATTTGTCACCATTTTCTTAAAATTTAGTGAAGAGCAGGAAATGGTAACATTTTTTAATTACTGTAGATCTCCAGTCCAAACTAGCGAGGAATGCTGAAATTACTTGTTTGTGCTTAATGCAGGAAGAGATTAAATCAAGAAAATTATAACCAAAGACATTTGAAACTCCTAGTATCCTTCAGTAATCTAACCCAGGTGATACGCAGCCAAGTGCACTGACTTAATTTTTGGGTCTCGCTGCTTTCCACTCCTCTTCCAAGCTAACAGAAATAGGAGCTTTGTTGTCCAGAGGAGAGACTGCACAAAGGCGAGTGTCCGCTCTTTATGAATACTGGTCTTGGCTTATTCCTGGTAGCCAAGGGCATACGAAATGCATTCACGATTTTGCCTGAAGAAGAGGATCCATTTTCACAGCCAGTGAAACAGCAGCAATCCCAATCACACACTCCCTTGTGTGTGATTGTGTGATCGGAAGAGCAAGGACTGGAGGTGTTTTGACGCTTAGAAGCATCGGGGTTTGAAGAATCTACAGTTATCGCAGAAATGGAGGCCTGGTTTCCTTAACTGAAGGAACAGTAAAGATCTAGAGCTGGGTACCTGTGAGTTTGTGCTGTATGCAGCAACAGTTTAGTCTTTGAAAATAATGAAGTGTGGGTTAGGGGTTGTTTTGGGTGTGGGGGGTTGTTTTTTTGTTGTTTTTTTCTTTTAGATGTATGCACAGACATAATTTATTTTCTCTGCCCTCCCTCATTATTCCCTCCCACTTCTTTCCCTTCCCCCAGTCTCTCTAAGAAATCCAGCAATGCCATGGCTTTGGTCTTTACCAATATGTATTTGCCACATGTAGAACATTTGAGTGCAGGATTTGGCATGCAGCATGTTGCAATTCTGCCAAAGAAGATTCAGAACTTATGGGAAATGCCCTACAGTTCTGGCAAAGAAAACCATATTATTTATTAACCTAGAGTGCCCTTTGAAAGCTTCAAAGTGCTTTACAAGAAAGAAAATTGCACACAGTACATTATTTAATACAAAAACTTACATTAGCTTACAAATTTAAATTACTCAAACAAGGGGAGAATATTTCTCACAGCAATATTCGTTCAGTCATGTTGCACAGCACGTTTTATAGTTTAGATTGAACCGATTATTAACAAAAATGCATATTAAGAAGAAGTATCTAACATGGTATCTTTTTGAGGAAGACGCCTAAAAAATTCTGTTGTGAGACACTTACCTTTTAATTTCCTGACTCTGACGACAGCTTTTCCAAGCTGAATGTATATCTGGATTCTGTGCTGCGTATAGTTCAGCGTGCAGACCCAGGCTTCTGCATATAGAGCTGGGAGTGTATAGCTTTACTGTTGTTTAAAAAATTCAGCATCTCCATGGTTCAGCTGGATTTCTGCAAAGACGATGAGTGTCCCACCTCTGACAGCAGCCAGTACCAAAGGTTTGGGGAGGAGTGTGAGAACAATGAGTTTTCATGGGCAGAGTGTCCGGCAGATGGGACTTGGGGAGCTCCTGAGCAGAGCCCGTGGGCAGATGAGTGTTTGATGGCCACCCATCACACCTTTCCTCCCTGAATTCATCCAATCCATTTTTAACTTACTTCCCCTCTTGGGTTCTACTCTGTGTTTTCACAATGAGTTCAGTTTAATTATTCTTTCTGGGGAAGATCTTCCTTCTCTGCCTGCCCTCATTTTAAACCTGCCATCACTTCTTCACACCATCACTTCTTTTACCATGAAACAGGAGTGAACTTTGCTTTTTCAACAGAGGTGATTAATTTATAGACTGTCATTTTATTTGTGCTTTCTCTTCCATCAACATCAATATTTATTTCAGAACTTTCATAAGTACCCAAATACATGAAAAACATACAACTTCACCAGTGAGCCTAGACTGGACCCAAGTTAGATGACTTAACATGGGCAGACGCTTCCAGTGGGAATTATGATAAATGACATACTTGCATTTTTTTGGTGAAAAACTGGGAAGATTCAAGTAGAATCACAGAGCTTTAAAATATGAAAACTATAGGACTACCTACTTTCTACTAAAACAAAAAAATCCCCTTTGCTATCAGAGAATACAGCTCCACTGAAGATTAACTGCTTCATAAAATCATACTTGCTAAGAAATATGTTTGAGGAAAAACAATGGAAATGGTCTGGTATTCCTGTATGGAAAAAAAGCTTTTATATTATTCACAATGGAGTTTATATTTTGCATCGTACTATAAAATAAATGCCCAAACTGAAATGAAGCCAAGGTTCTCATTGATCAAAAAGAGCACCTCAGGAAATTTTGAAATCTCACAGTTTTATTTTTGCTTCGAATGCAGACAGATTTTTTTAATTCTCCGGTAATCGTAATATTCAGGCTCTGCACATTTGTTTCAGATGTGCAGCAAGCCCAGCTCACAGAGGTGCTGAGCATCTGCGCGTCCCTGTGGGTTTGTGGGAGTGCACCCACCAACAATTATGCTGTTTGGAAAAATGAACCTTGAGGACGCAAGCCTAGGAAGGATGCAGTAATGAAGAACCTGGGTAGCAGCAATTTTGTTTGTACCTTAATTAACTGTGGGTATTAAAAATGTTTTTTACCATTTGTTTCAATGGAGAATTTTCCCCGGCGCAGTCTCGCAGGGAGGAAGCGCGTTTTGGGTCTGTGCTGCTGGAAATCAGCCCTGCACAAGATCAGTGCCGCCGCATCTCATCAAGTACGAGGATAAAACGTGTATTCTGAAACTCCAATTCATCCAGGTATTTCTTGGAAAGGAAAAAATCCTTTCATGTCAGTGGCATTTTTCTTAAGCTCAGTATTGTATTCTTGAGGCTTCTTTAGGCACAGGAACTTTTTACATTCCTTAGAATTTGTGTTTGTTGCTTCAAATGCAACATCAAATGAAAGCACCAAGCTGGAAATGAAGAGGAACTAGTTCAGCCTTTTCCCCCATCCCTTTTGTAATGAGAGAGCTTTTTAGCAAAACCAAATTAAGGTATTTTGCAGGTTTTATATTTATTTTTAAATGAAGTGGTATTTCTATGGACACTTGGAAAGAAAACATCATTTTTATATTCAGCAAAAGTTCTTTGTATTCCTAGACTTCTTCACAGAGCAAATAAAATAAAAGTAACACTTTACTTGGCTTATGTTTGTACTTGTACATAAAATTCAAGCTTCCTTTTTCTTACATAACTGATTCCAGCCACTTAATTTTTGTAGAGTTTGGAAATGGCAGAAGATGAAGGTTCTCATGTGGAAACATACCTGCAGTTGTATTTTTACTGGAGGCTGACGGGCAAAGGCAGAAGGCAGGACTGTTTTGATGGCTGCTGGACATAAGGCTTGGACCACGTCCTGCAGAGAAACATGCCATTTTAGTTCTTTTCTATGACTGCTCCAATAAGTATCTCTTGAACCTCTTTATTAAAATAATGTGGTTTTAATATGGAAATATCATCCTGGGGCAATGGGCAACATCATTTTGCAATCAGGAAGCCTAAGACCCACCTCAGAAGAAAGCCAAACTTGAACTTGTGGAGGAAGCTGCAGTGAATACTCACCTGTGTAAAAGCCACAGACAGTTCTAATGTGTCCAACAACTATAGAGTAGCATAAGACTCATGTGTCTTGTGAAGAAGGGGAAATGCTGGAAGAGCTTGGAAGCTGCTGGCAGTGGAAAAAAACTCTGAGGAAGGGAAGGGAGCATCAATACAATGTGTCTGCATGATCTTCTGGATGTAAAAACTGCTGCCCTGCAGCAGTCTCTGAAGTTAAAGGTCTGGAGATCCCTGCGTCTGAAAGAAAACAGCGGAGTGGCGCTGAGCTGTGAGCGACGTGTGGTACGACAAAAAGGTTCTGGCCGTGTTAACTAGCATGGCTGGCGTGGTAAAGCTCTCAAACAGAAAGCTGGGCGCAGCTGACCTGCAGGTCCTTCCCACCAAGGGTTGAAACTGAAGGTGGATTCCCCTATGTAGATACTTATTTATAATGAAGATAGAAACCCTGCTTCTCTGCACCCAGGAGGAATTAAATGTAAAAACAGACTTTTTACTTTTTAATGTTTGTGGTTTTGTTTGTTTTTTGGGGTTTTTTTTGTTTATTTTTATTCCTATAGCTCTAGGCATCTTCTCAGCAGTCAGCACTAGGCTCCAAAAGCACTCACAACTTTCTGTGTCAGGACCATTCTTTACTGGAAGTGGACAGTTTTCTGCTTCACTGAGAGTTCCCACCCTTTCTTACTAGTGCAGACTGGGATATCTGAATATAAAACACTGCAGCCCTGTGACACATCAGTGTCACTGGTAAATAGCTTTGGAGACTTCATTCTGTTTGTGATCAGGAGTAATGTTACATTGGAGGAGGCGATTTTGAAGAAACGTGGCTGTGAGTTTCCTCAGGAAAAGTCTGGCAGTCTTCCCTCTGCTTTCCCACCCGGCTTTGCATCCTGCTCAACCAGCTGGTCGCCGTACCTGTGCAGGCCTTGGTGCTCAAGGACAGCAGTGACAAGATGTTACCGCCTTGCCCAATGCTGGCGAACAGCCACGTTCTGGATCTTGATGCTCTCACACTGCAGGGGTTGGCACAACCACTATAGGTTTTAATTTAAACCATTTGCCAGGCTTCTTCCTCATACATCTAGCTGGGCCTGTGCTAAAGACCTCCCAGCCCTGGGGGGAGATATGAAAGAGAAGAAATCTTGGGTTTTGAATATAAGAAGGACATGATTTTTAGGCCATTGCTACAAAAAGAGGCCAAGCAAGGCCATGAGGTACCTGGCAGTAGCAGATAAGACGTCAAAGCCTCCAAGGTGGCTTGGCAAAGGTCAAGGAACAGACTATGTCTCTCTTACCAACTGTCCATGCTGTGAAAGAGTGGATAGGATTTTTAACTTAGGATATCTGCATGCTGTCATACTTGATCATACTGCTGAGAGAGAAGACCGTGCTAGGGTGGGTAGTGCTGTCTCTGAAGTGCATCTCAAAAGCTCTGCTCACACTCCATTGCTGACAGTTCTGTCTCCAGCCCAGCATCTCCATGGACTCCCAGCCTCCTCCTCTGTCATACAAGCAGCAGTGCTGCAGGGATCAGTGATCATCACAGAACCATTTTGGTTGGAGGAGACCCTCAAGATCATTGAATTCAACCATAACTGGACTCTGGCACTAAACCATGTCCCTAAGAACCTCTTCTACACACCTTTTAAGCCTCTCCAGGGATGGTGACTCCATGACTTCCCTGGGCAGCCTGTTCCAATGCCTAACAACCTTTTCTGGGAATAAATTTATCCTAATATCCAATCTGAACCTCCCCTGGCGCAACTTGAGGCCATGTCCTCTCATCATGTCACAGAAGAGACCAACCCCCTCCATGCTCCAAGCTCCTTTCAGGCAGTTCAGAGATCAGAAGGTCTCCCCTCAGCTCCTGTTCTCCAGCTGAACCCCCCAGGTCCCTCAGCCACTCCCATCACACTTGTGCTCCAGCCCCTCACCAGCTCCGTTCCCTTCTCTCAACTCACTCCAGTACCTCAAGGGCTTTCTTGGTGTGAGAAGCCCAAAACTGACCCCAGGACTGAGGTGTGGCCTCACCAGTGCCCAGCACAGGGAGACAATCACATCACATTTGCCTTTAATGGCCGTGGGTGACACTGGGTGCATTGGTAGCTGGTGCTGGGCATTGTCATCTCAATTTAACAGTCCTCTGCATATCCAGTGTGATGACGCTGGTGAGCGAAAACCCAATGGCAAGACCACAGCTATTGAACTGCCAGACCTCCCACTGCAAACCCATCCTCCAGACTCAGCACTTGAGCAGAGCCACCAGCTGACCCCCAATTCTCCTGTGCTGTGTGTTCACCAGGTGCAGCGAAGAATCCTTTTTCACAGGAGTGCACAACTTCAAGTGTTATCCCACAGTCGTGACACAAATCTATGCTGTATTTGGATCATGCAATGGATGGGCTTAGAAAATCAGTGTACGCTAGAGGAGATCTCATCGAAGCAGGTTGGATCCTACGCAGAAAAGTTTCAGGCAGTTTTAACAACTCTGAAGCTGCTTTTGACTTGCAAAATATTAGCAGAGTGTTTTTCTGATGTAGTAAAGAACGACTGCAGAAGTAAGTAAACAAGGGACCAAACAGCACACCACAATTCACAAGGCACAAGGAAGATTAGTCCCAAAGGGACCCAAAACTTGCATTAGCAGAACTTAAGATAAAGAAAAATAAAAAATAAATAAAAAATATCATCTTCCCAGGGAAAATGAAGTGGGATTTTTAGGTACAGAAATTACTGTGTCCTCAGCATTGTAAGGTCAGGAGGACCTTCTCATTGCTTTGCAGGGTGGCAGCTGGGCCATTCCAGCTGCACAACATCAGGAGGTGTCAATGAATTCCAGCCATCTGTCACTCGCTGGGTTCACCTTGGCCTTCCCCAAAAAGCAGCGTCTTGTGCCTGTGTTTTGCATCGAATTCACTTCTTGTTTTGTAAAGAAACTCAAGTGGTTTTGCTGCTCTGAATGAAGGACAGATTGTATCTACCCATTTTGGTGACATTTTGACCAACCCTAGCACTATTGGCCATGAACTGAATGTTCACCAGTCAAAGCACCACAACAGAGTGTCAGGATTTCAAAACAGGCTTTTCTTTTTGTGTTTGTGTGGGTTTTATTGCCATTACTAATATCTCTTCCAGGAAACAAAATTTCCCAATACTTCCTTTTCTGGTAAGTCATCTAGTGTGTGTGGTATCCTACCCCCAGGAGATTTGAGAGACGAAAGGCAAGAAGGGAACACAGCCCCTGGGTTTGTTTTCTGGGCTGAAGCCAGACTGCAGTTTGATCTGAGGATTACACAACGGGGCTGTTCTGCTCACGGATGGATCAAAGCCATCATGGGCAACGGGAGAAGTAGGAGGGAACATGAGGAGACAGTGCAGGTGGAGCTACACAGAGAGAGGTATTTAAATGAATGCCCCGCATATAAAGAGAAGAGAATTCTGCAGCGTCTGAAAGCCAAGAGTAAAACTTTGAACTATTCCTTCAGAATTTGCACTTTTACATATACAGCACGGCAGTTACAGCCTGAAGATGGAAACGTAGACACAGACCAGGCTGATTTTCTACATCTTTTGATCCTACAACCTGTTTTCTCCGGGAGCGTGGTCTAGCGTCTAGGAAAATAAAGGTAACACAAATTAAAGTGCTTTCTGTTAGGATAAGAATCACCAAATACCAGTGTAAAAGTTCAAAAAGTGCTGAGTTACCAGTATTTAGGATTGGTGACTGGCTGATCTCTGCTCTGGAGGATTTCAGTGTCACTGTTGTCCAGCCATTTGTTTGAAGCCAAAACCATTACTGCATTACTCTTGGGAAGCAGGTGGGTTTTCAAACTCTCTTTCCAAAAACGATCCAGTATTATTATGGGGTAGGATGTACTGAAACGAAAATGTCAATTCATCCACAGAGTAAAGCACACATTTAGCTGCCTCTAGCATTGTGAACAACAGCAAGACACAGATAGGACAGAAGGCGTTTCATCTCGCAAAGTCATCACGATACAGAACAGGACATTCAAAGGGAATGGAAAAACCCTTTAGTTCCAGCATGTTTAATGGAAACTGAATGCAAGGTGCATTTTCTTACACTGTGGTCTCCTTTCCCAGCTTTCCTCCCTGTCTGAAACGATGTGCCAGAGCTCAGAGCGGCCCATCTCCACTTGCCAAAAGAAGCCCCCTGTAAACCAGAATAAATACAAGTAAAAACTGCAGTAGAGATTGGAGTCTCATCTCATTTTGGCCTTGCCTTGTTTCCCCACAGATCTCCTTCTCTACTAGTTTATTGATCTTGATACTCAAAAGCAGATCCTGATAATCCCGGGTAGGGTGACAAGAGGTTTTGAACACAGAAGAAAAGAGAGGTCAGAGTGCAGTCTTGATACAAAGAACCAAGCCCCTCCAATCCTGTGCAACTCTATAGAAGCCTTAAGTACTCCTGAATACAGAGTTGCCTTTTTGTAGACTTAACAGCTGATGGCCTTGTTCAAGGATCCATTTTTAATGCATGAAAGGAAACATTGAAGATAGTTGAGAATGCAGCTTGCCAAAACTTTTGCCATGGAATGGCAAAGCTTAAAGGTCTGTTTTAAGGTGATTTAGCAAACACACGTCTAAAAGGCTTGAGTACAGTGCAGCTTTGCAAAAAACAAGTGGCCTTCAGCCACAAAATAGATTAGATAGTGCTGTAGGCTGGGCTCATGTTCATCTCCAAGCACTAGCTCAAGTCACAACATTGCTCGTTTGCTGGAGGTTTGTGTAGCTGACATTCACAAATACAGGCCATGGTAACTCTCGAACAAACTTTAGAGTTAAATGCTAATCACTATGGGATAAACTAAACAATAAACCTATCAAGAAAAACAGACTTGAAACAATGTGAAGAAGCAGTTGTAGACTATAAAAACAGAAACGTTTCCCATGTGAATATATAAAAAAAATAATTAGAGGCTCATAACTAATAGAAGAAGTCTTAGTAGTCCAGAGAAGCTACTCCTTGACTGATAACTTGTTACTTATCACCAGACTCTGGATATCTTGCCCACAACAGACTGCTTAAGTAACGTAGATCTTGTTCATGTTTATCAATTCTCTTTGTCAGGCCCTGCTGGCATTGTTTAAGTTTGACTTTGCACAGAAGCCACCAGCAGAAATGCGTTACCCAGAGCGCTGCTCTGTTGGCGTGACAGGGCTGTCAACACAATGAAAGGATCTCAGTCGCACAACCCAAGTTGAAGTTCACTCCTGCCAACCTGCCACATGCTAAATTCCAATGAATTGCTTAATTAACGTAACAAATGCAAATGACACTCTAGTCTGCACTATGGGTAGTTGGAAGCACCCTCTCGGACATAAGAAACAATGTGGCGTAGGCTTTATCTGTTCCCAAGAGCTCCTATGTGCACGCCCTTTTTAAATTTTGCCCTTCCATTGTACAGAAAGTATTTCTGTTTAACTATTTTCGTAGTGTCATTTATATTCCCTATTTCTAGAAAGGCTCATGTGTATGTTTAATGAATGAAGAGTTCCAGGGAAGTCAATGGGGAAATTTATATCTTTAAAGTTAAGGGTGTGCGTACATCTTCACAAAGTTAGACCCATCTATACCTAAACCTTTTCTCCAGCTGCGTCTGCCAGAACACACGTAACTGAACCAGATTTCTACCAGTTGTCCGTTATTCCTCCGTTTGACTGGAAAGTCAAAACCCATCATGGGCTGCACAATCATCATGCATGGCTGGCTTCCTCACTCCTTCTTTCCCAAAATACTCAGAACATGGGGCATGAAGAAATCATTGCGGTGGTCAGGGAAGTGCACGCACACCCAGAGCCAGGTGACGATGTCTGGAAAGGCAGACGGGCCGTGCTGACAGTCACCGTCACCTCACGCTGTGATTCAGAGGCCCGTAGTGGCATCCACAGTGGCCGGTGTCCCCTTACCAGCCTGCGATGACCGGTACTCACTTCCACCTTCTTCTGGATCCAAATCCATCATCTAAACATCATCTCTTGCCAGTCCCCGATACTCTCCATGCCCTGATCACATGTAGCCCTTTCCCATCAAAGACATCAGTCAATGGCTTAATTGCTGGCTTAGCAGCACACTAGTCTTTTTGGTATAAGTATTTCAGTCAGAAAAAAGAATTTAAAAAATCAACAAAATATAATAATCTGGAAAAAGAGTAGCTGCATTTTTCCTGTCTCAAGTTTCATTTTCTCTCCTGCAAGGATGGGCCAGTTTAAGACCCCATAGAGTAGAAAAGTATGATCAGTAAAAAAGTATAACTGCTGCCTACGTAATGTTAAACTATCGAGTAGAAACGACATTTTTTGCTCAGTGATTGCATTCCCTCCCACTCTCACACAAGCCAAGAGGAGTCTCTTGTGGTTACAGCCAGGGAATGGGAGACAAGCTCCAAGCTCTGGGCTGCTTTGGCTCAGCTCAGTTTTTTGTTTGTGTTGGACACATAGTGACACTCCCCTTGTCAGATCCAAGGTCCTAAAAGCAATTTGGTTTTGTTTAAAACCAGCAAAGGCCGTGCTTTCTTCCCAGCACACAGGCTGGGGAAGGCTGCCTTGCTGACAAAGCAGCAAAGTCTGTCCTTGTGCTTCAGCGTAGGTGCTGCAGGTCCCGTGGCTCCCACCCAGATCTCAGGCACGTCAGAAAAATAGAAACACAAAACTTTGCAAACTTTATTTTCTGGAGCCAGCTGTATTGCCGGTTTGGCAACTCCACCACCCAGTTCTCAGCCTCGTTGGGCCCTATCAGAGCCACGTGGACACACAGATCTGCTCACACAGCCCAACCTGCAGGACCAGTGCCTCAATTTGTCATGCTCATACAATAAATCAATTTATTTCCTTTAACTAGGGTTTAGTCAGCAAACTCTTACTCACACATTTCTCATACCATAAGTCACACTTCTCAGTATCATTTGTGTGAATGAGGTTCCTGACTGTGTCCTTACCTTCACTTGAGGAGCAGCAGCAAGACGAGGTTGGTTTTCCTGAGCTATCAGTTCTCTTGTGACTCTTCACAATCAATAAAGGCCTAATTTTTCCACTCATGGTAAAGAGTTGTTGGACACATGGTCTACATGAGCCAACAGTGCCCCTGACAGCCAAGAGGGCCACCAGTGTCCTGGTGCATCCAGCACAGCACGGCCAGCTGGGCAGGGAGGGGATTGTCCCGCTCTGCTCTGCACCTGGAGCATTCACTGTGTGCAGGGCTGGGAACACCGGGTAAAAAGGACATAAAGCTATTGGAGAGTGGTGAAGGGTTTGGAGGAGAAGCCGTATGAGGAGCAGCTAAAGTCTCTTGGTTTGTTCAGCTTGGAGGAGACTGAGGGGAGAGCTCATGGCGGCTCCAGCGCCTCACAAGCGGAGGAGGAGGGGCAGGACTGAGCTCTTCTCTTTAGTGACCAACGACAGAACCCGAGGGAATGGCAGGAAGATGTGCCAGGGGAGGTTTAGGTTGGACATGAGGAAAAGGTTCTTCACCCAGAGGGTGCTGGACACTGGAACAGGCTCCCCAGGGAGGTGTCACAGCCCCAAGTGTGACAGTGTTCAAGAAGAGACTGGACAACATCCTCAGACACACGGTGTGACCTGTGGGGTTGTCCTGTGCAGGGACAGGAGTTGGACTCGATGATCCTTGTGTGTCCCTTCCAACTCAGGATATTCTGTGATTCTATGATTCTATGATACACTGTGTTCCATACACTGTGGTGCAGGAAAGGGATGTTGCTCTCCAAGCAACTGGTCTGACCTGGGTGCGAGTGGCCAAGCAGCAGAGCTGCATTTCACTTGCAGCCCCTTTGCCACCCCCGGTACGTGTCCCGGGGGTGTATGCGGAGGCTCTTTGTGCCGGAGCAGTCCCGCACACTTTCCCACCGAGCCATGGGAGATCTCGTCTGTCCTTCTGGGCAAACAGGTTGTTGTGGTAAGCTGCAGAGGTCTATCAGCAGTGGCATCTCTCGGTCTGCCCCGGCGGGGCTGTGTGGGAGGGCTCTCACTGCTGAGAAACATCAGCCAAGGCACCACCGCGGCTCCCTGTACCCCTTGACCCCCCTCAAACTACCATGGACTGGGTCTTGGAGCACGTGGATGGTGGCAGAGATCCCCTCGGCCATGCTCCCCCCAACCTCTGGCCAATGGACTCCAACATCTCCAAGCCTGCATGCTCAGCCTGCCTCATCCAGCTGTGGGAGGACCTTCAGCTGTGGAATAATTTCTCAGAGGAAGTGTCTACCCTTGAATTAATGTGCCTAAGAACTAATTATTGGGTAAATTGTGTAAACAGTCCCTAGAGTGCCTCTTTTGGGCTCAAAACAGATCGAGCAGGCAAGAATATTTTTCAAAGGATGGTCTGTCTGGGCAAGGGATGATGTAGGTGACTCAGTGGTTTTCTCTCTCACAGCCTATAAAGACAGAAAGGTCCATAGTGGTCATTTGGGTGAAAATTTATAGCCTATTAATTAAGAAAGAAAAAAAAAAATGGCCATTTCTAGGCCAGATCATAGATTCTAGGCTGTCATCCAATGTCAGGAAATGTTCTACTCCCAGCAGGGGATCCAGGCTAAAAGGTTATTTAATACTTTCTGGTTGATTTTGTATTTGGAATAACTGCCTTACATGATTGGTTTTGGCCTGAGAAACTGTTTGCTTACCTGGCACCTGAACTTCAGTGATAAACTTTATTGTCCTCCTCTGAGTATTCCCACAGCACACAAAGGAGACGTAGTGCAGTCCTGCTAGCTATAAATTCAACCTTTTTTTAAAAAAAAAAATCAAAATCAGATGTTGCTCATTATCTTTTCCAACTCCTATCTCTCCATCTACATCCAAAAGTTTTAAAAGCCCTTCTTAAACATGTCTCCACTCCATTGATGGAATACCCTTTAATATTTTATAGCTCTGACTTGCACTTCTAAAAGTACTAATTAATCTCACTAGATAAAAACTGGCACAAAACGGCACAAGTGAGAATAGCTCCATCCTTCCTCCCAGCAACCCTGTGCCAGTTCATCTTGGAGCATGTAATGATTTACTGTAATAGTTTTAGGCCCGTAATGGGGCCAATAACTGGCATCTGGAAGCTGTGAGGCTCCTTCCCAGTGGATGCCATTCACATATAGTTATTTAATTAATTAACAGCTCCACTAGCATAAGCCAGTAAAGGGTCCATTAAAGTTTTTTCTTTTTTTTTAAATTATCTTACAAAATAAGAACATATGCTGCACCCCGCTTTTCCCTTGGAGAGCGCTTAATGGTGCAACCTGTTTATCTTATGACTGATTTTCAAATTCCACCTTAACCAGCTGCTTTTTTTGCTCCACTTCAGGATTCAGCAGAGAGCGAACTGCCGAGCGCTCAGCTGGAGCGGCCGGATAACATTCTACCTGCATGTGCTCATTGCTGCTTGAGGTGCCAAACCCCTGCGACAGCTGCCCGGCTGCTCCGTGCTCTGCCCAGACCTTACATGTGATGCACGTTCACTTGCCTATTTCTCTGCTGCAACTATATATACATATATATATATATATTCATATATATCTGTATGTAATCGAGGTGTAGACTTCATTTGGAATAAGCAAAATGTCAGTGAGAAAACAAACCCCAACTGGAGGAGTTGGTCAAGTTTGTAAGAAGCGTTTGAGAGCCCTGTCCCATGTGAAATGTGGAAAAGCGATCAGGGGCCATAAAGCCAGCAAAGATGGGTTAGGTCTGGTTACAGCGCCAAAGGATTTTCCTTCCCAAACGATGCGGATTCCTATTCCTGAGGTGCAATTCAATGCAGACGCTGGTCTGCAGCAGGGGGAAGTCTGTCTGCAGGGAGCTGAAGTAGGAGATAAGAGTGGAATCCCTTGCCAGTGTCCAGGCACAGGAGCTGCTCTGTAAAGATGTAGTAGACCTGAAATTGGGGACCTTCTGACAAGAGGGTAACATCATTTAACAGTGACTGTCTAAAGTAAGCACTGCTACCATGGCACGGTGCAGCGTTAGCTCCCTGGTACTGGATCAGGATTTATAGGACATGTCAAAAGTGGTGCAGAATCCTCTTCTCTTCTCTGGCGGTGATGTGTTGTGTTGTGTCGTTCCTCCTCCCGCTCTCCCTCCCACCAGCCCCCTCTGCCTGCAAGGCTTTCACCAGGCGTGCAGCGAGGCTTTGGAAAAACAGCAGTGCCTGGAGCAGTGTCACCTCGAGCCCTTCAGCCACTGCCTCATTCCTGTGACCCATCACGGACCATCCAAGGGCTGTCAAGAGACCCAGGGGAAGTGCAGCAAGGGCTCGGTTTGATACCCATGTTGGGTTTGCTTTGCATGGATGTCGGGTATGGATGAGTGAAGAGGCATCTTTTTAACTTCAACATTTCATGTTCCTGTCTAGGTAGAGCTTATAAGCATGAAAAGTTCGGCACCCAGCTCACTCTCAAGTCCACCTGGAACTCTGAAATTGTTCTTCAGCCTAAACCCCCTAAAGCAACCGGTCTGTCAGGGTTTCTGGGTCATGGCAAGACCTCAATGGTAGTTGTCTTCCTTACAAAGGTCATAGCAGTCGCTACTGCCTCACAGCAAAGCGAGGACTGTCGAGGAGGTGGTTCCCACTTGTAGGCAGGTACCTAATGGTAAAAACACCCTCCAGGAGATGGTGCAGGGACTGAGTTCCTTCTTCTGCAGGAGGATATTCAAACACGCATCTCCCACCTTCCTCAGCAATACCCCACCCCTGTGGTAACGCGCTCTCCTGGGCAGGAGGAAGGAGGGAGGCTGTGCCTTCATTACCGCTTGTGTCTATATCACCTGTGATCTGCACAGACTCCATCACAAGTCCCTGGAGCAGAGGCCAGAGCTCAGGTTGTCTCTTCCCAGGAAAGTGCCGGAACGAATAGGCCATGCAAGGTCATCTCAGCTAACTCCACATATCAAGTAGCTAGATACCTAGATGTCTCATACAGGCAGCAGAGAAACAGGCATTTCCTGTCCTGAAAGGAGACAAATATCTCTCTCGAGTTCCTTTTCCTCCCCATTGACTGTTCATGGAGCCTCGGGTGACTAATAGAGTCTTTGAAGTCCAGTTGTTCAATATCTAAATCAGGGCAGATGAGTTCCCCCTCTCCTCCCTCCACCTCTTTCTTGTTTTCTCTTTCTATCTCAGTAAGCTTTTCATGTTGCCACGGCTTTAACAGGGAGACCTGGGACTACATGATTATCCCAATCCCCTGCAGAACAACCAAGAGTTAGGGGCTGGAAGACTCACCATGGAGCTGTGAGCTACAACCATCTCCAGAAGTTCTCCTGTCACTCAGTGAATGTGCAGGGCTTAATGAGATCTTGTTTCCTCTCCCTGTTTATCTTACTAGACAAGACCGACTACTTCTTGGTTCTTCACAACAGATGCTGTAGACACGTATCTTCTGCGAAGAACTGCAAAAAAAATTATTAATTAATATGGTAATTAATATGCCGTGGGTGCTTTGTGCTTTTGTGGAAAGCAAAGCAACTATAAACCCAGTTTAACTGGCTGTTTTGTTTTGCTGATTTGTGCTGCTCTAGTGCTCCAATGAATATACTCTTCAAATGGGATTTAGGCTTAATATTAGTCATCTTCAAAATATTAGAAGTATCCCACAGTAGCCATGACTTCAGGTTTCTTGATTAGTGTTCATTTACAAATAAATGATCTCAAGGTGGAACGAAGGTTAAGCACTTATATTGGGAATTTAAAGTAAAACACTTCTAACAGATTTTGCAACTAAACTAAAAGCAAGCAGCAGAAAATCCAAACCTCTCATACCTGAAGTTAGACTTAAAATCCAAACCAGTTAAGACTACAAAGTACATTCTGTACCAAATATATATTCCCTGGTAGAGTTTATTTCATGATAAAAATCCATAGTCCATCATAAGTCTCAAGAAAAAATGTTGACCAGCTAGAGCCACAGATTTTGACCTCTGCAAGGTCATAGTCAAGTGCAAAGGTCGAGTGTGGGGCCTTTTGTGCTGAATTCTACCTCCACATCCAGCCTTTAGACCAACCTTCCATCTATTTTCTAAGTTTGCAAACACATTAGACTGAACTTCTGAAACTATTAAGAGGTTCTTTGATCCTCTGCTGTGGAACAAAACCCAGTTCACAGCCTGAGAACTCCCTGGGATGGAAACACCATGGTGCAATTTTGCTGGAGGATCAGTATCGTTAAAACCATACGACAGAACTTTCACTGGACATATGCCGTATAATGTAAAAACACTCAGAGGATTAACAGCAATCAGGGGATCTATCTCTGGCTGTGCACACACAGCAAATCTACAAAGAAGGGATTAGAAATATAGGATATGAACCTGCAAGGAAAGAAATACAGTGGGGCCAGAAATGAAATCAGAAGAGAAAGGTTATTCCTGTATTTGTAAAATTTTATACAAATCCTTGTGTACCATGACGACTTATTTGTATTGCAGCAATATGTAGAGATCCCGCAATAAGAGATCAGTCACAAGATGCTGGGTTTCGTACATGCTGATCATGAAAAAAGAGCATATGCCCTGAAGCTTGCAGGCCAAGAGCCATTTCTTGCAAGTGCATCCATATGGTTGGACTGGCGACATGTGGAAATCCAGTCCCAGGTGTTACCCCAAAACAGTCATTTAAACAAGAAACTTCTTCATCCTTTTGATGCTCATTATTAAAATAAACCACCTTTATTATGAATTTTAACAAGACCCACGCACTCCCTAGCTACTTCATCGCCATCTTATCTAGAAAGTTTTACCTATTGTCCAACTTAAATTTTATTAGATGCAAATGAAGCTGGTTCCTTCTTTCCCCATTCCCCAGTGGCCATGGGGAAAGATTTATTACTGTCCTACTTACAATAAACTTTAAGGTATTGCAAGATTTTTATCATGTCTGTAGACTCTGCTGTTTGCAGACTAAACAAACAATCCTTTCAATATTTCCTCCTAGGTTGTTCCTTCTATGCCTCTGATATTTCTCATGTCTCTCTCCTGGACTCTCTCCAGTTTGCCTCCATTTTTCTTACAGTGCAGCACCCAAAACTGGACACTGGATTCCAGCTGAGGTCTTACCGGTGCCAAGTGGA
Organism: Nesoenas mayeri; assembly: GCF_963082525.1. Taxonomy (NCBI): domain Eukaryota; kingdom Metazoa; phylum Chordata; class Aves; order Columbiformes; family Columbidae; genus Nesoenas; species Nesoenas mayeri. The sequence goes on from NC_137543.1 coordinate 156,688,380, forward strand.
GCAGAATAATTATCTCCTATGTCTTAGGTTGCCGTCACACATCCTGTTCTCTCCGCAGCTGAGCGAGCTGAAAAGAAATAAACTTTTCACCCACTCCAGCTGCTTGTCACCCCCCTCAGCTGCAGCTCTCCCCCTCCCAGGTCACCCAGCATAACCAACATACATTTATTCCCTAACACATTCTGGGTAAACGATCTGGGTTGAAGTAAATAATTGAAATAACAGGTCTTTTCTGTTCATCTGTTTAACAGACCTAGATAAGGCTGAGCTATAAGGAGGTACAAAGAAGCCAAAACCTGAGGCGGGAGGAGATGATGAAGAACAAACAGGGTTACGGTCAGTGGCTTTCGCCGCTGGAGTAACTGCAGCCAGAAAAGGACGCGCGATATCATCCTGATACTCAGCCTTTAGTCCACTCAGTGCCCCAGGCCCTCCCGATGCTGCTGCCCAGCCGGGACATCCCCTTTTTGCATTTCTCCTCCCAAAGTGCAATAGTTCACATTTAATCATCAGGCTGATTTTATAACATTCTTCCCCATTATCAATGCCATTCTAAATGCAGATCTTGTTGTCCCTGGTAAGACCACCCCAAACAGGGGTATTTCGTAAGCACATTCATTGTCCTCACACCCAAGGTGGTTATGAAAAGGGCGAGGAGAACGGGTGGACTGCCTGAAATGCTCTCCAGGTGTGACAGCAATACCTTCACAGCCATCACCTACAGGTTCTCATCCGCTTCTGCTGCCACCTTAGGGTGACAATATTCTGTGTCTGCTCACAGCATGGCACACAACAGCCTCACAAGGGTGACTGGGGTAACAGCACCAATTGCTGTTGCATTCCTCCGCTTACTCCGCCTATGGAGAACACCTGGCAGGATACCACATGAGCTTCTCACCCTAGGGGAAGAAATACAACCAAACAGCTGTATGAGGAGCGGCTGAAGTCACTTGGTTTGTTCAGCCTGGAGAAGAGGAGACTGAGGGGAGAGCTCATGGCGGCTCCAGCTCCTCACAAGGAGGGGCAGGACTGAGCTCTTCTCTTTAGTGACCAACAGCAGAACCCGAGGGAATGGCAGGAAGATGTGCCAGGGGAGGTTTAGGTTGGACATCAGGGAAAGGTTCTTCACCCAGAGGGTGCTGGACACTGGAACAGGCTCCCCAGGGAGATGTCACGGCCCCAAGCCTGACAGTGTTCAAGAAGAGACTGGACAGAACCCTCAGACACACGGTGTGAACTGTGGGGTTGTCCTGTGCAGGGACAGGAGTTGGACTCGATGATCCTTGTGGGTCCCTTCCCACTCCGGACATTCTATGATTCTATGATCTTGGAAATACTGTACTGATCAGACTGGAGATGAGCATTTATTTTCTATGGCTTCAGCGAAGATACAATGGAGACCTGAGTTGGCTTCTCATCAGTCTTGCAAATCCTCTGCTCCTCTGCAGAACAGAGCGTTTTGTGCTCTGAGCAATGGAGAGTTGGGAAACCAACAATGCTACAATACTTTTGTCACAGAGCATTTCTGTACCAACCAGGACAACGAGACACAGTGAGACCATTCCCGGAAGTGATCCTGAGGGATTCCCTCCACAGCTGATGTTTCTTTCTGCCGTTTAGATGGAGTTATACTTGTTTTGGTTTATTGCCTTCAGCCCGGGCTGTCATAGAATCATAGAATAGTTTGGGTTGGAAGGGACCTCCAAAGCTCATCCAGTGCCACCCCTGCCATGAGCAGGGACATCTTCACCAGCTCAGGTTGCTCAGAGCCCCATCGAGCCTGGCCTGGGATGTGTCCAGGGATGGGGCGGGGCATCCACCACCTCTGGTTTACCTGCATCCCATCCTTTCCTTATCCACACATCCTTTCCCTGTCCAGCCTCACTCTCTGTTTTTCCCCTTCTTGTCTACTTCCATCTCCTTCCATTGAAACTTTCCTCCGACAGCTTCCTTCTCGTTTCCTCAGGCTGCCCTCTGCCTCCTCGCCATTCTCCTCTTGGCATCTGGGATGACTGTTCATGCTGCAAACCTTCTCTGTTTTCTCAGGCTCTTTGGAAGTGGAGCGTCAGGTAGTATGAGCCAATGGCAGGATGAAGTAATAGGAGTAGAGATGAGGTGAAGTTCTTGTTCTGTCTTGACCGCAGACTGCCAATCATACCATAATACATGGTGGTTCTAGGCAGAGAAGAGCTTTTCAGCCCACCAAAATTAGACCATTAAACAGAATTTCCTCTATGGGCTAATCAGGATTTGAACCTATTTCTCTGGAGATAAATGGCACAACTCAATCTCCTGATTTGCAAGGTTACCTAGAATACAAATCAAGTTTCATGTATTCATTTGAAATGTTTTTATGTAAGGGATTTTTATTTATTTATTTATTTTAAAATCTGCTTGTTAGTGCCTTGTGCCTAAACTGGAGCTGCGAAGTGACTTTTTCTCACTAGAGGCTAAATAAAGTGCTGTACTGTTTTTATAAATGTCCTCAGCCTTGCCAGGAGGCTGGCAATGAAAGAGGCTGGCGGGACACAGGCACCGTCTCTGTTCTGTATCACGGAAGGAAGCCCAAGGACACCGGCCAGTGCCTCCCATCCGCGGGAATGTGATCAATTAACGCACGGGTGATGTCATGGCATGGCAAAAGCGCTTCCCTCGCAGCTCTCCCGGCTCTGCCAGCTCCGACCTGCAGTGTATTTTCCTTGGTCTGGTCCATGTACTGTAATAACTAAGTCAACTGGAAAAAATATTGAAGAAAAGACTGAGGAAAAACAGAGTGTAGGGGCAGCTGGAGCCAGCAAAGAAGGCACACTGAGAGCTATAAAGAAGCTTTGTGCAGCAGCTTCTCTCAACTTCAGGATATTTAGTTCCACGGGAGTTGGAGAAGATGGGTAATAAACTGGCCTTTATTTTAAGGGATATCCCTTGTAGCCTCAGCTGCATAAAGATCAGTCTCCGGGTATGTGGAAAGAGTGCAAACAGTATCTCTCTGTCAGTCCCTCCTGCTGCTCACTCCACTGAATGGCCTTGGTCCAGCTAGAGAGGAAAAAAGCCTTCCATCCCCAAACAGCCATCAGTCTGAAGAAAAAGAGGTGTTGAAACAAGGCTGCGAGTGATGAAGTAATAATTTACAGAAAGATCCATGGCCAGAGCACTCAGGTGCCTGCCCAGGAACAGGGCCCAGCACTGCTAATCCTCAACATGAGGAACGTGTGCCGGTGCTTCTCCTGCCCCAAAGCTCACACCATCCTGGTGCAGGCAAGGAGAGCATCTCCCTGGGCTTCATGCACATGGACAACCCTGTGCCTGGGTATGGGACGAGCCTGCTCTGAGATGGAGTCAGGAGAGCGAGAGCCAGTGAAGGATGTGGCCAGGTTCAGATGTAGCTGCAGCAGGTTCAGATTGGGTATTAGGAAAAAATTGTTCACAGAAAGGGTTGTCAGACATTGGAACAGGCTGCCCAGGGCAGTGGTGGAGTCACCATCCCTGGAGGGGTTCAAAAGACACGGAGATGAGATTCTTAGGGACATGGTTTAGTGCTAGAGTTAGATTATGGTTGGACTCGATGATCCTGAGTGGCTCTTCCAACCGAAATGATTCTATGATTCAATCGCTCAGGCAAGGAGCCAGGGCGAGGGCTGGAGCAAAGGCAGCTCCTGAGAGAAGGGGTCAGCCCTCGCTCGGGCTTCTCCCAGCTCACCTCACAGCTCCTGTCCCAACAACCTGCTCCTGGGCTGCAGCCACGCTGCACCCAAGCTGGCCCAGAGCACCAGCAGCCCAACCCTCAGAGATGGGACGAGGTTTTGCAGAGGCTGTTGGGGTACAGAATCACAGAATAGTTGGGGTGGGAACAGACCTCTGGAGATCATCAAGTCCAACCCACCTGCTAAAGCAGGTTCACCAGAACAGATCACACAGGAAGGTGTCCAGATGGGTTTGAATGTCTCCAGAGAAGGAGACTCCACAACCTCTCTGGGCAGCCTGTTCCAGGGCTCTGGCACCTCCAAATAAAGAAGTTTCTCCTCTTATTCAGATGGAACCTCCTGTGCTTCAGTCTGTGCCCGTTGCCCCTCATTGGGCACCACTGAAAAGAGTCTGGTCCATCCTCTTGATGCCCACACTTGAGATATTTATCAGCATCAATAAGATCCCCTCTCAATTTCTCTTCTCCAGCTGAACAGCCCCAGCTCTCTCAGTGTCTCCTCATCAGAAAGATGCTCCAGACCCCTCATCATCTTCACAGCCCTTGGCTGGACTCCCTCCATTAATTCCTTGTACCCAGGGTCTGGACACACCTGTGTAACCACTTATAGCATTAGCCTAGAGAAGTGACTACTCCACACAAACTATGAGTCAAGACATCCAAATGGCTCCATGCAATCCAGGAGTACATACGTATTTGCAAATTGGTTTTGTATTATTGCAAATCAATACATGCAGCGCTGATTATGCAGATATATACATTCAAATTGGCTTCGTGTTATTGTGAATCAATACATGTAGTGCTGATTACACATATATAGAAATCCCAACTGGTTTTGTATTATTGTGAATCAATATATATATTGCTGATTACACCTATCCAAGTTTTCACATTTTGTAGCTGATGGGGGAGAGCCAAGCTTTGAGGATGGATGGGAAGAAGCAGCAGTCTTACAGGCATTGAGCAGAATGTCCCAGGGACCAATGTGTTAAAGTGATCAAAAAACAAGTTTAAAATTTCACTTGGAAAGAAATTTAAAATAAAATTGGCTTGAATGTATCACAAGGGAAGGCCGCTCAAAGTGTTCTGTTGTGCTAGGCAAGCCAGCAAATGTTCACACTTCCTTTTAACCACAGTCACCTGCACACAGTTAGCGAACATTTTTCTACCCTCATCATTTTGCTCCCAAGCCTGTGCTTTCCTGTTCTGTCTTCATTACAAAACCGGCTTCAAATCATGTCTCCAGTCCGATGTGACAGAGATGAAGAGCAAAAAGATGCCAGATTGCTGGTGGGGGCTCTGGCTGCCTGAGACGTCGCTGGTAGCTGGAAGATGCTGAGACTAAGGGAGAGCAAAGGAGCCCAAGTTTTTCAGATGGAACTGAGGGTTCCAGGGGACTTATCTCTGTCTTGTGAAATGCTTTGAAGATCTTCCAACTGGTAAAATAGAAAGTGACACTAAGTGAAATAAGCCACTTGATAATTCAGCTATAAGTATCTTCAAGAACCATATGACCGAATAATAAATTGTTTAATAAAATAAAAGTTCTTGTTCTGGAAGGGTTTTCTTTTTAATGGCTACTTCAGATGTTCAGCTAAATGTATCGTGACCAATGTAATTATCATCGGCCTGTATCTCAAAATTGTCTCATCAAGCACTAGTGGGCTGAGTATTTCATATGCACAAATATAGTGATATTGAAATATTTTCTTGTGGATTTAATCTTCCATTTCCACTCACCAGAAATACAAAAAAATGTGGAGAAAGGTCTAGACACGAAAGTATAATAGGTAAAACTAGCCTGGAATAAACACAGGCTCGAACATCAAAAGTAAGATTGGGCATAACTTTACTGCAGGAGGAGAGGAGAGCAAAACAAGTGGAGAGAAAAAGGAAAACAAGCAGAACTACCTACTTTTAGAATGGGAGTTTGCTCATGTAATGAAAGGGATTACATCATGTTTGTCTGCAGTAGTGAAAGGCTGAACTTGGTGACCTCAGATATCCCTTCCAGCTTCTTGGGCACACAGATCCCATTTCACTGAGCACAAAAGAAACACCTGACCCCGCTTCCTTCTGCCGCCGCAGCAAACAATGCAGCCTGTCTGTGGGCAAGAGAAGCAATTTATGTACCGACTGCGTTTTCAGAAAGGCACTCAGAGTCTCCAGACTCCTTAACCTCTGGGTTTAGGCAGAATTTAGGCACCTTAGTTGCAGAGATGCCGAAGGGAGCACTGCCTGACCACCACCATTGTCTGATCCCCGAGGAGCCCTTCGGCTCAGCCTGGTTGGTCTCCCACCTCAGCTCTTCTGCAACCTACATTTAGGCCAAATCATACACATCATTTGAAAGATCACTGGAAGAGCATCCTCGGAAGACACCAAGAAATGAGTGAAGGTGAAATCTCTTCCCATCTTTTTCATAGCAGTTTGGACACAGGCTCAGGAAGCAAGAAAAGTGCCCTGTAGGCTCAACTCAGCCTAGTGCCACTGGTTGTTTCTTAAACAAGAGTAAACCCAGCTCAGCTTGGCACCTAAAGGAAGAGGCTCCTGCAGGGCCAAGAGCCCAAAAGCCAGTGGTCCCCGTGGGCAGCCCCGGGGCAAGGGCAAGAGGAGTGAACACAAACACAGCACTGAGCACCAGCTACATCCCACCAACTCCGCCTCGACCCAGGAAAGCAGGGTGGCTTTCTGACTCACTCTCTGCATATGAAACCTAAATGTCCAACCTAGGTGACCAGGCTTGTCCTGCTGGAGTCAGTCCCAGGATTTCAGCTTTTGCACTGACTAAATCAGGTGGTCTTTCTTCCTGAGCTCAGTTCCTTAACCCAGCTTCCTTGGTATAAGGTGACTGTTGCAATTAGCAGCACTGTGACTAACCAGATAATAATAGTTTCAGGTTGTGCTGCACGGATTTTACAAGTGTTTCAAAATGCCACTGAGCTTTACAGTGCATTGTTTTTCCCTGCAGATTGAAGGAACGGCATCTACGAGCCCTGTGTACCAAGTATGTCTGTCAGCAGCGTTAATTCATCATAAATATTGGTTCCCCCTTTGCGGGTGCCATCTCCGTCTCGCCTTCAGGATGCAGCAATCACACCATGTTGTCTGTTCCTTGGAGGGGCTGGTATTCAGCAGAATACAATATCCCTTCTTTGGTATTTTGTCTTTCCTACTTTCATATTGGGTGTAGGGGCCACCTGCAGAAACTCAACAAGAGCTGGTGTTCCTGCGGGCAGTGTGGAACACGCAGGCTCCGGAGCCGCTCTCTTTCTCTTGCAGGGGCAAAGTCCAGCCCCAAAGCTCCTGCCGTGCCCGCAGCTGCACCCCAGCATCCCCCTGACTCTAGCTGCTCACACGAGGTGGATCCAGAGGTGCTCAATTGGGTTTGCTCCTGTTTCTTTTTCCACCCCTGATTTTTTAACTCTGTCAGCACAGACAGCTGCAGACAGATGTGAGCTCACCCAGCCCAGACTCCCGGGCCAAGCGGACTCGTGCCAGCCCGTCTAGGAGCCACAGAGCGATATTAGCCCGGCTCAGTGCCCAAGCGAATCCGCCTGCTGAGAAGCCATGGGCAGAAGGAGCTCGTCTCTGCACTGAGCCCCACAGCCCTGCCCTGGGAAGCTGAGGACCAGCTCCCTCTCTCAAAAAACAGATAGATTTTTCTTAAATACATGTACAGGCATGAAAGCAAAGGGCTTGGATCATTTCAGGAAAGGCCCTGGTAACTTTATTTGAAACTGCCACATATAGAATCATAGAATAGTTTGGGTTGGAAGGGACCTCCCAAGCTCACCCAGTGCCACTCCTGCCATGAGCAGGGACATCTTCACCAGCTCAGGTTGCTCAGAGCCCCGTCCAGCCTGGCCTGGGATGTCTCCAGGGATGGTTCATCCATCACCTCTCTGGGAACCTGGGACAGTGTTTCACCACGCTCAGTGTAAAACATTTCTTCCTCATGTCCAGCCTGAGATCAACCCAGCAGAGACCCCAGGAGGTGCCTGGTAAAAGCCAAGACACTGAGATCTGGCTGCCTTCTTAGCTCTGCTTGGGCCCTCCCAGTCCAGATTGCCTGTGTTTACCTCCCCTTCCTTGAGGGAAATGGAGCATAACGTGCACTTTCCTAATGTAATTTTGGCCAGCAGTGATTGCTTGAAAGCTTTGCAGTGGTCTGACATTAAAAAATTATAAATCTGTGAAAAAAGGTAACACTTTTCTAGAACACAGTCACACATTATATCCTATTTTGATAGAAGGAGAACTGTACCAGCATCCTTCAGCCCATATGTGGGGATGTCAAAGTAAAAGAAGCATTTTCAAGAGAAATTCCTGGCTGCTAATAAAAAGTTCACTATCTGATCCTTTTGTATATCAATACGGTGACTCAAGGCTGTTTCTGTTGCAATATATAAATGCATTTGCTGCTGCTTTGTGCAATAGCTACTTGGCTTACTCTGCTAAGGCATAACTTCCAATGTTTGGGACCATGTGGAAAAAGTCCTGCAAAAAATTCCAGTGCCAAGGTGCCCAGTGTTCTCAGAACAAGAAGGAGAATTAGGAAGGGAGCTAGTTCCTAATTTGGGCTGCCTTCAGGTAAAAAGTTTCTGACTGAATTTGTATCTGGTAAATCAAAGGTCAGCAGCCAAATCTGCTTCCTTATTCTAAAACTCCCATGAGCTTCACACCCCAAACCCATTTCTTTGTTGTTGTTGTTGTTGTTCCCTTCCTCTCTAACCATTATAATTCAATGGCAGCATTTGGTGGAACGGGAGTGACAGACAATTCTCATAAATTAAACAGACCTCATGAAGAAGATCTTGGGACTATTTTGAAAAGCAGTCTGTTATCCTGAGATCTGGCCATGTCAGGTAGATCCTCAAAGTTTCAGTGAAGTTTTGTTAATCGGAGGAGCTCTGCTATAGTAATCTGTCTCCATACAATCCTGTAGAGAAGTTAATATGAATAAAAATAAATAGCTGAACACTTCAAGTCCTTGAAACAAATCAGGACTAGAAATTGCAGTTGCCAGATGTTTTCTTTCTGCATCTGGATGGGTCAGAATGGAAGAAGGAGCACCTGGAACAAAACCAGTCACTGTATTACTGTGATTCCAGAGGCTGCAGCGATCGCCCTGCTGCGTATCCCTGGGAAAGTCCATATGCAGAAAAGACCGCGCTGTGTTGAGATGCTTGAAAAATTGTTTGGGTTGTGGCATGCAACAAACATCTATTCATTAGAGTCTTGCAATTGTGACCCAGCCCTTCATCTTGCACAAGATCCATAAAAAAGTCTAAGTGACTATAAATGTGTCCCTTGAAGCAAATGATGGAAGACATTATAGGAAGACTGGTTTCCAGCCAGCTTTTCCAGCTTAATGAATTCCTTTCAAGGATGTGCGAAAGCTCCACTGAGACCAATGGTGAGTATCCTTGGCCTCCTCTAGGAAGATTTTATAAGGGGTCCTGACTATTGTATTCTTCTTTTTCTTCTATTTTTCAGAGAGCAGATAGAAAATAACTTGAAATGGTAACGCTACGGTTCAAACACCGTGAGAACAGAACTAACTGATCCTTGAACAGTCAACCAAAAACTCTTGGGCAGATTCGGTTTTATAATGACCACAAACAATATGTAAATTATTACAATTTGTGTGCTGCCCATTCTGGAAAAGATAAAAAAGTATTTTCCTGGATCCTCCACATTAAAACCCCATTAATTTCATTAATGCACAGATTTGGACTTCCAGTGTGTTCCTACAGACACCGGCTATACGCAGATATAGAATGAGAGTATGAAGAGTCAAGGAAGACTTTGCTCAGATCAAATACCTGTAGGTACCTTGTATTTATGATACCTCTTGCAGCAAAAGGACTTTCATCTACACATTTACTATGTTATCAACTGACTGCACACATTTTCTGTTTCTCCATTAACAGAGAGGAAGATAATGATCTGTAGTGTTTCTCTAGAGAGAGGAACGCTACTCTAGAGAGTGGTTTGCTCTTTCAGAAGCCATTGCTTCAATCACTCCTGCTCACGATGTCGGGATGAGTGGAAGGAGAGAATTATGAATTATATGGAGAGAACATCCTAAGGGCAATGAATGGGAAAAAGAAGGATGTTTCATCTGGGAAGAAAAAAGCACAGGGCAATGCGGAAAAAGAGAACGGTGTATAATATGAGACAGAAAGGATGGGAGATGAATGAATGGAGTAAAAAGACAGAAAGAAAAGGGAATGAAGTTTCAGCTGAAAAGTTCACTGTGGGTTCTTTATTTATCTGTCTTCCCATCCAGTTGTGATAGAATATCCTGATACTCAGTTTCTTGCTTAGGTGCTAGAGCAAGTCACAAGGCAAACAGTTATCAAAATATTCCATTCACCATCACATGGCAGACCAATCGTATACACTCCGTTGGACCTCGTCACACTGATTCTTGCTGCTGCTGTAGGCAACCTTCTTGTAAAGTGCTACATAAACGCTAACTCGTTATTATCCAGAGAGATAAACATACAAAAAGAGGTGTTGTCACATACAGCAGAAATGACACACACATACTAAAAGCAATGCCATTACCTGTAACAAGTAACCACACGGCTCTACAGCCCCACTTCCAATGGAGTTACCAACAACAGGTGGTTTTCTCTTTATCAGGGAAGCCCTACACGTTGTGTGTTTGTACGGAAAAGACGTGCACATCACAACAGTCCACATCAATGGGCAACATGTGAGAACCCGTCTTTCAACCGCTTTGGAAAGCCGAGCCATGGATTCTAAGCATTTCCCTATTTTATTGTTTTTCAGGCTGCAGACAGAGGAAAATTAATTCCCCATGTAATTCCATTGAAATCTAGTACAGTAACGGAGGGACTGCATTTCTTTAAGCCTCTACCAATATTTATGAGATGAATTTAGGCCCAGAATGTGTTGGCTGATGGCCCTTTACTGGGAGATGAACTGGATTGCTTCACTGGGGAGGCTCCTCGGCCATTGGGAGGGACAGTGGGGAGGAGGAAAGAGAAGAAAAGGGCAGAACAGTGTCGAGACCACAATCATTAATGCTTAGTGAGGCAAAAAACGAGACAGACGCACAGGACAGCAATTCTAGCATTTTAATTCATATATTGTGGAGTTTCAAAGTCAAATGAATGGCTTGAATGTGGATTTCTCTGCACAGAGCTGTACCGTAAGGAGTTCACACACTTTCCATTATTTAAAAAACAACCACAACTAGCATTTAATTGTCCTGTCAGGGACAATCTTTTAAGCCTCACTCAGGTTTTAGAAATACACCTGACTTCAATGTCACAGCAGCAGAGGCTGAGAATAAGAGACAGTTCATTTCAATACAGAGATGATGATTTGGGTATATTTGAAAGTAATTAGAGATAATAGGGCTAGAAAGAAGTTGGGAAAGATTACAAAGAACAAGGGGGAGCATGAAGAGAAAGTGCAGTTCACAGAAACTAACATAAGAAAGATGTAAACCCTTTCAATGGCTTGTGTATCCCAGAGATGAATTTTCAGTTTCCTTTTACAAGTTATTTAGAAGTTCCCAAGGGTGAAGAATATACCTCTTGTAAGATACAAATTCTCCACAGTGCTTTAATATAGACATAAAAAATATAAGTCCATACCCCTAAATGAAGTGGGTCATGATACACAAAAATGTATGTGCCCTCCGAAACGCTCAGCAAAGTGATCCAGATCCAATAATGGTTTCTTCAGCTTTATACAGGGGAAGCACTTTAGAAGCAACGTGGCAGTCTCATGGAAAAGACGACATGGAAACTTCTGCAAAATTCAAGGTCAAAATTAATAACAAAGTCGATGTAAGATCAGCTGAGCTTCTTTTATTCAGTTTCAAATACTACTTATTTGAAAACATCAAATTTTTTTTGTCACATATGTTTATATCTATGAAATGTAACATCCCTATATATTCTGTTTACTCCAGTAGAAGTTGGGTGTCAGAGACTTCCACCTCTCCTTTGCAATTAGACTTTGCTATAAGTATCTGTAATTTTGTCACCCCCAGAATGGATTACAGAACATTTTAGGGCAAGCAGAGAGGGACCTTTGGGATCTGTGGGCTGCAGAGAAGGTTTGACCAATGTGCCCATCAAACACTCAGGCTATGCTCACGGCTCTTCAGTTCTAGACATAAGTCATATTTTGAGTGACATACTGTGAAGTGTTTGATAAATTGTAACTCCATGTAAATATTGTGCTTCCTTCAAATCTGAGTTGTTGCTGTTCGGAGCTTGGTTTTCCAAAACCAACAACTGAGTATTTTCGGACTGTACATCAAAACCCACACTTGGTACATTTTGAGCTCCTTAAGTCAACCCAACCATTTTCAATGTTATTGTTTTTACATATTTGCATTTGTTTGGCTGGTTTGCCCCTTTGTTGCTGGATTGGCAGGGGTGGGATATTCCCGGTTTCTCCCTGGACCTTTATGAAAGGCAGGACTGGAGATCAGAACATTCCTGGTTTTACAGGTGTTAAGCTAAGACGTGCAGGGGACTAAGAAGCACTGCAAAACCTTTCCTCTGTGTTAGCACAAGAACCAGTACGAGCCTTCCAACATGAAGCAATGTTACACATCAGCATCATCCCCTCCAGCCCAGCCAGGCTGGGGCCGAACCCTGAGATGCTGCATAAATAGGAAAATGTACATTTCTGAAAAGAGAATTATTGCTGTTGGTCTAATGGCTATTATGCTTCCCCGGAAAACGCAACATACCGTGGTACTTTGTTCAGGCACATTTTTTCCAAGCCACTATTGCCAGCCCCAAATGTTCAAGAACTGCAGTTTGACCCTCAAAATCATAAGCCTGTCTGTAAAATGACAAATGTGGAGCTCTTTCACTTTGCTTTCTGTTTTTTTGAGCCATTAGGGTGCACCTGGGTCACATCTGCAAGCTTTATACCCTAACCATTAGGACAAGGAACTTCCTTTAAATTAAAGAAAGAGGAAAGCGGAGTTTCTAACCTCATTACACAACTCTAGTAGCTGGAGTGTAAGTGAAACATCAAACATCACAAGACTTGTGATAAAATCATGAGTGCTGACAACATCAATTTGGAGTAGGAGGTGGGATAGCAGGGGAAACTCAGGGCAAATGGATTTCCTTTTTATCTTAATGTTTTTGCAGGCTGCCTACTTTTATCTTTAATCAGAAGTTTTCAGTGGCAGCTCTTCCTTCATGTATCCGTGCGTGACATCAAAAGGTCACTTCTGCCTTAATACCTGATGTCATTTGCTAACTGCACCTTTCTCTCAGAGACGGCATGAAAAGCGGGGTGTAGCGATGCTGCGCCGGGGGCCGATATCACAGCAAAGAGCTATTGTGGAAGTACAGGTCGTAAGTGCATGGCTGCAACGGTTTTGAGAGGGATTCCAGTCCCTCGTTGTGTGTGTGTGAAGAATACAGCGTGTTTCTCATGGCTACAATATTTACTGCTGTCACGGAGGTACCCCGAGGTTAGTTTAAGGGACAACAGGGTCCAAAACAACTTTTATTAAACCGGTGAGAAACAGGGTTTTAGCACTCCAAAGTGACTTAAATAAAGGTTCGGATATCAGTTGAGGAAAATTATTAAGGGGCAGCAACTAATACAACAGGCGGTCCACAGTGTGCATGCACGTGGCTTCACTCAAAACAATGCTGGAGCCGGCCCTGAGTCCCTAAATACGGTGTGGGATTATTTTTAAAGAGATACACGTACTCGCAGTGAGTACGGGAAGTGTACACTTGCGATTCTGCGAGGGTAAATTTATAATACACTCGCAATCCTGCAAGGGTTAATTTACTTACACATGCAAATGTGCACGGAATATTACATGTGCTTATGTGGAAGCACGGGAGGAAAATACACTCGCGATTGTGCGAGGAAATAATTTATACACGTGCTCCTATTGAGCACGGAAAGTTACACGTGCAAATGTGCACGGAAAGTACACGTGCTTGTATTAAGCACGGAAAGTACGCGTGCAAATGTGCACGGAAGGAAAATACACCCGTGATTCTGCGAGGATTAATTTGACACGTGCTTATATTGAGCACGGAAAGTTACACGTGCATATGTGCATGGAATAGTATAAATATACTCGCAATCCTGCGAGAAGTTTTACTCACACCCGTGGCAGCAAGGCAAGCGGAGTCTCCATCCCGGAGGGGCTCTCGGCGGCAGCATCCTGCTCATGCTCCAAGAGACCCATGACAATGGGCGGAGTCTCGATGTGAATCCCGTTTTTATATTGGCTGATCAGACCTGACTGTAGGCATTCTAGAAGCTTCTCTGCACCTCCACACTGGCTGTGGGTGCCCCTAAAGCCTCCAAACATCCGCCGCACTGGCCGCAGGCGCCCAGCGGCTCAGTGGCGCCTCAGCACTCCCTTCTCCTAATGGCCCTGGCCAGGGGGCTCTGAGGCCAAACAAAAGAAGCTGTTGGCCTCCAGTAGCAGAGAGAGAGGGAGATGTGCCCACTCCTTCCATACTGAAGGAAGGAGGGGGAGAGAGGGGAGTTTGCATTCTGCCACACCTTGCCAAGAAGGATGTTACCACAGAATACAAAGTTGAGGCTCGGATGCAGATCTGATTTGATAGCTACCCATTGCCGTCAATGAAATTGTGTTTTCCCAAGGGCTGATTTTGGCTTTCAGACTTCAGAAAGAAATTGCAAAAGTGAAATGGGGGTTATTGGAATGACTGTGGCACTGAACAGCCACATCTATAATGTGAGTGACCTTTTAGAAACTGTATGAACTGCCCAAGTGAAGAATATTGTATTGAGAATTCACCAGTAGAGCCCCACATTCTTTGTGGAATGGGTGGTTATGAGGCTTTGCTTGCTCTGTGTTTTACGCCTAAAAATTATCTCAATGAACAATAGCAATAAATCTACATACAGTTAAACCTTTCGCTAGAAGAAATTAGCTGTAATCAAGCCAAGTAATTAACAGAACACTATGATTATAGATCAACACACTGGCCAGATCAGGAATTCAGGTCAGTCTTAAGTAATGTCAAAGTGGCAGCGGTGACAAAGTGGCCAGCTGTCCCTCCGCTATTCGAGGTAGTTTCCAAACTGTCCTTGTATTGTTTGACATCGCCCAGTTAAGAGGGAATCGTGCACTCAACCGGGCCACTCAACCACATGCAAACGGTTGTTGGTGGTGGTTTCTTGGTCACCCACCTGCTGTCACTGGTCTGATGTGTCACTGATCTGAAAAATGCCGGGGTACACAGTTAGGAAGCAGCCCCAGCGCAATGAATACTCCTGCTCTATCACCATAATCCTGGGCTTTAAAGTAGGAGTTAGTTAAGCCTGGTCCAAATGGCCAGTTCGGTTCGGCTCCAGTGGTACAAGCAAAGTGCGCAAGTGAATTGCACGGTGACAAGCCAAAGTTTTCCAAATGACATAATGCTGATATTATACATCTTCCACTCATTAAACAGGCGCCGGGCCCATCTGGGTGGGACCGAGTTCTTGAGTTCATGTTCACGGCTGATTACGCTAATTGGAAGGGAGACACAAGCCCTGTGTGCCCCGGGAGGCAGTGCTGAGGGTCCACGGCATGACCCGTGTCACAGCACAGGTGGCTCAGCCCCGCTGTCCCAGCAGGAGCAGATGGATCCGCAGCCCACACTGCATCGCTGAGCCGCGCTTAACGCTCCATGTGACAGCAGTGGCGCTGCCCAGGCCCCCTGCAAGGTGCTTGTTTGCCCACAGCATTGGTACTGCTCACCTGAAGCGGGAACTCTGAGCTCTGAACCAGGATCAGTACTAGGAAGGTTGAGCTTAACGCAGGGGAGGACCTTCCTCAAACCTTCTCCTCCCTTCCTGGTATAAGAAGGGTATATTAAACAAGGAATTTTCCCCAAATAAATGATGTTAAGACAGAGTTATGTAAAGAAATCAGAAAGTTGCACCAGTGGAGGTTTAGATTGGATATTAGGAAAAAATTCTTCCCAGAAAGGGGTTGCTGGGCATTGGAACAGGCTGCCCAGGGCAGTGGTGGAGTCACCATCCCTGGAGGGGTTCAAAAGGCATTTAGACGAGGTTCTTAAGGACAGCGTTTAGTGCTAGAGTTAGGTTATGGTTGGACTCGATGATCCTGAGGGTCTCTTCCAACTGAAATGATCCTATGATTCTATGATATTATAATTATTCCCCCCGACAAATGTTACAAACTCAGGAAATTCAAGACAACTATATATACACTATCTTGCAGTACTGAAAAGCAGAATTTAGAAACCCAAATGACCTCAGGTTTGCTCTGAAGTGATACATAACCATGTGTAACTCATGAGCACGACAGAATTTTACAGTTCACAGCCCGATTTTAGCAGAAAAACAATTTTTAAAGAGAATTTCATTTAAAAAATATGTTTCAGTACATTTTTGATCCACATATTGCTGCAGGAAAAGGGTTTGACCCTTTCCTTCTCATGCAGGTGATTTGGCATTTGGTCTAATTTGGTAGATTCCATCTTTCTATAAAACTCAACTACAGAGGTGAAGGAAGGAAACACGTTGTCACCTTTGCCCGCCTTCCCGGGCAGCACTGAGGTCAGCCTTCTGCATTTAAAATCTTACCACAGAGACAGAAAACAAGATTGGCGAACCACAAGGACTTGACTCAAAGAATTAGGAACACTGATATAATGTAGTTATTCCTGAAAATCTAAAGTTCTGACTACTTTTTTTTTTAAATGAATAGCAATGCAAACATCTAGGGCAATAAAACTCCATAGGCATCTCAGAATTTTATTTCAGCCAACATCAATCTTCCTTCTTTTCAGACAAGCTAAATTATTCTGGTAAATCAGTGCTGTTAGATCAGTCAAACCAGCTGAATGCAAAAGCCGAGGGAGCAGACCAAATCCGCACTGTGTATATGAATTACTGAGATAAAGGAAAACTGCTCATAAAGTTAAAACCTTAAATAAACATGAACCCTTAGTAAGACTACACAAGGAAAAGGAGAGGCTACGGTCTAAAACTTCTGAGAGGCCTCTGATGGAGCACAAGTGTGATGGGAGCGGCTGAGGGACCTGGGGGGTTCAGCTGGAGAACAGGAGCTGAGGGGAGACCTTCTGATCTCTGAACTGCCTGAAAGGAGCTTGGAGCATGGAGGGGGTTGGTCTCTTCTCCCAAGTAACAAGTGATAGGACAAGAGGAAATGGCTTCAAGTTGCATCAGGGGAGGTTCAGATTGGATACTAGCAAACATTTCTTCCTGGAAAGGGTTGTCAGGCATTGGAACAGGCTGCCCAGGGCAGTGGTGGAGTCACCATCCCTGGAGGGGTTTAAAAGACACATAGACGAGGTTCTTAGGGACATGGTTTAGTGCCAGGTTAACAGTTGGACTTGACGATCTTGATGGTCTCTTCCCACCAAAATTATTCTATGATTCTATGACTAAATGTACAGTGAAGTGGGAAACGGGCTTGGGTTTCTCTCTACCCCAAAGGCTGCAGTTTTGTTGCCAGAGCTTTAAAGGAGCTAAGTCAGACTTAGTAAGAGGAGAGCAACAGAGCCACGGAGTGCCAGGACTGACCACCCAGGAGCATCCTCAGTTTGATGGATTCTGTAGCCGATGCCGCTGGAAGAGGCTGTTGGATGCACATGAGCTACCTTGACCAAAGCATCTGCACAAACCAGGCCACCGCAGCACAGGCACTCCTGGGACCTGTGCTCACCACCCTTATGGATTCATGGCAGTGGCTGAAGATGGGACATCGCTGCCTTTCCAGGAGACGACCCTTCTGCAGAGGTGCCAGATGCAAATGTGTGCTGGTTGCTGAGTCGCTGATGCAGCTGTCAAACTTCTCTGTTAGTTTAAACTGGTTTATGTTAAAGATATCAGCCTGGGAGCTGCTGAGCTTCAGGAGCAGGATGTGTTTGCTTCTGATGATCATACTACAGGTCCAGTGAAAACTGGGACATGGCAGCTCCAGCAGCCGAGGAACTGGTACCGTGGAAATGTTACCCCCATTACAGGGTCCTGTATCAAACCCTGTGAGACTCTAGAGGTTTAGAGGCCAAGGACCTCTTATCTCACATCACCCATGTCACTTCCACACAGACCCCTCCATTTCCAGTTCCCAAACCACATGGGACATGGGTTTTGAATGTTCCAATACAAGCTGCCTCAAACTCGCCACATCTGTAGGAAGAGAACGTCTCACTGCTTTGCAGGTACCCTGGAATAACCTTTAATCAAAACAAATATTAGAGAAACGATAAGCAAGCACACACATATAGACAGCACAACCCAGTCAGAAAACGATGATTTTCTCCTCCTGTGATGCAGATCAGCTCCAGGAGGTGTGTCGCTCTTTCATCCAGTGAACAAGCTGTGAACTGTTTGTGGCGAGGATCGACCAGCCCCACACCCTGATTTTGACCGAGGTTTTCTCTAGGAGCGCCCAGAGACTAAAACCTGAACTGCCCTTAATGCAGAGCTCACAGCAGATCTCGCTTTGCTCCACTCCTCTTGAGCAAGGGACATCTGAACTTGTCTGTGGAAAGCAGATGAAAAAGAAGGTAGAAAGGGGATAAGGACTCAGGATTACCCATCCTTTCACTTGGGATTTGTTTGATTTCCTTTCACAATGAAGAGGTGGAACAGGTCTATTAGATCAGTGAGTGTATCTTACTTGAAGAGCAGGATTAATATCTTCCCACAGCCATCTACAATGAAGAATGCTCCAGTTGCCAAAATAATTCTGTGCTCAATAGCGAAATCCACAGGTGGGAAGCAACTCTCAGTGAATTCTTTTAATAACCGCACATATTTCACGTCAGCACCATTCTCTCAAACAAACCAGGGCATTTTTTCTGGGGTGCCCTCCCGCCTGTTGGCCGAAGGGATCACAATCCCAAGCTCTGTCCCCAAAGGCTGGATCCACACTACCAACTGGTGGGTTGATCCTTGCCAAGACATTTTTGGAGGAATTATAAAAATCCCTCTTAGAGCAGGGAATTATGTGTGGTACTTAAGGCAAAACAGGCGTTCCATTTATAAATATAATTACTTTTGCTATTCCATCAAGAGAAAGAATTTAGTACTGAGGGATACAACAGAGAAAATTATTTCTGTGTTGACATTTACAATATAAATAGAAAACAGATCTGGCTGAAACTAAGTGGGAAATAAAAAACATGAGAAAATATGTAACCAAGATTACCAATTGGGGGATAACTGATGACCACTCTAGTGCATTCTTTCCAATGGAAGCGGAGCCCCTCGTTTTGCTTTATGTTTGGACTGTAATGATACTTATTTAACAATAAATGCACAAGCTTACTTTGCATTTATGTGTCAATTATCTTCTTTTGACACAACGAATGGATGCGATATTATCAC
Organism: Nesoenas mayeri; assembly: GCF_963082525.1. Lineage (NCBI taxonomy): Eukaryota > Metazoa > Chordata > Aves > Columbiformes > Columbidae > Nesoenas > Nesoenas mayeri. The sequence continues at coordinate 156,707,464 of NC_137543.1, forward strand.
CTAAAGGATAATGTTGACCCCATCTTTTCTATTCACACGTGCTCCTTTTACTCAGGCTGCTTGTCTGGGTATGTCCATTACTGCGCCTCTTCTGCTTTAGATTTGTGAAGAGTATTTTTATCCAGCATCTTTATTCTTAATATTAATGATTTATCACATATGGTGCACTATATTTTTATAAAGCTGTAAGATACCATGGTGATTAACAGCATATGAGAACCTAAATAGAAGGGAACAGGAAAACAGAATTGTCCTCCCAGCAGATAGAGGGCTTCTGCTTGTTTTCAGGGAAAGCATCTCAGCTGCATGATCTTACTCTGTACATAAGAATTATTGAGTTCCATAATAGAATACTGTACTGTACTTGACAATGTTGTAGAGAGAACAAGAAACTTTATGCTTAATTACTCTCCGATGTTCAGATCAATTATATAAGGCGAGATTGATTATTCTAGCTCTTTTGATCATACAGGTTTATTACTTTAAGAAAGCAGGAGAAAAAATGTAAGAACCACAAGTATACCCTTGTGTTTAAATACGTACATATTCATCTGCCCGTATTTCTGGTAGGAAAAGATGCCAGCTCTAAATAGCCTCGCAAATTCATCCTGTCGATATCGCAGTCCACACAACAAAATCTACTCACCGCCTCAATACGGCAGTGAGAAACTCATCGCGTTTTACTCACCCATCAAACACCGCGGAAGCCTGGAGACACTGCAAGGCTGCTTCAAAGGAAGGTGTTACCGCTGGGCCCTTCTCTCCTAACAGCTCCACTGGGCTGGGACGGCCGTTCCCTGGCATTACGGGATCCCAAACCAGGATTTTTCCCAAGTGTGGCATGCCAGCAAAAAGAGGATTGTCCCTGGGCACCGGCACATACAAAGCGGCTTGGGGGCTGCTGGAAAGTCAGTGAAACCCAAAGGGGCTGAAGTTTTTGGCTTTTGCCAGGATCCCACGGGCTGTGGGGATGCCGGAGAGCTGGGGCATCCCCGGGTGCGGATGGATCCTCCATGGCCAGGGCCACCGTGGGTGCCAGGGGGCTGCAGGGAGCGCGGGGAGGCCAGCACCAGCAGCTGCCCATCCATCCTCCCCTGGGCAACGCAGCAGAGGTTACATTAAAAGAAAAATGCATTAGGGAAAAGGCCGTTTCTGCCAAACTGGTCACTAGCAAAGAGAGGCAGCCAGGCCCCCAGGGATGCTCTCCTTGCCTGAGGATGAAATGGGATTACGATGGTAATGTTGGCTGCACTGTAATTAAGGTGGTGTCAGGACTTTCATTAAAAAGTGTGTTTTTATTGAGGGGCTATGGCTGGGAGAAAATTTTTGCTTTAGGCTGAAATATAACATTGTTCTCAGCCAGCAAATACATGCACCGCCTTGATTATATATGTAATTTAGAATCTCAGTATAGCCTTGACTGTGGAGGCTCTACTATTGCTTCCATGTGGGCATGTAGCTAACTGGTTTAAAACATTAGTTATTAAAGAAGTAAAGGACTGAATTCTGGCTGAACCTTGTGTAGGTGACACGTCCCCATTAATTGTCAGCAATTAACTTCAAAAACCAAAGGCCAAATTCTTCCCTTCTTACTCAGACATGTAGTTTTATTGAAGTAAACAGCTGCAAACAGGATTGGGCTCCTGGTCTTTACCCGACTTCAACCCGAGGCACCTGCCTCTCCCACATCAAACTCCTTTAAAAGTGAGACCATCCCATCTGGGACAGAGATTATTTCCTTGTAAAACTAGCAATACATGACAAGGTTATTTCTACTAGTGGCATCTAAATTCCTATTATTGTAGCACCCAAAATCTCATAGAAGGAACCAGGACCCCTATTCACGAGGTGATGTACAAAACACAGAATAAAAACATAGCCCTACTCAAAAAAATATATGATTGAATGCACACAAATCCTTTCCCCTATTTCGTGGCCACTTCTGTTAAGCAATATGAGTGTAATGCACCACTCCTGCAAACACTGCTCAGAAATATATTTAACTTTCTCCATGATAAAGCCCTAAATTCACATCAGTCTATTGTATTTTCCCAGAGGTGCCCACAAAGCGGCAGCTGCTGCCCTGGGTACTTGCTGCTGGCTGTGGGTTTTTTCTTGGTCCAGCATGTAGTGCTTTCAGATATTAATTTGATTCTACCTTTTTTTGGATTAAAAAAATCAGGCAACTAATAACATGTCATAAAAGATTAGTTCTCCGCTGCTCACTACCACATAGATGTCAAAACTAAAAGTCAGAATATTAAAGTTGATTAAATTACGGTTTCATGAAGTTGTCATCAAGACCTGAATTGCAACGAATTAGGCAAGTCACAAAGAAGGGAACTGAAGTTCGTAAGTAATTTGTGGATGCTTTATGTGGCTTCACGTGGACGCTAACAAAACACAACACAGCACAGCTCCTTGTAAGAACAAATTACATAAATTGCAAGTTTAGGAAGAATTTAAGCATTTCTGCAAATGCTTCAACACAGAATAAACTTTGTTCAGGAGGCAGTTGTCTTCAGTGAAACTATTTATGCATTTAGTTAATTATGTGCCTAATTTAGCATCCCCAGGATCACGGCCTTGGTATGGAATAACATAATACATTTCAGTATAGTGCATCAGCTACCACTTTTCCAAATAACAAGATTCAAATGTAAACAAGTGATGCTCTTAGTAAGTGCAAGCATGTGCAAAATTAACATTCCTATTAGACAAAGCTTCTCCACACAGGAAGGTATTATTAATAATACTACCAGACTCAGGCAAGTGTAATTGCTCATGTGGACTAACTCACTCTGATACGTGTACTGGTTTTTATTTCATTTAAATGAAATAAAGAAGTTAATCTGAAAAAAACAGTCAGAAGATGCCAGAATGAATGAGTCTACAGCAGGGCTCTACTATAACCACCAGTTTTAAATTCACACTTTGGCGTGCACAAAAAGAACATTTTCTTATGAAGATAAAAGCCTCCACGTGTAATAACTCGATATATAGACAAGCCCTAGGGGCTTGCATCTTGAGCACTTAACATTTTTTGGCCCGGTCTTAATGGATAAAAAAGGTGTGTTTCTCAGTCACATTAACCCAGCCAAAGTAGCTTAATATGATGAAAAGGCCTCAGGCTTTGGCGAGGCGAAGGTGTAAAGGTGTGAGGTTAGCACATAGATCACGGCGTGGGCAAGGCTGCCTTTAACACGTACTAAACTAATCCAGTTAAAGCAGGCAGGGGCTGGGGAGCCTTAGACTGTATTAGCCCGCGTTCATGTAAACGCTAGATTAGTTTGTGTGTGGAGCAGCTATTGTGGAACATAAATCGGGATATTTCAGGGTGGGGAGCAGGTGAGAAAACAAGAATTAAATGTTTTTCCTCATGGACTGTGAACTGTACTCCCTCCAAAAAGGGCAGTGAAATAGAATTTAGGGCAGCTGGACCTCTACACCGTCTGCCCATTGCTCCTGATAACTGGAATTCTCCAGCTGTCTGGGAATGCTGCTCAGAAGCGATGCTTCTGCACACCACCTGCAGCAAAAGGATCTCACCAAACCGCTGGGAAAGTCAGCGTGGCTCTAGGGTACGTCGTACCCACTGCCCGCGCTGTGCTCTCACCTCCAGTAAGTCAGATCTACAAGATGACAAGTAAGCAAAACTGATGGAAAGACGAAACAAACATTTCAAGTTTAAAACTAGACTTCTATGACACATTCATTAGCATATGACAATTAACATATGCTAACATATTTTTTTAGTCCAGTCAAGTTTAGTACAAATAAACGAGGAGTCACGTATTTGTATGATGTAATCCTGATTTTGCCACTTAGGCTTTGTCTGGAACTCTCCTAAATTATTATTTTTCCCCCTAAATATACTGAAAAAAAAAAGTTATTCAGCTATTTCTGAACTGCTTGAGTGAACATGAATGCAGGTATAAAAACCTACCACAGGTAGCTGATGCAGTCACTATCCTCAAGCTCCCGCTGCACCTTTCTCCTGCAGGTCGCTGCTCTTGCGCAAGGACAGACAAACAGGACGTGAATGGGCCCCAGCACCTCCCCAGTTTGCAGAGGAGCATATTGAAGTAAGCAGATGTGCACTACAGTCTATTATAAACTCAGCATGGGTTAAAGGCAAAGTGGTTCAATATACTGAAAATTAAAACTGTTAGCATGTTGCTGACATATCTAAATGAAGCCTTTGTGACAACTGTGTCCTGGGCTGCAACACAAGGAGCGTGGGCAGCAGGTCAAGGTGATTCTGCTCTGCTGAGCCCCTCCTGCAGTGCTGGTCCGGCTCTGGTTCCTCAGCACAGGACACACATGGACCTGCTGGAGAGGGGCCAGAGGAGCCACAGGAATGATCCGAGGCTGGAACAGCTCTGCTGGGAGGACAGGCTGAGAGAGTTGGGGTGTTCAGCTGGAGAAGAGAAGCTCCAGGGAGACCTTAGCGTGGCCTTTCAGTGTTTAAAAAGGGCTGATAAGAAAGATGAGGGCAGACTTTTCAGCAGGATCTGTTGTGATAGGACAAGGGGTGATGGTTTAAACTAAAGGAGGGGAGATTCAGGTTGGACATGAGGAAGAAATTTTTGACAATGAGTGAGACCCTGTCCCAGGTTGCCCAGAGAGGTGGTGGATGAACCATCCCTGGAGACATCCCAGGCCAGGCTGGACGGGGCTCTGAGCAACCTGAGCTGGTGAAGATGTCCCTGCTCATGGCAGGGGTGGCACTGGGTGAGCTTTGGAGGTCCCTTCCAACACAAACTGTTCTGTGTTTCTATGAAGCTGGAGGTCTGATCTTCAACTGAAACACGTGTGAAGAGAACAAACATTGAAGTTTTTGGTTTATATTTGGTTTATATAGAATAGTGAATCATTAAACTGGCAGAGTTCTGAAGTGATGTCATAGAAGACAAAGTATCTAGATCCCTTTTTTGATAGAATCTGGAATACTTTTCTCATTATTTCTGTTACATACACTGCTTTAGTTGTGTAATAATACAATGGTATTTATATACCAGTTGTCACTTTCCTTTAATTATTTCTATAACAGGATCATTTAAGACAGTGTCCCATCTTCAACCTGGTCTATTATTGTGCATGAAAATATCGCTCTTTAAGCACACTGAGACAACTTCAGACATTTTGAAGTGAAAACTGTTACTACGGTTTGTTTAATCAGTACTGCAAGGGTCAGACTTACATTTCAGCAACAGCTCCAAAAACACTGAAATATTTATTTTAAAGAGCGCTAGAATGTAAAATTCTAGTTGAAAGTTTCAAAGCTGCCTCCCCTTGAAAGTTACAAAAAGCAGCTCACCTGAGTTAATTTACAATGAACTAGAAGATCTCTTAACATTCAGTAAGGCAGAGGGTCTGTTCATTTAATATTATATTTTTGCTATAAAAAGTGTGTTTTCCAAACAGAGATAATTTATAATAGGTGGCTATGTTGGCCAGGTATAAATGTAAAAACGTCCCTGACAGAGCTGTTCAAATATCCTGAATCAACAAAGCGCTCCCACCCTGGATTTATGTTTGGTGACACAATATCTCCTGGCTTGTCTCCCTGCCTCCAATGAGGGATAAATAACACTAGCAAATACCGTTTCCTACAATTCCATCTCCGCTTTGGGTTCCTGCTCGCAAGTTTCATTTAGTCCTGCCCAGCTCTTCACACCTTTGATTGCCCCAGCAGTGGCTGCAGCAGTTCCCAGCATGGACCTGCCTGGCTTTGTTTGGACACGTAACGAGATAAGGCACAAGGCTATAATTAATAGGCAGAAGTCCCTTAATGTGCTCTTGTCCTAGACCATGCTACACCAGAGGTAACTTCATCCTGTCTCCATTCAGATAGCTACATATAGTTAATATATAAAAAAAAAGTGGAGAAAAAAGTTAAAAACACACATCTGCTTTCGCATAAAAGACAAAGCCCAAAAGCTCAACCACTTCCAGGTGATCTAAAGGTATTGAACGACGTTTACCTGCGAGGACCACGAACCAGGCGTGGACAAGTGACCCTGGCGATCCTGCCGAGCCCATTTCTGTGGCGGGATGTGACAGTCACTCCCTACACTCCCAGCAGCCGATTTGAGCCACCGCCAGCTCCCGTGTCTCGGCTCCCATCCATCTGCACCCGCACGGCAGCTCTGACACATGCGAGGCTCACCCCGGCCATGGCGCATGTGCGGCACATCCGTACGTGCACTCTCCGTGTTCCGCGAGATGGCCATTTTTTTTAGCAGACCAGATGGCAACCTGGCAACTCCAGCGAACGCCACACCAGCCATCCCGCTGTGCAGAGGCTGTGGCCTTTTACTTCCCTCTTCCTCCCGTTTTTTTTTCTCCCTACTCCACCTAAGTCTGGGCCTGTATAGCATTTAATATTTTCAGTTAAATTATGCCAACTTGCCCGAGTTAGAATTCAAAGGCACTTTCTTCTGTGTTAGACAAGATGTAAACAGATTAAGTTCCCATATCCGAAGTCATACGAGCAGCATACCTACGTTGTCATTTGCAGACTTTGTAATGCAGACATTTAGTCCAGGACATATATTTTAATTTGGCAGCAATTAGTACATTTTTCAAGGGCCAAGAAAGTCACGCCAACAATCCAGCTCTTGTCCTTGCATGGCTGGAAAGGGATGGCTTTATATAATTGTATGCATTTATATGTATATGTCTATAGATGGAGGTAAATGTATTACCTCTGCCTCCACATATAGATATGAAAATGTCACAAAGGTCTAATTTAATTACTCACAAACCTTGGAAATGAACTGACAAAGATTCTTTTGTTATGAAATGGTTTCTAGGACACAGGCCAGCAGAAGTCACATTTACCACAGCATGCCACCTTAATTTAGTATTTCTGAAGCTGACAAGTGAACAATTTGGGAAGGAAGAACAATGTCAAGGTCTGGATTGCTCCGTGTTTATGTCAAAAAAATAATGACTAACATTAGCTCCTCCTTTCCTCCCTTCCTTATTGTACCTGTGTGCTACCCTGGGCCACTTTATCAACTGGGATTCACAGAAACGTGAATGACAAGGGATCAACACTCGGTGCACGGCTCTCAAGATGTGTCTGCGCGCATTTGGCACCTCGGCGGTATCGCTCCCCACGGCTTCTCCAAGTCCGGCAAAGTTCTCAAACACGCCCGCCCCAACCGTGAGTCACCTACGCGCGGCTGCAGGGCAGGCGGGTTCATTTCTTTCCTGTCCACACGACCCATTTCATGATTAAGCATCTCTGCACCCAGTTATTCCCTCCGCACCCGCCGCTCCAGCTCCGGGCAGCGGGCGGGGGCACGTCCGGGCCAGCGCCGAGAGAACGGGAGGGCTGGGGCGCAGAAGCCGCCTCAGGGGCTGCCCTCGGGGCGGCGCCCGGTGCGGGGGCGCGGCGGCGGCCCCTCGGCTGGGCGGCCTGTCCCGCAGCGGCGGGGCGGGCCCAGGAGGAAAGTCCGGGGGCGCGGCCCGTTTCCTCGCCCCGTGGCCGGACTTTTCTCTGGCTGCGACACCGTAGCGCTCCCCCCCCCACCCGGAGCCGGAGTCCCTCCTGGCCTCCGGGACACGTTAAATCCAGTGTAATGAGGCTTAACCCCGCCCCGAGCCGCGGCGCAGCCGGGCGGGCAGGCAGCCAGCAAGGCCCCTGCCCGGGGGAGCCCCCCCCCCGCGCCGCCCCGAGCGGCCGCAGCTGTTCCAGCCGGAGCTGCTGGAAGGCGGCCACGCTCCCCAGACTTTGTCTCCGTCGCACACAGCGCAGAACTCCGCTCCCTCCCTCCCCTCCCCCGGGGCGGCCGCGGCTCCCGCCGCTCGCTGCTTTCCGCACGGCGGGAGGAACGGGGGGCTCCCCGGGAGGAGCGAGTGCCGCCCGGCCGGGCACCGTGCGCTGCCCCCGCAGCCGCCGTCCCGGGGAGCTGAGCCGGGGTGCGGGCACGGCGCGGGGCCGCCCTGCTGCGAAGCACCCACTTTGATCCGGATGGGACTTTTTGCCGTTTTTCTTTTTTAAATCCCTCCCATGAGGCCGCGGGGAAAATAAATAAAAAACAAAGGCGGGAGAGGGTGGGGGAGCGGGCGCGCTGCCGGGAGGGTGCCCGGAGCGCCCCGTGGCGCCCCCGTCCCGTCCGCGCTCCGCGGCTCCGCGCTTTCCCCGCAGCCCGGCGCGGCAGCCAGCCCGTGAGGTCAGCGTGGCGGCGGATGGGTGTCTGCGCCGGGGGACGGGCGGGGGGCGGGCGGGGCAGGCGCAGTGTGGGGCCGCGGCAGGGGAGGAGGGCGGCGGGCGGGCTCTGTGTCTATGTGTCGCACTGGCGGGGGGAGGAAGGGAGGGGGGGTTTACACACCAGGGCAGCGCCGGGATCCCTTCTCCACCCCGCGGGGAGGGGGGGCAGGGAGCCGCCTCCTCCTCCCCCTTCCTCCTCCCCCTTTTTCACCCTTCCTCCTCCTTCTTTCCCCAAAGTTAAACTTCCTGCTCCCGGCCCGGCTGAGAAGGGGACGCGGAGCCCGGCCGGACTCAGCCTTCGACACACACAACAGCTGGAGCTGTCAAAACTTCCTCCGCTCGGCCTCGGCCCCTGCCGCCTCCGCCACCGCCGCCGCCGCCGCCTGCTCCTCCTCCGCCCCCGGGGGCTCTGCGCGGGGGGAGGGCGCAGGGCCAGTGTACAATGAAGCGGCGGCCGCCGCAGCCGGGCAGCGCAGGAGCCGGAGCCGCCGCCAGCTCCCGGGGCCTCTGAGAAGGGGGGCAGCCCAGCGGCGGGATCGGCCGCCTCTCGCTCGCTCTCTTCACCTCCCCCAGCCCCGACAGACCCCGCCGAGCCGGGGAGGGGGTGTTATTGTGTGTGAGACCCTTCCTTCCTCTGCGCTCTTTCTCTTCGCGGCCCCCCCCCCCCCCTCCCCGCTCTCCCCATGCTGCTCCCCCTGCTACCTGTGCTGGTCGGCGGCGGCTGAGGCCAGCAATGCGAGGCGGAGGTGGAGGAGGCGGAGGTGAGGAGGAGAGGAGCCGCGGGAGCAGGAGGAGCATCGGGATCCCCATCACCATCCTCATCTTCATCCTCATCATCATCATCCATGTGTCTCTCTCGTCCTGCTGACTAGGATGTCAACGGAGGACAAGAGTCTGGTGGTGGCGGTGGTGGAGCCGCCTCAGCAGCAGCCCCCCGAGCCTGGAGCTCCCCCCCCAGCAGCAGCAGCAGCAGCCACAGACAAAAGACCTAGGGGCCGGCCTCGCAAAGATGGCGCTTCCCCTTTCCAGAGAGCCAGAAAGAAGTAAGTTCAGCGTTTGTGTGTGCGAGGCAGAGAGGGGCAGGGGCAGGCGGCCGGGCGCGGGCTGAGCTGTCAGCGGAGACTCGCTGCTCGTCGCCCCCTCCCTCCTGCCTAATGCCATTTTGAGAAGGGCCCTTCTTTCTTCTCCTCCTCTCCCCTTTGCACTTTCCCCTCCTCCTCCTCCTTTTTCACCTTTGTCTTCCTCCGCCTGCTCTCCCTTTTCCACTTTTCTTTCATCGCCCCTATTCCTTTCTTCTCCTCCTTCTTCGGAGTTTCTCTTTAGCTCTTCCCCCTTCACCCTCTTCCTCCTTTTTTTTTGTCTTTGCCTTTGCACCTTCCCCCTTCTCCTTTTTGGGTCTCTTCTCCTCCAGGACGCTCGTTTGCCTTCAGCGTCGCCTGGTTACTACTCCCTGTGCTTGACGGTAGTTCCTCGTCTCTTTTTCCTTTTCATCCCCCCCTCCCCTTTTTTTGGGGGGGGAAAAAAAAGACGCTTCTCAGCGGGTGGCGAGAAGAAACACACTCCCCCCCCCCCCCCCCCCCCCCCCCGCCGGCTCCCAGCGCAGGCGGGCGCGGACGCGCACACGCAAAGTTGAGGCAGGAGTTTCTCCGCCGGCGGCCCCGGCTGAGGGGAGCGGCTGCGGAGCTGTCAGGCGGGAGCCTCTCGGAGGGACGCGCCGGCGGGACAGCGGCGAAGCACAACAAACACAAGCGGGGGGAGCGGCGGGGGGGGTGGGGGGTGCCTCTTCCTCGGCTTTGGCAGGTTTCCCTTCACCGCGGCCTCTCCCCGCCGGGGGCGCGGGCGTTCGTTCGCCCCGGCGGCCGCGCCGCTGCCCGCCCTGAGGGGCCGCTCCTCAGGTTCCGCCCGTCTCCTCTCGGCACACGAGTTCCCGCAGCGCGGGTGCGGGAGCCCGCGGAGGGAAGCGGGCGGAGCGGCGGTGTTGGCCGCTGAGAGGCGTGAGGTGCCGGGGCCTGGCGGCCGTGGAAGCGGCGCTGGCTGCGCTCCCCGCGGGTTATTTTTGAGCGTTATAGATCTTGCCATGACATACCTGATGGCAGCGGTAATAGGGCAAAGCCGGGCGAGCGCGTTTTGAGGCAGAACGTCGCGATCGCGGGGGGCTGCTGGAGCCCCGGGGGTGTCAGGGTTTTATTTCCCTTTGTTAGTTTGACACCCAGTGAGTGTGTTTGACCAGGTGGTGCTTCCCTGACCTCGCTGTCACTTTCCCAGTGTCACAGTGCGAGGGATTCTGCTGGGCTGGATGGACCTAAACGCACGCAAAGTCTTTGCTTTCCCTTTATTATAATCTGTTTTTACAACTATAAACATCCCAGGACAGAACTATCATTAGTTTGGGATGTATGGGGTTTTTTTTGTTGTTGTTGATGAAGGTTTCTCTTCCAAGGTTTTAATGTTCACCCCCTGGTTTTGGTGGAGATGCGTTGTTTGCAGCTCCCTCTTCTAATTAACGTATTCACTTGGTACGAATTTTCATATAGCGATAGTTGAAAGTACTTGGCAAACATATACAGGCAGTTAAGTTCTTCGGTTTATCTCCTTTAGTTTTACATACTGTGTTTTTATTTCTACATATAGAATCCAAACCTTACCTAGGAGACCTTTGAACATCTTAAAACAAGTTTTAGGAAGAAAAATGCAAATACAACTGAAATTTACCGGTCCGCACGGAAAGCAAAGCAGTGTTGTTTGTGAAAATTGACATGTCTTGGAGGCCGGTTTGAGGCTGTGTACACGCTCTTGAGGAAAAGTGGGTGCTAAAGAGGCAATTCCATGTTCTCAGTTAGGTTTTTGGTGTCACGGGAACATTGTCCGCTAGTTTTAGGAGGAAATTGAATAGGTACTTATGCTGACATGACTGTAAGTGTTTGTGTAAGAACCAGAATTGAAATTAACAGAGATAAAAACTAAAGTTAATCAATACTCTTCACATTATGATTGTTCCAGTCTGGTGTGGTGTTAGGCTTGGCTGGTGTCCTTCTGGTGTCCTTTTTGGAAAACCTGTGATGTTGGTAAAGAGGTGATGGTATAAGTCATAAGTTATTTAAAAACTTAGGTTTCATTAAAAAATTAGTGATTTTTTTCGAACTTTCACAGAGTAGATATAGACTAGTCTTTCTCAGTTGTATCCATTTTGGGGAAGAAATGGTTTAATTTCATCAGTTTTGCTGTTTACAAAGTACCGACCACAATTAGCTAAGCAAATACAGAAATAAAATAAGTAAACATTTGTATATTTATTTTTCATATGACTACTTGGTCCTGTCTTCCTTTTCACTTCTGTGCTTTCCAGTTGGATTAATGTGCCTCATGTAAACCAGATAAAAGAGCATATGTCAGGCCATTTTCTGTACTGTAATCACATGTCTCAATCACTATTAGCCAGTCAAATTGTTCAACGCTTTATCCCATTATAGGAAATGTTCCACTGAATGTTCCGTCTAAGTGCAGCCTAAGTAATGATAAAACGAAGAGCCCTGCATTAAACCAGCAAAGCCAAAATAGAATAATTCCTGAGCTATGGATGCTTCCATTAAAGAACAAAACCATATTGGAGAATGCTGTAGGTTGTTTTTTTACCTTCTCAAAGGCCATGTTTTTAAGCAAATTTGATGAGTTTAAGCAGACAGATGGAAAACTGCCTTGGAGCTGCTGCTGTGAGGTGCCAAAGATTCGCAGCTCTTCTCAGAGGGAGGCGTTTGGGAAGGGAGCGCAGGGTTCTTCAGCAGGACAGATCTGCTCGTTCTCTGTCATCCTGCGTGTCACCTGGTTATCACCACAAATTCCAGTGGTGCTGTGGGCACAGGTATGTACAGGGAACGGCTGAGGCTTCCTATAAGTGATGAACCTATAGATTCATCAGTGGCGTCAGGACCTGGAGAGTTACCGATAGTAGAGCGTGACACTGGGACAGCTATTTGTCACTGTTTGAACGATACAGCTTCATGAAGAGCATTGTCAGGAGGCTCAATCTTAGGTGAACAGTTGATTTTTATTATTGATGTTGTAATTATGCCTAGAGGCCGGAGCACTGCTATACTACACACAGTACAGATGCATAAGCAAAGATTGCTTCTGCACAAACAATTTCTTAATTTAAATGTGAAGATAAGACAGCATCTACATGGAAGAAATGTGTTGGGAAAGCACAGGGGAGCTGTGAGAATGCTGTGAGCAAAAGAACACGCAGAAGTTCAAGTACCCGGGCTATCTCCGCATCGGTGAATGATTCATAGGCATCAGACTTGGAGGCTACATTTAAAGGAGGGCAGCACTGTCGCCCCGAGGATCTTCACAGATAGTTTGTTTCCTGCCTAAAGTGCTGGGCAGACACTTGTATTTTCTCCCTTACATTTTGACAACTGGGTATTTCTGTAGAGCTGCAGCTCAGATTTAAGAGGCAGAGCTTGGAATAGGCCACGCAGAGCCTTGAAATGGAGAGCAAGCAAGTTGTTTGTGATACAGTTCATCAGGAAGAACGCACAGGACTATAATCAAAGCAATGAATGAAGAAAATATTTTGGTAGTATCAGCTTTCAAATGTATTTAAAAGGTGGAGAGACGGCACTTATGAAAGGCAAAAAAGGTGAATGAAGTTGCATTACTGAAGGTACAGTGTGATGTGAGAGAAACTTTCAGGTGCATGGTTAGAAGAGAAGTCTTGCTGGTATTATTGTATAGGAAAAATGATAATAATTAGGGGCTATCTCATCCTGTCGCCTGAACTCTTGGAAACTTAACTCCTGCACTTGACTCCTCAGCTTCCAGGCTGTGGACCTGAAGGACAGGGATGTGACCAAAAAGAAGTTGCAGGGGAAGAGTATTGGTTCTGTTTTAAATATATCGTCATTGTATGAACAGCTGGTTACTCATGAAAATGTATCAGAATATATCGTACAGGTGCAGTAAACGTTTTTGAAATCCATTTTAAGTACTAGAGCTTTCTTAATCTGTGCAGGTTATAAGCACAAACAGATGTAGCTGCTTAGCAGAAATTCAGGAGCAGAAGTCTCATTGATTGTGATCATGATAACAGTTACTTTGTAAGTCAGTATCTAAGCTCGTTTTAAATTTTATTTTCAGCATCCAACAGGCTTTGATGTATGTTTTAAGTTATTTTTTTTCAAATGTGTGGTTTAAAACAGCGTAGGATAATAACTTCAAAAAGCCTGAAATTTGTGGAAAACTTTGTGTGTGTTTAATTACCTATGTTTTAATTTTTGGCCTAGTTTTTCTATTAGTTTGGCCAATGTACGCTGCCGTAGGTTTTCAGATTTCACACATGCAGATGGTTTTGAGGACGTGTAAGCATAGCATCTTTGCCAGGAAATGATTATTTAAGAACTTTTATTAATACTTTAGCTGCACTTGCATTAGAGCAAGTCACTATTTAAAGCTACCTGCACTCATTTCAAAAGAACCTTAATGTGTTGGATGGATTCTCTATAGCTCAGCTACGTTTCTTTAGTTTGTCACACACCTCCTGTGTGATATTTGTATCTTTACTTGCCTGCCCTTTTCTCACTTCGAAATGAAACGTTGGCAAATGTAAAATTAATATCGTGTTATACAATAGAAGTCTTCTGAAATATGTGTTCACACTTAAGGAAAGTCATTTCTACCTGGCAAGACTGAAGGATTTTGACCGTTGGGCTTTGTACAAGTATTGCAAGGAGAAGGGTTAAGGTGTTAAAGCAGAGCGGCCAAGGCTGCTGCTTGGACAAACCACGTGTCAAAATGCTTGGCCAAAGGCCAGGAGGGACAGACTGGATGACACAGCGCGAAGGGATGAGGCGCTGGACTTGGCTCCGTGGTCAGGACACGGCGGCGGCTCTTTGAATGCCGTCCTGGTCCCTTGTAGAACAGGACCCGATGTGCAGCGGGCCCGTGGGAGCTCGGTGCCGTTCCCTCGGGTAGCCCACGCTGCTCGGGTTCCTCCATCGCCTCCGTGTTATTCCCCAATGCTCTTCTGCAGTTCTCACATAGTGACCCGGCTTGAACTGCTGACAAGACTGTTCTGCTCAGGGGGTAAATGATCTCTGGCAAACGATCTCTGTATTAATATTCTGAGTTTTATTTCTTGATAGGACTTCTGAGACGGGTGACCGTGGAAGTTGTTACGCATAGTGAGTTTTATAAAATTGTTTTGCCGCATTATCAAAGTTGTTGAAATGCTGATTAACATGAAGTGGTGTCTTCACTTGTATCTTAAGGGTGAGCGAGGTTAAGCTTAACGTTGAGAATAAATATCTTTCTATAACCTTGGCTAACAGTTTTCCCAGTGTGAAACAGATTGCACTTGCAAATGAAGAATTCTTTGAGGGTTTGTGTTTTTAATTCGTTAAGGTTTGTATTTGATGGTCCATTGAACTTCTGCAGCATTTGTCATGAGACGACCTCCAAGAGCTATTGGACAGTTTGATGACAGACCAAGTGAAGTGACAGCGTGTGACATCTCAGCAAATGAGGTGTACTGGTTATAAGGCACGTCTTTGCACAAGTAGGAATAAGAACCCAGTGTCTTGGTTTCCACTCTTTGAGCCATCTACACACCAGACATCTTTTCATTCTGTATTCAGTGACACAGGAGGCTTTTCCCAGCTTAAAACAATAAAACACTTCAATTTTCTTGGCTTTGCTTGTGGATATTTTTTCTCTTTCTCGTTAGCATGTTCAACTCCTACTTCTTGTCATTGTTCTTTCAGAAGATAAGTAATTGGAAATGGGCATTTCTATTCTTTATCGTAATTTGAGTTGAGAGATGGTTTTCCAAAGCTTTTGGCTTGTTGAGAATAGGTGAAGTCTTTGTTTCTCAGGCTGGAGTTGTGTTTTATCTCTTTCCTCCTCGGCTCAGCTGTCCCACAGCAGTGTTGGAGGACACCAGGGTCAGGTATGACTAGGGAAAACAGAATGTCCTTATCCACCACTAATCATCGCTCCCTTATTATACACTGATGCCATAGATCTAGCTTTGTCATAGGTGTGCTAAAATGTCATGAAATAGCAAACAATTAAGCGACTAACAGTTTCAAAAAACATTGAAAGCTTTTCGCCTCTCTATGTTGAATCTATTTTATTATCAATTCATGCAATCTGCATGATTCACATAGTTTGGATAAATGCAGTTAAGCAAGACTTTACTGTAGCAAAACACTGCTAGTAACTTGTATTGAATTCTGCATTTTGTTTTAATTTTGTTTCTACTAGAACGATGGCACTGAACATTCCCATTCATGCCATTCCTGAACTGATAGATGGGTTAGTCAAAATAAGTTTGGGGACTTGCTTCAAGAACTCCATTAAGTAAGTTCTAGTGGCGAAGCACCCCCCCTCCCCTCCAGCTGTTTGTTCTCTGCCTTGTGCTGACCCAGGCGTTGGAAGCTGAGCTGGGTTAAAACTGACCTGGCAGAGAAACGTGTTTGTGACAGCGCGAGGGAGGAGACGCAGCTCCGGCTTTTGCAAAGCTCCAGCCTTGGCTGCCTGAGATTTGAGGGTGTTTGGGCGTTTTTCGCTGTCTCTATTGAAGGAGTTGCTACAGGAGGTTGTCAGAGGCTTTTACATTCTATAGTCATGTTTTATATGCTGGTTGGTTTGTTTGTTTTTTGTTTTTAAATGCTGTACTTCACGGCATATAGACAGGTGAGTTGTTCCCATCAAACTGATTCTTGCCCCAACCATTGGCATTGATTAAATAAGGAACATCGGCTCTCACTTTGATCCTCAGAACTGTTCTTGAGTTGAATATTCAAAGTACCCTCAAATAACAGCATAAGTGTTTTATGTTAACAGTAGTTTCTGGTGTTCTGAAAGCTCCTCCCTACATCAATATACAGGCATTACAATAACATGGCATTATAATAAAATAACACTAGATCTTGTTTCTTTCAGAATATTCTTACTTTCACAGTTTTGGAAGTATTTTTATTAAATCACACATGCACCCAATCCTGTTGCCAACCATTGCAGTACAAATACATAATTACTAATTTTCAAAGCCGTATTTTTCGATGTTCTAATTGCTTTTCTTGAAGAAACTGCTAGAAACCCTATTGAACTAGGATGTTTCCTTCCAGACTTTTGGCTTTGGGCAGGGGGAGGATAAAAAAAAGAGGCCTTCTTTTCTCTTCTGCTGTATCATTATCGACAATAAATTATTGCCAAAAAACCATTGCCTTAGCTAATCCAGAATGACTTGTGGAACACCCCAGGGCTGCTGGAACCAGCGCTGTTCCTATACTGGTGTGTACCCTCCTGTCTTTGGCAGTGAAGACAGTCTGCAGCGTTCTTAGTGAAATTGTTCTCAACACAACATGATAGGATGGCTCCATATTGTTATTAATAAAGGGACAGCTATGTCGTATTAAAATGTGGGAACTTTTTGTTTTTGAAAGCCATTTCTTGACTATAGAATATGATTTTTTTTTTCCTGAAGAATCGATAAACACAATGAAATTCTTTTGAATAAAACGACGATTTAGTTTTGTAATATCACCACAGATGAATGGGGCTGTATGGCCAAAAAAGACTTCAGGGGGATCTCGCTCGTCCTTCTGTGTTGTGTATCTGTACCATTTCTGACCAATGTTTCTCCAACTTGTTTTTAAAGTATTTGGTGAATGCAATTCCACTGCTTCTCCAGGCAATTGGTTTCAGTAACTAATTTTTTAAGTAATAAAATAAATATTCTGATTAAGCCAGTTTTGTCTTGTACTACTTACAGTTAAGGCATTTCACAGTTGATATGGAGAACAATTTTTTTATAATACATTGTTATTTATTAGGAGATTGTCTCTCTTGTTCTGCACTGAACAAGCTTAACCTCTATAGCATCATAATGTTGACTTCCCTGATACATCTTTCAAAGATTTTATAGTCTTTATCAAGTTTCACTTCGTTGATCTGGACCATTTTACAATTGATCAGAATGCTTTTTATTAAGATCTTGTCCTCTAAAATGTTTGCAACCCCAGCCATGTGCCGTATGCAACTCTTGTATGTGTATGAATTCCCTTTTGCAGGTCCTGGCGCAAGGAACTTCCTTGTCATATTATCCTACCTCAACTGAGAATAATTTGTGAATAAATACCCTTTGAGTGCTCTAGTTTGTTGTTGCTGACCTATCTGAAGTTCACCAGGACTGTAGTATGGAAGATGATCACTCCTAGGTTAGCAATTACTTTTGCTTTTTTAGGGCAATGAAGATGATGGAATGGAGCATCTCCCTTATGAGGAAAGGCTGAGGGAGCTGGGGCTCTTTAGCTTGGAGGAGATTGAGAGGTGACCTCATTAATGTTTACAGATATATAAAGGGTGAGTGTCAGGAGGATGGAGCCAGGCTCTTCTTGGTGACAACCAATGATAGGACAAGGGGCAATGGGTACAAACTGGAACACAGGAGGTTCCACTTAAATATGAGAAGAAACTTCTTCACGTTGAGGGTGGCAGAGCCTGGCCCAGGCTGCCCAGGGGGGTTGTGGAGTCTCCTTGTCTGCAGACATTCCAACCCGCCTGGACACCTTCCTGTGTAACCTCATCTGGGTGTTCCTGCTCCATGGGGGGATTGGGCTGGATGAGCTTTCGAGGTCCCTTCCAACCCCTGACATTCTGGGATTCTGTGAATTATAGTGTGAATTTCTTCCTGTCTTGCTGACTTGACGTTCCCTGATTATTTAGCCTAATAACAGAATCAGTTTTTAGTATTGGCTGCAATAAATCTGTTTTATGAAGGCTGAAATACAGAGAATAGTGTTTGATTCTGTTTTGTTATCCGTTTGTTCTTCTCTAACATCGCTATGTACTGGTTTTTCTGTTTTTATTCTTGCTTCTTAAATATTCCTGAAACTTTGTTTGCCTTTTATATTGCACAGTGGTAATAATGCATGCTGTGCTTTTATCTGCTCTGATTTTTATCCCTTCCTTTATATTCATTAAAATGCCCTTGTTTCCATTCTTAATACGATTCTTTCTAGTTTCAGACCCTTATTACTGGCTGCTTTTGATGCAGCCTGTATTGTTCATCCCCCATCTCCTATCTTTCCCCTACACTGGGATACTTTGTGCGTATTCCAGTGCAATAACTGCCAGTCCTCCTTTAAGTCACATTCTCAAGAGATTCGAGCAACAAGTTCAAAGAGTTGGTTGAAATTTCCTGTTCTTATTTCCCTTAATCGAAGATAAAAAATTGTCCTTCTCCTCCTGCTCTCGTTTCTTCCCTTTCCTTGGCACAGCAAGTGCTTCTCGTCACCATTTCCAGCCAAATCGCTGCACACATTGCGCCGTTCAGAACGGAGCTCTGCCCTAATAGCGCCAAGTGTGAAGTAACTGCTCTTCTGGCATCCCCATCTTGGTGAAAACAGTTGTCCCCGACGTTTTCACAGACACGTTGGGCTATTCGTTCTGTTGTTTTGCTTTTCCATTAGGCGTCTGGGTGGTGAAGGCCTCCTCTTACCCTCGAGATACGTGCTCTGAAAGCTTCTGGGAGTTGCTTCCAAAGACTCATCATCTTCCTCTGATTTCATCTTCTCTCTTGGCCTTTCAGTTTCCCAGTCCATAGTACCTGTTCTCTGTTATGTTCTTGTTTCTGCTCCTACTTTTTTCTTTCTCCTCTCCCTTTTTTTTTTCCCCCTCCTTCTAATAAAAGCAAGTGAGTGTGGTGTTTTTTGTTTCATACCGTGGCCCACTGAACTGCATGAGAATAGAACTTCACTTAAAAATGGGCCAGAAGAAAGGCTTGGAAAAGAGAATTTTGAAATTAAATTCAAAACAAGGAGGAAAGAACTGTTCATTTCAATTACCTTAAATGTCACCATTTATAAATTGGGCTAATTCTTGCTTGTGCTTGCGTTAGTGGCCTGGCTGTAGCAGCAATAGCGTTCTGGCACCTGGAGCACTCGGCCTCTTCAGTGTCTGTGCTCGTAACAAACAAAAACCCAACAGGGGATGTTTGGAGTCCCTGGACACCATCCCCCTGCTGTCCCATCACCGCAGCGGTTGCTTGTACAGGTACAACCCTCCCTTCCAAATGGTTCTCAGCGCCGTTCCCAACGTAGTTTATGTGTCGTGCTTCGTTCGGGAGGTTGAGAATTTGATAGCGTGGATGTGGGCTGGTCCGCGCTGGTCAGTCTCAAGGCCAACATCAACTATGTTTAATTTACTAGCATAACTATAACCTTTTTTTTTTAAGGAGGCGTTCAATGAAACTGTTAGAATTCTCATCAGCTTTACTTTCAGCCCCCTGGGCAAACGCTGTGCCACAGTTAATGTTCTCTAAGCCGTAGGGACGCGGGTT
Organism: Nesoenas mayeri; assembly: GCF_963082525.1. Taxonomy (NCBI): domain Eukaryota; kingdom Metazoa; phylum Chordata; class Aves; order Columbiformes; family Columbidae; genus Nesoenas; species Nesoenas mayeri. Next base: position 156,727,029 of record NC_137543.1, read on the forward strand.
TAGGAAGAGCAGCTCGCAGCAGGGTTGCTCTAGAGGGAGCAGAGGAGGTGGGATGTACGAGCCGTCGGGCTCTGGGAAACACTGGTTTTCGGTGCTGCTCCGGTCTTCTGACACACAATTTTTCCTCGTTCATGTTTTGCGCAATTAACCTTGCATCAGGCATCCTGCTAGAGGTTTATACAAAGGAGAGTGCAAAACAGATTCAGCGGGAATTCTAATTTATTTTTCTGCCTGTGTCTTCCAGAAACCCTTTAGCAGAGAATGGGGCCCAGAAATGGGGAGAGTAACTCAGGAAATAAATGATCTGTAAGCGAGATTATTTAAAGAAATTATTTCCCTAAGGTCTCTCATGTAGCCGTCAGGGTTGGCTCGTAGCTGGTTATTCTGTCGCTTCTTTTTGTAACGGAATGGGAGGGTATTCTTTGTCCTGTCCTGTGCTCTGTACAGCTTGGACATACAATAATTTCTGGTTTGGATGTGTTTGTTGGTAAAGAATAAGCACAAAAACTTGGTAAACTGACTCGTGTATTTCGGTGTGCTCTACGTGTGGTCTTTCAGATAAGGACACACTGGTAGAATAGAACAGGGAAGGTTCACTGTGTGTATTGGATATACCTGCTTCATGGACAAGCAGAAAATCTTGATCTTAAGGCTTGTTAAGCAGAGATTGTCAATAAGAATTTCAAATAACTGATAACTTACTGCAAAGAAACACTGTCCTAAGAATATTTTCAGTTTACTTTTTTCAATTATTGTGTCTTTTTGAATTTTAATTGTTTTAGACTGTCTTGATAGGTGAAAAGAACCTGTTTTTAACTTGTTAGCTTGACCGTGTTATTTTAAAAGCCTTTTTAGACCAATGAGAGTTTCTTGTCTATCCTTCATTAATGTGCTCACCCTTCAAAAAAGTGAAGTCATGACTGTCTCGGACATGTACAAACTTGTTGAGCTGGAGCTCGGGCTCTCGGCTCTCCTGGATCTTCTAAGGTGCACCGCTCTCCTTGTTTCACTCGGCTTTGGGAAAGTGTAGTGATACACATGTGTATTATTTCTCCCCTTCCTTTCTCCCCTTCCTTTCTCCCCTTCCTTTCTCCCCTTCCTTTCTCCCCTTCCTTTCTCCCCTTCCTTTCTCCCCTTCCTTTCTCCCCTTCCTTTCTCCCCTTCCTTTCTCCCCTTCCTTTCTCCCCTTCCTTTCTCCCCTTCCTTTCTCCCCTTCCTTTCTCCCCTTCCTTTCTCCCCTTCCTTTCTCCCCTTCCTTTTCTTTTTGTCCCCCGATATGTAGCCCAAGCTGAACCTGGGGAACATGCAGCTGCCTGGAAGGGACCACGTCACGTGGCGTGGGAGCATATTCCATAACAGCGATTAGTAATGGGCCTTGGGGACAGGGCAGAGGCCGAATTCTGGCTCCCCTTGTCATGCCACCTCGGTTTCTTTTTCAGCGGTATTGAGATGGTTTTTCGCTGAATTGTTTTCTTTCAAAGCTTTAAAAGACTAATGATATTTATTTTACTACTCTAAAGGAGCTTACTAATGAATAGGAGGGCGCGCACTCATATTCTGCTGGACTCTTTGTGCTTAGTCAGGAGAGGGAACCGGGTGCTGCTGAAACAGAATTCAGAAGGACCGAGCTCTGAGCAGGGAGTTCTTAGAGCCACCTCATAGGAAATACGAAATGAAGGTCTTTAGGTGTGATTTAGGCCATCTAAATATCACCTTTATGCCCCGATCTCTGTTTGTACTTGGTTTGTTTTAGGCTATACATTATTTCAAATAGGGTCCCACCATCACTTTTCAGCGCCGTGTATAATTACACAGCTATGTAAACAACAAATGGAACTTCAGGAATATTTGGAGACCGTGTGTGGAACTGCCTGTGTGTGACCTGCTTTGGACAGCAGGCCGGCCAGCTCACCTCCCAGGCCTTTTGGTTGTGTTAGGAGCTATTTTCCCATATTATTTCTTAAAAGAAAATAGTTTACTAAATCCGTTTGATAGTCTGTGTTCCTTGTTCCCTCCGTCACCTGCTACTTGCTTTATCTATTAATCTACGTGATTCTACATTTACTAAACAACTTCTACTTCTTTACTATGGTGTCACCTGGCATTCCAATTCTTTAAGGGTATATTTTAAAGTTTATCTGGTAGAAAACGGTAGGGCTGTTTTGATTACTTTAAAGAAAACATGTCAGAATTTCTGGTCTCATTGGATTTCCATCGCACAGTGTTGAAAACAGTTTGGTCGTGCCTGCGTTAGCGGCTGACAGCGCGTGTCATTAGCAATGAGTCATTTTCTGCTGGCCCAGGAGGATTTAGGTATTGCCTGTTTTCTACCTCTTCTTACATCTTCTTTTCAACTTGCGGTTTATTCTTCTGTATTGGGGTTTAATCCTTTCTGAATTCATTTGCTCACCCCTTTATTTCCATTTCTGGTAAGCACGGTCACTTCAGTTACGCAACAGAATTTACTCCTACCAGCGCTTACCCTGTTTCTCCAAAAATAAGACAGGGTCTTATATTATTTTTTTCTCCAAAACTTAATACTTTTTTTACATGTATAGCTGCCTGGACACTATTTAAACTGACTTTTTAAATGAACTGTAACTAGGGCTTATTTTTAGAGTAGGGCTTACATTTTGAGCATCCTGAAAAATCATGCTAGGGCTTATTTTTGGGGTAGATCTTATTTTTGGGGAAACGGGGTAGTATTAGTGTAAGATGGACACGGGTTTCTGTAAGAAAGCACCACGTGCCATTCTGCTTCAACATCGGGTGAAATGGCACCGTTGGGAAACTGAAGAAATGAGTAAGGAAATCTGAGATTTCTAGATGTAATGCGAGGTTTAAAGACCTATTTTTTTAATTATTATTATTTTTTAAAAAATAAATGCCTTTTAACCTGATCCAGCCTGTGCTTCTCCATTGCTATTGCTGTGCATTGTGTTACTGGCCAAGATCTGGAGACACTTGGTGAGCTCATCTCTGCTGATGCTCTGTGGGAAGTTATCAGCCGTATAGCAAAAAGGGGACACTCCAGCTTGTTACGGGTTTCTACTTCAAATTCACATTGGACAGTGAGTCAAGTGCAATGGAATGTCCTCTTCTGCCATCTCTGTCGCAGGATTCAGCCTTGGGCTGAAACATGGAAAGACATCACGCACCTTGAGCCTTTTCAGTAATATTTGCCAAAACTCATCTGTCAAAGCCCTAAGAATACACAGAATTTGATGCTTCCTATGTAGAAAGCTATTTCAATTACCTAGCTTATGTTACTGGTCAGATTTTATTCCTAATAGCACACTTGCTAGTTATGGCATCTTAAATGTAGTGGCTTTAAATCAAATTTATAATAGTATGTTAATGTGGGTATGTAGTTAGTGCACCAAATGTGTTTCTTGGCTGTACGACGTGCTGCTGACCTGTCTTGGGTTCCAAATATGATCTAGTTCATGCTCACAAGAGCAAAGAGCATAGGGAAGAGAAAAAATATGGTTCGGAAGCGGTTTGGAACCTTCTTAAAAACCAGAATATTTATTTATTACTTTTAGAAATGGAATCTATCTCCAGACGCTGCCTTAGTCCAGCTTAGAAACTAAGAACTTCCAAACCCCTTCAAATGTAATAAGAAAAAAGAAGCCAAACTAATTCTGTTTCATCTGTGCTTTGGCATGAAAAGTGGAATTTACACAGAAACTGGATTCACAGAAAAGGGTGGTTCATGTTGATTTTTAGCATGGAGGCATAAAAGGCTGCTAGAAGGTAAATTGCCTTTACGTTTCGGTAGAATTACCAGGCTAAGGCAAAATATTTGAGTTTCCTTTTCTGCTTGTTGTCTTTTTGTAGCTAAATACTTAGGGATTAATCTCAAGTTGTTATTAGGATTCTATTATAATATTATTAGAAACCCATTGAAGACCTTGAAAATAGCAGGTCAACAGAAGTTAAGAAGAAACAAATGTTTATAAAAAGCCAAATGCATTTTTGTGCTTCTTAGTATGTTCATCTTTGTACACTTTAAAATCAATGAAGTACCAAATCAAACATCTGACCTGGCTGTTGTAACCAAATCACACTCCTGTTGTGAAGCCTGTTTCTCTTATTTGTGGATGTATTGCACCTGAAATTTAGACTGGGATATATTGGAAGTGGTGATGTATATATATACATTGGAGTTTCTCTTGGTTGCTGCGAAGTAACAGTCCGCAAAAGTAAGAAATTTTAAATAGGGCCTATCATAAAGAGCTAAGGCGTGTTGCACTGAATGTGTCTTGAGTAACTTGAGAGTTGTATCCTTGAGTTAATCAGTTGGAGTTTGGAAGAAAACAGCCCAACATATGTACAGACATAAGTTTTTATCTTAATCATTAAATCCATTGCTTCTGTTGCTTACAAAAAAAAAAGCCTTGGGAGAGATGACTGATCTCATTTTTCCCATGTACATTTTCTTGGCAGCATTTTGGCTTAAACAGTTTCTGGAGTCGTGTGCATCGGGGCAGGGAGTCCATGCAGCCACAACTGCTTTGCCTTTTTTTGGTGAGGGGGTCACCCCATAGCAGGACCCGTCCCCTTGTCTGGTTCACAATGTGATCCAACCTGGAGCTGAAGCGGGCGCAGTTCAGAGCCTGGAAGGAGAGAAATGAGTTGGGATCGGTCTCGAGGAAAATCGCTGCCGAATGTTGAGCCCTACCCGGGGTTGTTTAGCTCATCGTACGCTCCGGTTGATGGCAACTTATGGGCAGCTTGTGTGGCAAAGTAGTAGTTACTCAACATGACTGGTGTTGGACCATGTCCGACTGTGCTGTAGTAAACATACGGATTTGTCCTTACTGAGATTTTAATGGTATTTTATATGCTTTTAGAGTAAAAAAAAACCCCAAATCTCACATCTGAGAGTAAATGAAGCTCTGAAGCTCTGATGAAGAATGAGCCCAACTAATATGGCTTCAGACCTGTTAGCTCGCACTCTGGGTCACATGGACAGTAGGGAAAAGTACCAAGAGTAATTTATTATTATTATTATTACCAGCTATTATTAAATTGCAACTTGTTTGTGCCAACAAACTTGTCAGATGACCCATTACCCTGTACATGAAAACATGTATTTTTTTACCGAGTGTCAGGTGTTTGAAAATATCTACAGGTTTAAGGTGTAGCAGCACATATAAATTTGCGAATTTACGGCGCATCCAGGGGTATAATCTCAGAAGGACCTGCACAGTGTTTTAGCGGAAACTTATATAAATAGGTAGTTATGGCATAGCTGACATACAATAAAAATGGTGCTCTGGCCTTGCTGAGGATAAACACAGCCACTCATTTAATACAATTTGAAAAATAACAGCATCTCCCTGCTGTTGGGCATTTTCTTTGGTTTAAGAGGAATTTATTTTAGTTAGAATGCTGGTTAGAAGAAGGTTTCAACTACGCAAAGATGTGTGTCCAGGTAGGTCTTGTCTGGGATAAAGGCTTTGAGTGCTAAAGGGAACAGGCAAATCGATTAATGTCTCAGTAGTGGTTTAGCCATTCACCACTTATTGGTTGGACCAAAATCGCCAACCTTTACTGCAAAATAAAATATTGAGGTTTACATCTTTGCTAAGGTTAAGACCGACACATTGAACCTTCTCGTTGCAGCAGGCTCAGTGCGTCACTCCGCACGGCGACCAGAGATGTGCTGATAAGCGGTAGCTCAATAGCTCCTTGTAACTAAATGTATTTATGTGTCCGTACCTGTGCTAACATGGCACGATGGCTCTTATATAATAGTCACTTGTTACAGAGTAAACACGTGGAGTTTTTCTTTCACGTGGGTGCTTTCTTTTTAAAATTTTATCTCAGTCTCCGGAGAATTGGTTTGATAAAAACTTCCCTGTAGGCCGAGCACCCAGAGGGAGAATGTTCCATAGGCAGCCAGGGCAGGTTGTGCTCTGTGAATCTGAGTGGGCTTTGGGGGTTGTTTTGTTCACTCTTACAGGTAAAATGGTCTTTTAAAGTTCCTCAGTGCATTCACTGAGAATTTTTCTGAGCAGTATTGATAAAGCAACACTGAACATTTTCATCCACAGCAGACCGTGCCCAGGGTTAAGTACGTCCCATTGTAATCAGTGTAACAGCAAAGATTTTGATTAAAAAAGAAAAATAGACTTAATGCATGGTCTTGTTTGACAGATGAAACAGATTATTGTTGTCAATGTGTCAACCTCTGTCTTGCAGATGTCTGATATTTAAACAAATTTTAAGGAAACATAGCAGATTGACAAGCGCAGCATCACCCAGCAGCTGTTTGAGGGCTTCGAAGAGAAGCTGAACAAAGGTAGTTGCGTTACTACTTACACTAGCAGGCTGGTTTGCAAGTATCCATCAATACAAGTGGAATGATAGCTGTATAATGTTTTCTTGATTTGTTTTCCTCTCCGTAGAAGAAAAAGAAAATGGGCAGGGACCATGTGAAGGATTAGGAAAGAGCCGTTTGAGGATGGACATTTGTCAAGCTCGCTTTTGGGCTCCACCGTTCCAGCTGGGTTTTGGAGAAGTGTAGAGTAGCCTGAAAAATGTCAAAGAGGAACGGGTGGTGACTTGGGGTCACACCTTCATCTTTAAGGCTGAAATCCCCTTTTTTCCCCAGAGTAGCCCCAAACAGTCGAGGGGTCCGGCCGGGGAACCGGCCGGCAGCTATGGAAACGTTTTGTAACTTTTCTGCTGCGCTGCTTTGTTAAATGGGAAAGTGCGGGCGCTGGGGGAAGGGAGGGACCAGGGAAGGAGAACCAGGGGAGCTGCCGCCCGCCGCGCTCGGGGTGTTTCTGGGACGGGGGCTGCGGGAGGACACAGCGGGCGCTGCCGGCGCCGGCTCCCGGGCTCAGCCGCCGGGACGTGCGGGGCTCTCGGGCCGCCCCCGGTTCCCCTCTCGGGCCGCCCCCGGTTCCCCTCTCGGGCCGCCCCCGGTTCCCCCCTCGGGCCGCCCCCGGTTCCCTCCTCGGCGCCAGCGCCGCCGCGTCCCCGCGCCGGGGGTGCGGGTTGGGGGCCGGGCGGTGGGAGCCTCCGGCGGGGGCGCTGCGCCTCCGGCCGCCGCCGCTCTGCCTCGCTGGCGCAGCCGCGGCCCCGGCTCCTGCCGCAGGACTCCGGTCCGCACATTGGCGGCGCCCGGCTGCGTCGGATCTACTTTCGCTCGGCTCTTTTTTTTTTATCTTTTTTTTTTCCTCTTTTTTTTTTTTTTTTTCCTCCCTTTCCCCTCCCCTCCCCTTCCCCTCCGCTCCCCTCCCCCTCCGCCCTCCTCCGCCGGCGGCTCCCAGCCTGGTTCGGGGAGGATCCCGAAGTTCCGCGGCGATCGGGGCTGTTGGCGGATCGCTCCCCCGCCGGCGCCGCCATGGGGCCCCTGTAGAGCCGCCCGCGCCGCGCCCGCCCGAGGCCCCGGGGCAGTGGGCTGGGGAAGCTCGTACCGAGCGGCGGGTCCGGGAGAGGAACATGGCTGATCGCGGGGAGTGCTGAGCAGGCGGTGTCTCCTCACGGCGCTGGGGCCGTGACATGTAAATAACTTCTCTTTCCTCCGGATCGGTGCGGGCGGGCAAGCCGATGCCAGCCCCTCCATTTTCCAGAGGGGATTTGTGAGAGGTTCCGCGGGGGGCTGGGCTATGTCGCGCAGAACCGATTCGCCGGGGGTGAGTACGGCTTGTGGTTTAACTTCTTTGTATTAAAGGGCAAACGGTGACAGCGGGTGAGGGGGCTGGGAACGGCGGGGGGGGACCCGGGGACAAACTTGGCGGGGGACGCGGCCGCCGCTGACACTCGGGAGAGGGAATTTTACGCCGTTTGACCAAAAAAAAACCCACCCCCAAACCCTACCCGAAGGCACACGGGGATCTATAGGTTCAAGTTACAGGGTTATAGACGATCCTAGAGCATTTAAAAATAAAAATAATAATAATAATAAAAGGAGGGGGTAGAAACGCCAAACACAAAGCGCAGCTCGGGTCTGCCCCGGACACCGGTCAGTGCTGCGGACACCCCCACGCACACGTGTGCCCGCACCGACACACACATTTTCTTATAGAATTATGACTTTATATGGTTACCTATAGCACAACTCCTTTTTTTTATATATATATATATTTTTTTTTTAAACCACTTCTCATTTCCTGGTGTGAATTCTGGAGTGATGGAAAACGAGATACGATGAATTTTTCTTCAGTATTTTGAAATACTTCGTACACACTTATTTTCGAAAAGAGTGCCATTTTAATTGTGTGTGGTTTCGAAGCGTCCCCGTGTAGTGTTCATTGTAGACGAGCCTTCCAGCTGCCTTTATCTATAGCTCCGAATTAAAGAAATAAAAGCACCTTTTGAAAACACACCGTGTTCCGAACACATAATGGATGCTCAGACCATCATATATGATGGTTTTTGTATAAGCGGTGGAACAAATGGGTCATAAGTCAAAGTAAGTGTTATGTAACTGGCTGGCTTTAGCAAACTTGATACAAACTGTAAAGGTTAAAAAAAGTGTTTTGTTTTTGCTTTTCTTGGTCTGGACAAAATTGGAGGCTGCCTGTCCCTTTATTTTTTGTCTTTTTAGTGGGGTTACTGTGTAGCAGGTTGATATACAAACAAACCAACAAACCAGCCTGAGTTTTAAAAATATGAGCACGGTGCTTTCTGTTTCTTTACAAAACTGTCTCAGTCATGTACCAATTCTGGATACTAAATACTAGATGTTCACCAGCGAGTCATTAGTTAATACTGTGACCAGATTCATTACATAATTGCAAAATGTTCCCGAGTTACTTTAGTTTTATTATTTAACTTCATGGTTTTGTGGAATAGTGTTATTTAGCATGGTTGGAGTTCTCGAAAGAACTGAAGATCAGTATGAAAATAATTCGGGTTTCTTTGCCGTCTGAAGAAATAAAGCACAGTGGGTTAATAGTCCTGTTGCAAAATGGAAACAAATAGGCAGACATTTAAAGATTCTCAGTGACTATATAAAACACTATGTTTTGAGATAAACAAAATTACAAAGCTGGAGCTTATATGTACCTTTTGGTACATCATGGTGATGGCAGTATGTTGTGTTTGATGCTCCTGCACAACAAAATACAGTTGCCACAGGAAAAAAAATGCAGCTCCCACAGTGTTCAGTGCAAATATTTTACCATCTACTTATGAGACAAACGGAGGCAGGAGAGCAGATCCGCTTCTCTCAGTGCCCCTATGCCAGCCGTTCACTAATGACCATTATACATCTATTTTTAAAGTATCTGGTGTATGCTTCCTTTGCTACTTTATTGTAAACGTCCTTTCTTTTGACAATACACTTGGAGTTTAGTATCTGTGATTATGAAGTGCTTGCCTCACTTGCAGTTCGTCTTTGTAAACTGTTTCATGACTCTGCTCTTGTAGTTTATCCGTTCTATACAAACTAGTACATAATATTTTGTTGGTATTAAATCTAGATGCTTTTAGGACAAAATACTCTCTTTTTTTTAGCAATTGTATTGAATTTTGGTACAATTATTTTATGAGACTACATACTCAGTTGATGTATATATATATAAATATATATATATATATATTTTTTTTCCCCCCTCTTTTGGATTATTCTTTCTCAGACAGAAACTCCTGCAGAGTTTTGGCAGAATGCTTTCTGAGAGTTTTTTTGGGGGAAGGCAAGGGGCGGCATTATTGTCATTTACATAATATGCCATTAGAAAGTAGTTGCGTCACGTTCTTTCTTAATGTGACTGGTTGTTGGACTTGCCTGAAAATGATCTCTTAAAGGTAAACGGCTGAGCAAAAATGAAGAGCAGCCATGTATTGATTTCTGCTTTTGTTTCAGGCTAGAAGAGCCATTCAGCGTGTGCTCTACAGGGTATTTCCAGCCTGAAATTTAGTCAGCTATTTAAAAATCACGATCAAAGTATTCTTCTGTCATCACTGCCTTCAAATCTTATGGCTTTGCAGCTCTCGTTTTCATGTTCTTACGGTTTGGATAGAAAACTCGTAGTATAGGATAATATATATATACTTTGTGTACCATGGAGTGTAAAATACGCAGCCCAAGAAGAAGGAAAACTGTGTGTGGAGCGTTGCCAAAAGCACAGTCTGACCGAGCTCGGAGATACCTTTTGTTTTATATGGGCCGCTCCAACTTCAGTCATCACTAAGGCTTCTGGAAACTCTGGAAGGTAACACGTTTCCAGAAAGAAGGATAAAACCCCAGCTGACAGCAGGCCCTTAGCTGGGCTCCTCTGCTTCTGCCTTCCCCCCGTTAAACCCTTTTGGTGTTTCTCTGGCAGCGCCCGGCGTGTGATATTGCAGGTATCACATGTCCCCTTGCCGTCTGTGGCATTTGCTGCACCGTGGCGATGGGGAGCCGGGGAACGACACGGGAATTCGGGAGGGGAAGTGGTGAGATAGAGGGTCACGCTGTGTCGGGAATAGGTGAGCGCCTTCTCTCAAACAGTGTGCAGATCTTTGCGTTCGGTGGTCGGACGTGGAACACCTTCAGCAAACAGATGCGTCTTTGAGTGGTCTTTAGACATGTTTTTTTCTTGACGTCTTAGGTACAGATGCCTATCAAAATGAGTGGCAAAACATCACTTTTCCCTTTGCAAATATCTCTGATTTTAAAAAGGGATCATAATTATACGCGGCCTTCCTGGGATTTGTTTTCATCTCGAAGTTGAGGTCCAATGCCAGGCATGAGTATAGACGATATTTGATGCCTGCGTAAGATCTATTGGAAGCTGCTCATAGCGTGTTGCGTTTCTGTCTGTCTCTTGGGTGAAGTCACCCCCTTGTCTGTATTTGCTGTTGAAATGTTCACGCTAAGTGTGGTTTGTGCTGGTGGTGCTGTTGTGGTATAGCTAGAAAATAGAAGATTTCACATTGGCTACTATGACCCATGTTTTCATGCTGGTTACCAAGTATTAAAAGGTAAATATTTGAGTAACATTACTTAATTAGACACTCATAGAAGAGGAAGGCATGGAAGAAGGGTCTGCTTGCGTGTTTTTTTTTAGTCAGGACTTGCAGTTCTGGGATATAATTCTGTTTCAGGGATGAATTATTTGTTTTAGGTGGAACTCAATGTGTTCCTCCTGACCACAAACACTTCCATGTTGTTGTTACTTCAGATATCCCTTTCTCTCTTTTTTTTCTTTTTCTTCTTTATTTTGCTTATTTTTCATGCCCAAAATGCCCCAGTGCTGTAGAAAGAGATTATACATTGCTTTTGTAAGACTCTGTTTAGGAATCTGGTGAGGGGCTGGAGCACAAGTGTGATGGGAGCGGCTGAGGGACCTGGGGGGTTCAGCTGGAGAACAGGAGCTGAGGGGAGACCTTCTGATCTCTGAACTGCCTGAAAGGAGCTTGGGGCATGGAGGGGGTTGGTCTCTTCTCCCAAGTAACAAGTGACAGGATGAGAGGAAATGGCCTCAAGTTGCACCAGTGAAGGTTCAGTTTGGATATTAGGAATAGTTTCTTCCTGGAAAGGGCTGTTGGGCATTGGAACAGGCTGCCCAGGGCAGTGGTGGAGTCACCATCCCTGGAGGGGTTTAAAAGACATATAGATGAGGTTCCTAGGGACACAGTTTAGAGCTGCAGTTGACAATGTTAGGTTCGTAGTTGGCCTCAATTATCTTAAAGGTCTTTTCCAAGGAAAACAATTCTACAATTCTAAGAAGTGCATGTGAGAGCAGGTTCTTACTGCCTAGTTTATAGTTAGGCTTCTGCCCCAACCAGCTTATGATTTAAATTATACTCTTGTCTAAGATCAGATTCCATAGAGAAAAACATGACAGACTCTGAAGTGGGCAGTTTTGGAGTAATCATTGCATGGGACATCTCTTTGAGATGGGATTAGACCAGGAGGAAAGAGAGCTGCGTTTTGTCCAGAATCCAGAAAACCTCAGGTGGAATTCTTATTGATGCTTACAGTCCTGCAGAAATCTACCCTTATTTGAATGAAATTACACGTGAGGATGTTGAGTTTGATGGAATTTGAAGGCTTTTTCCAAGCATGAGGACCAGGGTGAAAGGACATGATGTGACTGGCAGAACAAAGAGAACAGGGTGGTGGATGGGGCTACACAAGGACAGCACATCTGGAGTTAGGAGATGGACTAAGGTCAGGGCTTTGTTTTAGTCACCTTGTGCTTCCATTGGAGTTGGGCGATTTTGACAGTACAGTGTTGTGGCACCATCCAGAATGACTTTAACAAGCAAGCGGAGTCTGACAGTGGAGTGATGAGGCAATGAGGCTAGAATATTTTCTAATGTTCTCAAAGGTTTGGGCCAAATAACAGAAGGTGTGCTGGGTGTTGTCACTGCCGTGTCAGCCTCGCCTGGCCTTGTGTGCAGGTTTAGTCACAGTCATGGCAGGAGTCGTTCATTAGATGTTCAGAACTGTCATAAAATGGAGGTCTGGATTGAACAGTGAGTCTTGGACAGACTTTTCCTATTTGAAAAGTCTCACTTTGGCTTTACAATGTTTCAGTAGAAGGCTGATTGCACATAGCAATGGATACAAAAGTGAGGGAGAGGGCTTTTGGAAGAATTTATGGGTTGGCAGTGATCAGAAAAGAGGAGTCCAGAGTTACAGGAACATCATCTTTAAGACAGGCAGGAGATTGAGGGTGACAGGTGTACACTTCAGTGTTTTTCTTTCACCTGGATCCATCTAGGTGCAGTAGCTTGCCTGGGAGCATCTTCATGTGTGTTCAACCATCTTTTCCCTTCCATTTTTCCCTTGTCATCTTCTGTTTCCACCTTGCAAGATCTTTAAGAAAAATAAACAGTCAAAAGAACAATGTAAAGACAGTGTTATGCAGCTCCAGAAGTAGCAACTATTACAATTTGCAGTGTAGTTCTTGGAAGAAGAAAGCGATGGTTGTGACGTCTGGAAGGTTTCAGGAGTGGTTTATGTGGCTCAGGGCACAGCCTTGTAGGAACAGATTCTTGAAACTGGGCTGGGGAGAGGAGTCTGGCCTGGATATTTTGTGTAGCTTATCTATTAGTCTACAAAATGTAAAAGAATTAACTTTTTTTTGTTTTGTATATTTGTCTTCAGGTAGTAAAATCCACCGATAGTGACATAGACTGAGGAGTTAGTAAGTTGGTTATTTTCTCTCTTCCATTTTTCAGAGATGCACACAACTATTGAATCTGTCTCGACGGCCGTGGTTCAGTTACTGATGTGGTTATGTCACTTTTCCATAGAAAGTTTTGGAATCCTAGAGCTGAATTGGTGAATAGCCACTATTTTAGGCAGCACTATTGCCTCCCTCGGGGGATGTTTTGAAATTGGTTGACTTCTCTTTAGTGTGTTACCGAAAAGTCAGTTACTGAGCTGTGGTGTATGGCCAGAAATCGCTATTGCCGGTTGTGACGTCTGCTGCGTTCGCCCCTCTCAATGAGAATCGTTTGCTCCTGTTTTCTCTGGTGATAGCTGGGAGAAATGAAGGTTGGGGGGAGGTAGTTCTCCTGATCATCCATACACCTACACACGGTTCATAGGTGAACAATCCTATATGGAACAGGCTGCCCAGGGTAGTGGTGGAGTCACCATCCCTGAAGGGGTTTAAAAGGCGTTTAGATGAGGTTCTTAGGGACATGGTTTAGTGCTAGAGTTAGGTTATGGTTGGACTCGATGATCTTGAGGATCTCTTCCAACTGGAATGATTCTATGATTCTATATTTATGTATTTCTTTCTTTCTTTACGGCTGCCTAATCTTCAACATCTGCTGCTGACAGCTTCATCAGTGCTATGGAGGTGTTTTCATTATTGATGCCCCTGGACCTTCAAATAAAGAACTGTCGGTGAATAAGTACTGTATGGATTCATTTAATTATTAATCAGGATGATAGAGTGTTCTCTAAGGTACACAGTTCTGTTTCGAAGACAGCCCAAGTCAATAGAAAGTTTTCCATTGAAATAAAATAGTCATGAGAGTAAACACTTACCAGTATAAGTAAGAATTCAATAGTCTGGTGTGTTCTATATGTACTATGTTGAATAGTGCTAACTGCTGCTCTGCATGATCACAAAGTGCGGGGAACAGAATGCTTTAGAAAAAATAAACCAGGCATTGCGAAATAGTTTTTCATTCTTCAAATTTCGAGACAATGTGAGGCTGATTTTCTGTCGGCCTGGGTTCCCTGAACCAGTGCTAAGCTGAAATCATAACAATTACAAGTTGTATAAACTTCTTCATGATTTCTGTATTGTTCTTTTACTAGCCAGTTACTCATGTTTTACTCCCATTGCTTCCAGATACGGCGAAGAATCACAGTTCTGTTGTGAGTAGAGTCAAGGGCAGGTCTAGACCACTCAGCAAGAACTGGGCTTATTTGGTTGCATTCTTCCTGAGCTAGATGTGTGTTCATGCTTGAGACCTCTCCTACTGCCTCATACCCACTTTTATCAAACACACAGCAGCATCCTAAGTACTGATATTATGTGTTAAATTTTATCAGAGCATTGTAGGGCTGAATAGTTTTGCACGTAGGGCTCCACATCCTTTTCTTGTGCTTCTCATCTTCTCTTGTGCCAGAATTTTCAGGCCAGGAGAAGATGAAGAAGAGCTACTTAGTTGGGTCTCCTGGTAAAGTAACATTGATTTGTAGGTGAAGAGTGTCACAATCACAGAGTGATTTGGGTTGGAAGGGACCTCTGGAGATCATCCATTCGAACCCACCTGCTAAAGCAGGTTCACCAGAGCAGATCACACAGGAAGGTGTCCAGGCGGGTTTGAATGTCTCCAGTAAAGGAGACTCCACAACCTCTCTGGGCAGCCTGGGCCAGGCTCTGGCACCTCACAGTAGAGAAGTTTCTCCTCATATCCACATGGAACCTCCCATGCTTCAGTCTGTGCCTGTTGCTGCTCATCCTGTCATTGGGCACCACTGAAAGAGTCTGGTCTGTGCTCTTGACCTCCCACGCCTTGAGATATTTATCAGCATTGATGAGATCCCCTCTCCTCCAGACTGAACAGCCCCAGCTCTCTCAGTGTCTCCTCATCAGAAAGATGCTCCAGACCCCTCATCATCTTCACAGCCCTTGGCTGGACTCCATCCAGTAATTCCTTGTCGTCCTTAAACTGGGGATCTCAGAACTGGACACAGATCTTCAGGTGTGGCCTCACCAGGGGACTTTTCCTGGGGAAGGCTGTCTTGAAGGTCTCCTTTGTAACAGAAAAGCCAGTGATGGTTGTGGTCCCTTGAGCGGATTGTAAGGGTAGCTTTTTTCTGACGGTTCTGTAGCACCCACTGAGCCTGAAGGTACTTGTGAGGAATTGGAAAGATGTGCCGTAGTGGTGTAGTTGGGGCAGAAAAGCAGTGGTGGTGATATGTCTCTTAAGGCTGTAAGAGAAACAAGGATGGGATGGAGTGGTTGCATCTTATGTACAACTGTTGTAACTAGCTTTTGCGCACACATAGGGCTGGTTTTTCACAGGGTCCAGCTGCCCCATAAGCAGTTAATTCATTACAGAAAGCATGTTCTACATCTGGAATCTGAATCAGTTTGCAGCATGTTTTCAGTGGTTGCAGCCTATACTGGAAAGAAGACGTATCTTGAAATAATCTCTCCTGGAATCTCTTCTCCAGTCCTTCCAGCAGCCTCCTAAGCCTGCTAAGGTCATCAGAAGCAAACCTGCTGCAAATCTTCCCATACCCAGGTTGAACCTGAGCAGCCAAAGTGAAATTTGCTGCCAGAGCTCCGTGGCCGCCCTGGTTCATGCGCTCCATGACAGAATCGCCCACGTCATAGGATTCTGCGTAATACACCCTGTCTTTTAGCAGATTTCCTCATGAACATTCTCCACATCCTCATGGGAAGTACATGGATGAAATTAAGCAACTTTTAGGTATGAGGGTAAACTTGGCCCCACAGTCAGTGAACATCAACCGTTTATCATAAAACTCTGTCAAAGATGCATGCCAGATTTCATCAGGAACATGGGCCTGGGTGCTGAAAATGAGGACTTGTGGAATGGTTCGAGTTGTGAGCCTGATAGATTGACAAATGACAAAATACAGTCATATTCCAATACCTCCCCTGCACCCCTGCCCTAAAGCTCATGTCTTTGTCTTCCACAGATAAGAAATTGCCTCTTACTCCTTCTCTTTTCCTCAGGAGAAAACCTCTTATGAGTTTTCCCTCAGCCCTCGCTACAGGCAACATCTGCCTGTCTTCTCAGATAGATTCACAGCTTTAACTTGGAAAAATGTGGAATCTGCATAGTATTGAAATAAGAGCTTCAGTGTCCAGGAGCTTATTTGTTCCTCAACTATATTATTTGATCCAGGGTGGGCGTCAAAGTAAACTCGCACAAATCTCTCTCTGTAGTCTTTTAACTGATTACAAGAAGAACAAATTATAAATTCTCTACAAAAAGTAAGGTCAGAATGCGGGTATTCTAGGATTGGCTGTTATTTCAAATTAGAAGATAGCAGCAAAATGTCACCTGAGTTTTTTTCAGTGAGATGACACATGACACTGAGGTTATTTCTGAGGCCGTGCGAGGAATTTGGTGACTTAGGAGAATCCGTTGAGCTGCCAGACGGTTAGTGTTGCTTAAATACAAGAAAAGTAGGTGTTTTTTCACTGTGAAAGCATCTTGTTGAAGAGCAAGGTTGTGTAACATGAAGCTTTCTGCTCCTGAAGTTGTTTTTTCACTGTGGTGGATGGTGAGCGCCTGACTCAGGGACAAGGCATCTTAGTATAATCTTTTCAATACAATATGGACAACAATCCTGAATGGGGAGGGATATAGGATGCTCAGACATTTTAATTTGCTTTTCCTTCCCCCCGCCATCGTCTCCCACCACACAGAACTGATTCTCTATAAGAGCATTGGAGTCACTGGATGATGGAAATGGGGAACAAGTCTTTTAGAGGAATGAAACCTTTCTAAACCACTCAAGGCTACATAATGGCATGTTCACTATTTGCAGTTCAGAGTGGTGAACGGGAGGCTGGAAATGAAGGTTAGTGTTAAAATCAGCCTTTAGGTGTGACAGTCCTTAGGGCAATACAATGAGCTTTGTTTTCCTCGCTCTTGGTTCACATTCTGTTTGTAAGATCATATGGAGAAATTCCCCGTTTCACAAGAGCAGCTCTACTGGGTCAGGTCAGAGATCTCGCTGTGTCATCCTCATGTTTCCTGCAGTCATTCATAGCAGATGCCAAGGATGGAAATTAAGGAAAGGATAATTTTGTAATGATACTTCCCTGTACCACTAATTGCGGGAAGCTGGGAAAGAATTGTGGGATTTCTGGAGTCGAGGGTGATATTTCTGTGTTGGATCTGTTGAGCATTAGCCATCTCCTTTGAATGTGTCCAACCTTTCCTTGGTCACACAAACGTTGACATGCTGAGTATGGAGTATCACAGTTTAACTGCAAATCCTGAGAAGAAAAAACGCCTTTTACTTGGGTTTTTCTTGAACCTGCTGGCATCAGTGCTGTGTAGAATGTGACGGAAGAGGCAGTAAATGCTATTTCTGTGATCACCTTTTCAGTGTGGATTGTGATTGTAATTATGCATGGAAACATATGTCCGGGCAAACCAGACTGTGCCCTTTTCACAGGACCAAAGGACCTCGGTGAGAGCACCAGGTTACCTCTGTGAAATTGTATTTAAATGGAGAAAATAGTGTGTGTGTAACGGGACTGCTTTTTGAAGGCATTGAGACAAATTCTCTCCCAAAGCAGGATGTCTGGACTCCTAGCAAGTTTTCCTTGTAAGATAGCAGATATTTTCATTTTTTGCAGCCTTGAGGAATTATGGGCTCTTGCTTTCGAATGTTAAATGTCTGTATTATACAGCTTAGGTTTTGATTCATTCTATTAGTTAAATAATATTGTATCCGGATGACAAACGTGTTTTATATTTGCCATAAATGGACTTAATTATTCTACATATTACGTTCCCTGATCGAACCGGTGAGCGGTAGTTTAGGTTTCCCACTTGATCATGCTGATATCTGCGAGTCTACAGATCTTTAGCCCCCCAGTGCATGAACAGTGTTACCAGCCAAAGCTGCTGCTGCTTTGGTTATTTTCCCTCCTCAAGGGTGCTGTAGTGGCCGGTTGGAGCATTAGCCACCAAACTCCCAGGTGGCTGCATGGCCACTGCAGCAGCATTTCAGTATCTAATGGACCAGGTCACGTGCGAACCCTCATTAAAATATGACTAAAGTGTCCCCTTTTGTTTGTCAGAGGGAGCCCGGCCCCTGCTTTGCGCTGAACCCTCCGTGGTGTTTGTGCTGCCTGTTTTTAAACGTCTCTCTTGTTTGCGAGGCTGATCGTTCACCACCCCAAGCCCCCTGTGCCGAAGATGCTCAGCGTCCAACCGGCTTCTCATTATTCATCTCTTGCATCGACTGGTGATTAAATGCGAGCAAATGAAAATGGTGTCTGCTTTCATTTAAAACATGGTCTGCTAAAGGCAAATATGAAATACGGAGCTCCTGTTGTTGACTGGGGCTGTATCTTTGTTACACCCCTGTTTTTTAACTGCCAAAGAGTGTTGCCTCTTTTTTAATTTTCTTTTAAATTTAATTAATAAGCTAGTCTTACAGTGAGAGAACCAGCGTAAATTATGTTGGTAATTTGCCATGACCACCTATGGTAGCACATAAATAATGAGAGAATAACAAAAACTTAACGACTACATTAAAACAATCAAAAGGATTTAGTTATTCTTCCTAAGACAAGCCTTCTTATCTCGTCTGGGAACAGAAAAATATGGGCTGTTCTTTAGGTTCATTTTTTGTGAAACGTGGCAATCAATATGCTGCGAGCTCAAAGACTCATAGCGTGAATCCAGAAATGTAATTTGTATCTTTGATCAGGTAGTTGACAGAACCTATGGAATGCATAAGCTTATTGGAAAGGTGGTGTAGTTGATCAAGTCCTGTGATCAGCGTAAATGACTGGAGAGAGGCAGCTGATTTCTTGTGGTGGTTGGAATTGGAGCAAATGAAGAGTTTTCTTTCCAAATCAACATGTTGCAGAAGCGAAAGGCACAGAGAATGCCATATAAGTTCTTAGATCTTTTTCTTCTGACACCCTGTGAAATCAGACGATTTGGCACTTGTAACTGCTGTGGATAAGAGGCGTTTATAAGAAATAAAATAAATGTATATGTGGCAGTGGTGGGGGAGGCGCCTGCTCTGAAAACATCTGAGATGCTGGAAAGCATGTCCCAGTGGGAAAGAGAAATCGCGAATCTGGCACCGAGCTCGCTTCTTATTCATGTGTGGCCGTATTTAGAATAGCGTCAACACGAGGAACTGGATTATTAGAGAAGCGGGTGGTGGGAGGGGTTGAACATAAAGGAAATTGTCTTGTGCTTGTTGCTTTGAATTTGGCCGGACGATGCTGTTGGGGGGGCTGCGAACCCCAGACCAGCAAAGGGAATCTTGAGTTCCAGCAGGTAAATGTTTGATGTCAAGCTCGGCGGCTGCTGTTGTGTCGCTGCCTTCAGGAGATGAACAGGCGTGGAATAAAACCCTCGATGCTCTCGCCCTGTGAGCCTGGGCTGGAAGGACCAGATCCAACACTTGATGGAGCAACGCGTGGGATGCTCATGCTGTATGGAGCACTGTGGGAAGGTTCTGGTTTCTGGTACATCTTGCAAACATTCGTGTGTACAGGCAAAGAAAACAACAGCCAAGTAAGGAAAAAAACCCACCGAAAAACCCACCGAAGCAAAAAAACCCAACCAACCCAAACCCACAAAATCCCACACCACATTTCAATGGAGTTATATATATATAAAAAAAAAGCTGTCTTATTGGCAGATACTTGCCAGTATGGTAATGTAGTTCATCATCATTATTTGCACCTATGTGGCAGTTTTTAGTTTGTTGCGATTTCGTTGAAGTGTAATAGATTATCTATATAAATTCATATGTTTGGGGAGGGATTCAGATGATGCTTCTATGGCGCCAGCCAGCAGGAATGCTGTCAAAATGTTCAGGAACAGTTCAACTCCCCCCCACCTTCATTTTTCTTTTTTTCAGAAGTGATTTTTTGTTACACTCACCAAGACTCATTTTAAAAGACTTATTTCTCTCGTTTTGGCAAAATAGTTGGTCAGCGCGACTGGCAAAGAACCGACACGGAGCAACAAAGAATTTCTGTCTCGCTAGAAATTGTATTTGAGGCCGTCTTGGAGCACTTTGGGAACTGGAGTAGAAACTCTTTGTGTAAGAAAGGCCATTCAAGTTAAGCCGTACGTTTTCCTCCCCAAAATTAGCATACCAAAATAGTTTAGTGCAGAGTGTTTAGAATATTTTCTATAAGAAATAACAGTGAGTTGAGGATTGCAAGCTGAGGATCTGTAATGATGCCAAGTGACTTATTTTTAATGAAAGGTTTGTATACATAACAGGGTGAGTCATCACTGGAGAGTTCTGAAAGCGTTTGGCATCCCGAAAAATCCTTTTGTACGTCTCTGCCGCACAAAAAATGTATTTTTGTCATAAAACTCTGCCTTAAGAAATATTGCAATAACTGGCAGCTTTAGAGGAGGGTTTTCTAATGTGGCTTAAATCTTGCCTTTCTATTATTGTTTTAAAAATATTTTGGTCTTCTTAGATCTTGCTGAATATTGGGATTGAAATATCCGAGTGGTTTGTTGGGTGTTAATTTTTTAAGACATGCCTTCAGACACACTTCTTTTGAAAAGTTCAGTTTTAAAAGTGTTGTAATAGGAGCTGGACTGTTTTCCGTAGCTTTAATGCAAGTATTAGAAATTTGTTTGTAGGAGAAGGCTGGAACTCATTTTGCTTTATTGAAATAGGATCCCTGTTGTAAACCCATAGTGGCTGCTTATCTGAGTTGTGCTTATTTGAGGTACGTTTTCTTTCGATATAATATTATACATTGTTGTTTAGAAGAACTGTTTGGCCTTGACAGTTTCTGTTGTGTCTCTTACACCTGGAGTGTTGTGTTCAGTTCTGGGCCTCTCAGTTCAGGAGGGATATTGGGGTACTGGAGCGGGTCCAGAGAAGAGCAGCAAGACGGGTGAAGGGACTTGAACACAGGCCCTATGGGGAGAGGCTGAGGGAGCTGGGCTTGTTTAGTCTGGAGAAGAGGAGGCTTAGAGTGAGCTCAGCACTCTCTAGAACTACCTGAAGGGCAGTTCTAGCCAGGTGGGGATTGGTCTCTTCTCCCAGGCAGTCAGCAATAGGACAAGGGGCCATGGGCTTCAACTCTGCCAGGGGAAATTTAGGCTGGATATTAGAAAGAAATTCTTCACAGAAAAAGTGGTCAGGCATTGGAATGGCTGCCCAGGGAGGTGCTGGACTCACCGTCCCTGGAGGTTTTTAAACTGAGATTGGACATGGCACTTAGTGCCATGATCTAGTCAATGGACTGGAGTTGGACCAAGGGTTGGACTCGATGATCTCTGAGGTCTTTTCCAACCCAGTCGATTCTGTGATTCTTAAGAAATGAATATCTTATTAAATTGAAGTTTGTTCTTATGTATGTTAAGAACATCAGTAGTTGTTACCCTCACCCAGAGCGACTGCCTGATAAAAAGCAGCAGGAACCTTCCTTAGTGTCCAAGATGTTCACAAGTAACATATCAGACCAGCATTGCGTTTTGTCCATGATTCTTCTGAATGGCGCGAATCCGGGTTCATATAATATTGAAGTGTGTGCAAGGCAGCGAAGATCGACTCTTGCAGCTGGTAAAATAGGGCAGCAAACTTTTCTATGAGATTTTTAGGAATGTATGAGATAGTAGTGACGTTATAGATATATTTATTAAGTATTAAATCCAACAGTTTTCACTTTTGTGACTTCTTTTGAATGAACGTGAGTATGAAATTTATGGCCAAGGAAACTTGACAAAAAGAACAGAATTCTTCAGGAGCAGAATTTGCGAAGGAGTCCTCAGAATGTGTAGTTTTTCATCCAAAAAACAGTACTTTTGTAATTGTTTAGGATTGTATAGGCTTTTAATCCAAATTCTCTGATACAGGCGACTGAAAGCATGAAAGCCAGGAGGTTTTCAGACATTCCTTGAAGAAGTATCTGGGTTCATTGTTCAGCCCTACATGCACAAATGTGAGGGCTCTGGGTCAGGCTTTGGGTCTCACTTATTGTCATTTGACTGTGCACATCCAAGGCTGAACATTTAAACAGCTCTTCAGTTCCATTTGGAAGTGAAACAACATACATTTATTTAGCTAATAAAGTTGGTACTTGGTGATAGTTTTTTACTTAAGCTTAGAATTAGTTCAGCGGCATTGCCGAGCAATGGTTTTTAATGGTAGCGCACTTTTGGATTCATTTTTGGAAGAGCTAAACCCTCAACAAACTGGACCATAGAATTGGATATAGGAAAATAAGGCGTTGGGGTATGCCTGCTATCTGGGGAAGGTACAATTTTTGGGCTCATTATGAATTTGATGTTTACCTGGCATCCCTCAGAGCTCTGCTTACAAATACTGCAAGTCCCCCAGCAAAACAGTATTCCCAGCTGTTCAGATGAAGAAGGTTTCCCTTGGGGACATTAACCAACCGTGTTACTTTTCCTGTAGGGTCCAGATACAAAGAAGAAAATCAGGATTTGTCCCTCTATGAGATGACCTGTTTTGCAGAACATTGGCACCTGAAATTTCTGTGTGGCTTAGATTTTCTCCCAAGTCTTGAGAATTCAAGTGTCCTAGAATATCTGTTTTCCAATACGGTGCGGAGCCCAGATGCCAGTACAACTTTCTTAGTTTTGCATTAAAAAGGTGTTTTTAGTGTAATCCGTTGTCGAAACAGAGCAAAGATACACGGAGGAGAGAAGGTGCTGAAGGTTATTGAAGGTTTTGCACCCCATTGCTCCTGAAGGACAGTTCCCTGGTAGCTCACGTCCCGGTGTTTTCTCGGTAATGGAAACTTTCTAGTTAACTTTACATTTACGGGGCATTTAAGGCCACGACCGCAGAGACTTGGGCGCTCGGTTGCCTTCTGGTGCAGCTGCTCAGCCCTGTTCCTCTGCCAATACAACTGCAAGTAACCCGCGTGGAGAACCTCGCTGCCAACTCGCTTCTCGCAGCATAACCTCCATTTGTAAAGGGTACGTGCGCCTTACGTGTTAATTCAGGTGAATCTTTGCCCGTTGTCCAAGCCCTGTGAGTTTTGCTTTAACCCATGCTGGATTTTGGGAGCGTTGTGTATAAAGTTATTTGTTGTGTTTGTAGATTCTCACAGTAGAATCGTAGTGTTCACAGAAGCGATGTGATTAAAAGGAAGAGGTCTCTTTGATAGCAATTGGTTTAAAAATAATTTGTATTATTTTTATTTTACCTTTATGGCTTTAAGGTCAGTGCTTCATTTCCCTTCCTACGGTTTAGTTTTACATTGGAAAACTTGTGCTTTTAGTTAACAAGATCATTGATAAAATTTTAGATCTTGCACAATTTCAACCTCTGTAAGTAACTTGAGATATAAAATGATTGGGATATGCAGTAATAAAAAAAGGACAAGATTTGGTATAGTATTAACTGCTTTATAATGTAATGTTTAGTCATCAATCAAATAGCTCCTGTTGCACCTGCATCTGTTTTACTTGCTGGTGAACTAAACCTTCCACAAGTGAAGGCACGTCTGGGATGCACACTCATCAAATTTAGATTTCGAAATGAATATTGTTGTTTGAAATTACCTTAGTACTCTTGAAAAGCTGAGATCCAAGGACTTAACTTTGGGTTATCTTTGTGAGAATATTATGCAAAAGAATAGATTGCTGGAGATGACAAAAAAATGGATAACTCAGCATAACAGGTGTGATGTTCGTGTTGTGCTGCGTTAGTGCTGAGCTTTTGAAGATGAGAAAATAAGTGTTTATAATTCATATCTTTTTACTTAGGGTGCTTACAGCACAGTTTGCGAAATGATAGGTGCAGGTACTCTGTAAATGTTTTGTGGAAATTTCACTTGAAAAAATCAATAGGAATTGAGCGGCGATTCCAGTGCGTTTGCAATTGCTCGTATCTGAGAAACAAGGAACGAAAACCCATCTGCAAATCGGGGCTGGATGGAAATAGTTGTGGACAGACAGCGGGATTAGGGGGTAAATGGATTTGTCAACATGAGGAGAGAGAAACTGGAGAGGAACATAGGTGAGGAATATACAAAATACAGAAGAAAGAGAAGGAGGGTCCCCAAAATCTCCTCTGAGAGATAAATCAACCACCATTGAGCCAGTCGGGTTTTCCAAACGCTGCGCTGCTGAGAGTGAGAATCCTGTGATAAAATAACATCGAAAGGGGAACAGGAGATAAATGAGTGTATTTTACAGCTCATATTGTAATTACCTGAAATATGTTATGAAGATGAATGCGTTACCAGTTATTACACAGCTGGACTTTGTGTCGATAGGAACAGCAGAATGGTGCTGCTTGGACTCAACAGTTAATGCTCACACTCAAGGTGAAATAAAATGTGTCCTGGGGAAATTAAAGAAGAGTGTTGGTGAAATGTAGTAATTAAGAGCTGAGTATATTTAAGACCAGCAACTTGCTGTTTTTATATTAAAAATATGAAACGTATTTTGTCTTGTAGGCAGACGTGTAACAGCAACTGTGCCGTTTAGGCAGAGGTTTTTGTTCTGTTAATGCATTCTAGGAACTCTGAAAACAAAGCTATACTCAGAGAAGACAAGGCGTTTTGATAAAATACCATTTTCTAGAAATAATCTCTGTAGTCCACAATGGATCAAAACCTGTTATAGTTATTAGCATTCTGAATGAATAAATGAAATTACCCACTGTTGAGCTGTCCCAAATGTAAGCTCAGCTGCTCCGCAGACATCGCGACTAGACCGGCAGCATTTACCAGCTGTGTGTAAGAGCTACACTGCACGTAAAGGGATTTCACATTTTATTATGTGGGAGGGATGATGTCAGTTTGGTTGATTATGCCCCTTTCAAGCTGCTGTGATAATTACCTGCTTGTTACCAGAAGTGTCGAACCCATTTTCAGTTCTTGTTTGCTTTTGCTGTCATGCCCTAATTGCTACATAATTTTGTCCCTGCCAATTACGACCTTGGAGTTGAATTTTACAGTGGAGAAAGTTGTAAGAAGCAATAAAGTCATTGTTTTTTAGATCTCGTAATTTCAGTAGAATATTTTATGATGCTGAAAAGCGTATTGAAGTACACAGTGTGGAGTCCCGTGGTTCCCAATGAAATCCAGAGGGTTTGGAAGACGAGACTTGTTGGGAGAGCGAACCCCTCGCTGCTGGGCCGGCTGTGCGTTAAACATGTCAGAATGAAGAGGTGCGGAGGATTGATGGCTCCTAATTTCTTATTTTGGAAATAAATAGATCTACTGCGTTCTACAGAGGCAGGAACTCTGAGGTTTGGTCTTTGTATTCCTATTCCTTCCCTTTTCATCCTATCGTTTACCCACTGCGTGAGTGTTAGAAGTTGCCCTTGATGTAGATGTTGGGTCACCTGATGTGGTCCTTTATCCATAAATTTCTATAAAAACAAAACGTAAATAGATTTCTTTAAAAATGCTGGGCCTAACAGTGTTTTATATTCCGGTTAAAACAATGTGTTTGAATTATTCAGTGGAATAAAACCTACAGTAATTGTGTTAAGGGCTGGCTGACAAAGCACTTTGTTGTCTTTGGGAGCTGTTGTTGTCTTGCTTTGGGTTTTTTGGCTGGTCGTCCAGCAATGAAGTCTGGTAGCAGTCAGTATTAATAACAATTACTGCTTGTGAAATCTGTATCTAGAATGATGGGGATGAGCACAGGGCAGAAGCAAAAGTGGCGTTTGGATTGAGTAAGCACTTAAAATGCTCTTCGGTGTAAGAAGGGGACGGTATCAGCATGTGGAGGTGTAGGATGGGGCTATAGTCTGGAAAGGGATTTAGTACGTGGGATGTTTGTGGATCTGTCCCAAAGCTCCGTTTGTCACAGAGATCGCGAGATGCCATTTTAACGTGATTCTGGTGACTGTGATTATAAAGACCAAAAAGCTGGTGAAAAGTCGTGAAGTGGACCAAAAATGGTAGAAAGCTTGGAGAAAATGGTTTTGGTGAAGTTAAAGGTGCTCAAGTCTGATAGATTGTGGGAGGATGGGGAATCCAAACCCTTGGTTGCAGTGGATAATATCTGCAGTGGAGAAAATACTGAGTTCCTAAGGGTTCCCTGGTGGACCACGAAAAGTACAAGAGCCAGCAGCTGAAAACTGAAATGGGAGAAATTCACATGGAAATGGGTGTGAATTCATGAGGAGGAACAAACAACAAAGGGTATGGAAAAGCCAGTGCCTTTCTGAGAGATGATGCTGTTATTGAGCGATATTTGTGGATATTGAACTCACTTGGATAATGATTCTGGCATTGTGGGCAGGCGGGTTTCTGTTTGGTTAATGTTTCCTTCAGCATCTTTTTCTTGGATGGTGCCTTAAGTGTTGAACATCTTTGTGGTCAAAGATTCGTTTCAAATGAAATCTTTAATATATTGATTGCAAAGTACAAGCAGTTTGTAAGATTCTGAGGACACAATGTACCCCAGCTGTAGTTCTCTTGTCATGGCGAAGGCTTCCAGGTACTTTGAGAAATTACAGTGTGCAAAAATAGAGGGGAAAAATAATCAGTTATGCAGAAATGATGTTGTAACAAAAACCTAAAGGTTTTGGTGCTGGAATTCATGTGTGGCCAAACTGTGAACCAACCCCTGTTCTCCTGTTGCGATACCAGGGCAGTACTGGGGTAAATCTGTGTGGCCTTAGGGCCTGTGTAAGTTACACCCACTTGTATGTGCTTCCCTTGGCAGTGTCCTCTTCACAAGTAGTTGCAAGTACAGATGTTACCGAGCTGCTCTGCCAGCTTTTGGTACCTGGAAGTACTTCTGAAAGGTTTGATTAAGATAATTTTTGAGGCTATGTGGTCTGGCGAGTAGATCTGAGCTTTCCTGCTGTAAATGTTAATTAGAAGCATATATGTGTATGCAGAAAGCAAGCTGAAATAAAAGTATAAATATCTAAGAAGCTGTCATTCCAGAAGGTCTGTGCTCAGAAAAGATGAGGTAGATATACAAATAGTCCCATTATAAATCAATTTCAGCATCATTTCTGAGTGTCTTTGTTACTGGTTTTTTTTCTGGTGCCTTCTGAAAAAAGTTACAAAGTGAGTGATTCACTTTGTAATTTCCAAGTCCTTTAAACCAGCATCGCTTATATTGTCACCAAAAGAAGCTTCACACACTTCATTCCTCGTTCTCTGGCCACTTTTCCTGTCTCTGCTCTTCTCCAGTGCTGCTTCCAGCACCAGCATTTGTGGACATCTAGTAGATGTAGCAGGGTGACTGATGTGGATGAAAATCAGCTGTGTTTTGCTGGCTATAAATTAAATCTGTGTTAATTTTTAGATTTTCTTTTAAGAGTATTTGTAAGTCTTCAAGTCAGCGTGTTTGAATGTTGAACATTTTTGGCGTTTTCTCCATTCTGAAAATAGATTTTGGGAATTAATTTCCTCTTAACCTTCAAACCATGCTGTCTAGTCTGTTTAAACTTGATGGTGTCTGTGGAACTGGAGAGAAGTTGTGGGAATGACCTGTTAGAGAGCAGTGTAGGGGAAAGGGAGCTAGGGGTCCAGGGGACAGCAGGATGACCATGAGCCAGCACTGGGCCCTTGTGGCCAGGAAGGCCAATGGTACCTGAGGTGGGTTAGAAGGGGGTGGTCAGTAGGTCAGAGAGGTTCTCCTGCCCCTCTGCTCTGCCCTGGGGAGACCACACCTGGAATATTGTGTCCAGTTCTGGGCCCCTCAGTTCCAGCAGGACAGGGAACTGCTGGAGAGAGTCCAGTGCAGGGCAACAAAGATGCTGAAGGGAGTGGAGCATCTCCCGTGTGAGGAAAGGCTGAGGGAGCTGGGGCTCTGGAGCTGGACAAGAGGAGACTGAGGGGTGACCTCATTAATGTTTATAAATATATAAAGGGTGAGTGTCAGGAGGATGGAGCCAGGCTCTTCTCAGTGACAACCAATGGTAGGACAAGGGGTAATGGGTGCAAACTGGAACACAGGAGGTTCCACTTAAATATGAGAAGAAACTTCTCAGTGAGGGTGGCAGAGCCTGGCCCAGGCTGCCCAGGGGGGTTGTGGAGTCTCCTTGTCTGCAGACATTCCAATCCGCCTGGACACCTTCCTGTGTAACCTCATCTGGGTGTTCCTGCTCCATGGGGGGATTGCACTGGATGAGCTTTTGAGGTCCCTTCCAGTCCCTGACATTCTGTGATTTTGTGGTTCTGTGGCTTGAGGACCTTTTGCAACTCACAGCGCAGTAACGGGATCCAGCTCGGTGCCCACATGTCCTTGGACGGTGGCCCCGAAGGAACTTGACCTGGAGGGATCGGTTGATCCTCTTGGATGACTTCCATTGTAGTAGCTGCTGTGAGGAGGTCCGCTGGATACGTGCCCCTATCGTGTGACACAGATGCAATTTTGTTTGTAACTCTGCCCCATCTCGGGTGACGTGGGCTGAGCCGTCCATCATTCTCCTGGAGGCACTTGTGACACAGCCTGATCTCTGGCGCTGGGGTGAAGGAGGTGATCAGGTAGTGCAGCTCCTCGAGCATCAAGTGCTGGAAGACCCGTCTATTCACTTAACTTTTCTCAATTTTTTCTTTAAGGGCATATTAAAGAAATGAAGGAATAACAGTTTTTTTTAAAAATGCTGTGAATTTACATATTTAATCTTAATGGACAGAAAAGTGGTGTTGAGAAAAACGTCAGAAAAGTAGCTTTGTGTTGTTTGTAGTGGTCTCAAAGAAAAAGAGGTAAAATTTAGAAAACATTGGAGGAGAGCAATGATCATTGTCCCAAATAAAGATCATAATTTAACAGTCCTTTGAGCAGAAGATTAGAAGTTCTCTATTATAATTATTTGAGGCTATTTGTAACCTATTCCTAATTGTCAGAGGCAAATTTGCATCTATGTATGAGAAGAATCCTCTTTGGGGGTGTAAAAAACTATTGGATGGTTTTGTTTAGCAGAACGCGGTGTTTCTGCCTTATCCGTGCCCCTAGAGATCCATAGATCTGTTTATACAGAAGCTTTTAAACGTGTTTGAAGACTCGTATTAGTTGTGACTGTGTTTCGGAGCGTTGCTTATTATGCTTCTTGTATTGTAGTTTATATTTCACAATAGTATTTCCAGAGCTTTGTTTACTCTGGTATAAAAATAGTTTCCATGATCTGGCTTTTAGGATTTACTTCTAGTTTGAAAACAATGTTGGTAAAAGAAGAACCAATTCATGTGAATGATAAATTTACCCTGACACCCGTCTAATTACATTGCCCATTTTCTTTTCAGGTCTATTTTTATACTTCTGAGGTTTTTTCCAAGCCTTCTGAATAAGTTTTAATGGATTTTTAATTAGGAAGCAGATCTTGTGTGTTTCCCTTTGGCTTTCTTAGGTTTAGCGGTTTTATTGAAATGAAAAATATTTCACAATACTTGTTGACATTATCTGAAATAAAAATGCATTTCTTTATAAGGAGCACTAAGGGTGCTAACAGATGGAAAAGATACGTGGTGATATGACATTCGTTTCTGTTGTGTTTTTTTCTTGTCAAAATCCATTTTAGATCGGTAATGACAAACTGTAGTTAACATGCAAGAACTACTTTTCTTACATGCCATCAATTAATTCGGGTATTATTGAGAAAATTCCATCTAATGTGTTCCAGGTCAGCATCTTGCATGAAAGCGCGTTATTTATATCACTTTGGGCTTTTGTTGTCTTGGTGGGATCACAAATATTTCAAAAGTAGAAGAATGACCGGAGTTATTTTCCGTGTAATCTACGGGAAGATTTGTGTTTGCTATGAGGTCTTCAGCCACCAGTAAAACTGGTTTGAGATAAAAGATTCTGAGCTTTATGCGATGAGAAGGCATGAGATGTTCTGAGCTGACTGATGCGTTTTGATAGATCTAAGATCTGGAAACTTCTCAGAACAATGTCATTTGAGCGGGATTTAGTTTCTCTTAAAAAAATTGATATTATGGGTAAGAGTTGAATATCCGCGTTGTTTTTTGATTATCTCAACTGAACGAAAAATGAATAAAAGCAGTGGTTGAAGTGTTTGGTGATTGTCGTATGCAGACTGTAGTTGCTGGGTGCAAGACTGATTTTTTGAGTAAGAACCTTGAATCCTGGGGTCAGTTTTGGGCCCCTCACACTAAGAAAGCCCTTGAAGTGCTGGAGCGAGTTGAGAGAAGGGAACGGAGCTGGTGAGGGGCTGGAGCACAAGTGTGATGGGAGCGGCTGAGGGACCTGGGGGTTCAGCTGGAGAACAGGAGCTGAGGGGAGACCTTCTGATCTCTGAACTGCCTGAAAGGAGCTTGGAGCATGGAGGGGGTTGGTCTTTTCTCCCAAGTAACAAGTGACAGGATGAGAGGAAATGGTCTCAAGTTGCGCCAGAGGAGGTTCAGATTGGATAT
The DNA here is from genome assembly GCF_963082525.1 of Nesoenas mayeri. Taxonomy (NCBI): domain Eukaryota; kingdom Metazoa; phylum Chordata; class Aves; order Columbiformes; family Columbidae; genus Nesoenas; species Nesoenas mayeri. The sequence goes on from NC_137543.1 coordinate 156,757,493, forward strand.
TGGGAAAAATTTCTTCCTGGAAAGGGCTGTCAGGCATTGGAACAGGCTGCCCAGGGCAGTGGTGGAGTCACCATCCCTGGAGGGGTTTAAAAGGTATTTAGATGAGGTTCTTAGGGACATGGTTTGGTGCTAGAATTGGGTTATGGTTGGACTCTATGATCTTGAGGGTCTCTTCCAACAGAAATGATCCTACCCTAGTTCACGGGGGTGTTTGTGTACCTGCCCGCTGCGTGGCTGGTGTGATGCAGGCAGCACAGTCTACACTTGCACTTCATGTATCTACTGAGAATATTTAATATAAACAGACAAATGCATTTTAGACGCATGTTCACAATCTTCCTGTGGTAAGACTCCAGCAGACTGCAAAGTTTCAAAAGGGAATCTTTGAAAATGACTCTTAATTAATGGTGCTAAAATTACAAAAATCTGTTCGCAGAGGCCAGGACTTCCACCAAGTTCCAAGTACTTGGCAGCTGTTTCTCCTGCATGATGACTCAGATCCGCTGAATTTTAGCTACAGGAGCTTCAAATCACCAGACATGAGAATCGCAGCCCTTACCGTTGAATTGCCACCTTTATCCGGAAGGGAGTAGTGGGCAAAGCCTGCAGTGTGTGCAAGAATGAGGAGCTGGGTAATTCTTAATTCTTCAAAAAGATGTGAGCTTGGTCTACTGTGGGTAAAAAATTTTGGGCATTGTGGTTGTCACAAGACTGGAGGAGTTAAAACTTCCCATAGCCGTCGTCATGGAGAAACAAACCTTGTGTTCTGATGCAAGTGGATGCTTATTCTACCCATCAAGAAAAGACAGTGTTTGATGCAGTAGCACATTTTGATGTAGTTTTGTTTCCTTGAAGGAAGGAGAAGTGTGGACAAGTGGTGTTTGATGGTGCAGGTGCTGTGTGAAACTCTTGCAGAGGTCAGGAGGTTGGTGGTTCTGTCAGTGCCGTTGGTCTATCAGCGGTTAGTATTGCCATTTCTTTCTCCTTGCCTCTAAAAACAGGATGTGCGAAATCATTCAGTAATTTTGGTGAGCGTTGCTTAGCAAATCCATCAAAGAGCCTCACACGGACTGTTTGGAGGAATCTTTAAGAATATAGGCAGAATTGTTTTGGGTTGGAAGAGACCCTCAGGATCATCGAGTCCAACCATACCCTAACTCTGGCACTAAACCATATCCCTATGAACCTCGTCTAAACACCTTTTAAACCCCTCCAGGGATGGTGTCTCCCCCACTGCCCTGGGCAGCCTGTTCCAATGCCTGACAACCCTTTCTGCGATGAATTTTTCCATTACCAGGTCTGGAGCCAGGTAGCTACACAGGAGCAGCTGGGAGACGTGCAGACAGCTCTACTTGTAGCTGCTGTGCTTCCAGATAAGGTTTTAAAAAGCAATCCAAGTGCTGAAATTCTGTTATGTTGGTTTACATCGTTTTGATAGTTAACAAGTGCCTTGGTAACAAATGTATAAAGGATGTAGTTTGTGCAGAACTGCAAATACATAATGTGTCAGAAGGTCGTAATTACATCAGATTTTTTTTAAATAGAATTATTTCTGAAATATGTATAATGGTTGAGGTCTGCATGTCATGTGTTTTGTGTTGCAGAACTAAACCGTAAGCTGCAAGTCAGACAGTGAGACTACGTATCATTGGAAGGTGGTTCTTGAGAAATAAGAACCTGTAGCAGTTTTTCATGCTGTATATGGCTGGGTTAACATGAGAGAGATTTGACTAAAAGTAATTTTCACTCTCAGAATTTATAGATGCGTAAACAGTTGGTTTGAAAAGGAAAAAGCAAGCTGAAAGGTCTGAAAGCCATTAATATGATTTCTCACTCTGTTATTTGAACTGCCTCCAAATCTGAACAGTCCATACATGTAGATCAGGCAACCTGGCTTCATCATTTTAACATCAAACTCGGATTTTCTCATGCGATAGTATCACAGAAAGGTTTGCAGAAGTAAATTGTGGTGTGGTATCACCAGCCTCGATATTTCGGTCCGTAGGTGGCTGTAGCAGAGCTGTGACTCCATGGGTATTTGATGTGTTCATGTGAAAAGTTTATTATTTTATATGCTTGTGACTTACCAATAATGAGTCCTCCTAATTCTGTCCTTGGCTGCTGGGACCCCCTGTTTTCTCTCACCAATTCACTGAGGATGTTACCGAATGGGTAACAAGTTGGGAAGATTTCATGGTCTTATTAGTAAGGCTCTGTTTCAGGATAGTCTTTATCCGCTTTATCTTTTTAAAAGAGCAGTTCCAGGCTCAAACTGAACAACTTGAACTTCAGGGGAGAGCAGAGCAAAGGCTGGAGACAATCGCTTTGGCCAGAGCAGCCTCATCACCCACCAGAGCGCAGCTCCAGGCTCCTGGATCTGTGGCCTTCTGCAAAACCGAGTTGAGATGGAGATTTTCCAGCAGAGAGATGACAGTGCTCTTGCAATAATGATGCTCTCTTTGATTTGGGCAGACAGATCTGCCAAGCTCCTGCCACCCCATTCCACCCCATTCCACCCCATTCCACCCCATTCCACCCCATCCCACCCCATCCCACCCCATCCCACCCCACCCCACCCCACCCCACCCCACCCCACCCCACCCCACCCCACCCCACCCCACCCCACCCCACCCCACCCCATCCCATCCCACCCCATCCCATCCCATCCCATCCCATCCCATCCCATCCCATCCCTCCTACTTGCCGCTCCTCCATCTCCCACGGAAAGTCATTTTCACAGAATCACAGAAACAACTGGGCTGGAAAAGACCTCAGAGATCAACGAGTCCAACCCTTGGTCCAACTCCAGTCCATTTATTAGATCATGGCACTAAGTGCCATGTCCAATCTGAATTTAAAAACCTCCAGGGAATTTTGCTCCCATATTGGCCTGAGCGCCCACGTAGTGTGAGTAACTATTCAAGAAGCTGAAAACACAAGTAGCCCAAACTTCACATTTACTCAAAAGTACTAATTCATTTGGCCTTTACGTTGTTGCTGGAGCTGTGCAGTGCAAGGTTGTTTTAACACGTGGTGTTTTACTCAGAACCTGTCTCGGGATGGTCTCTGTGTTCCTCAGCCGGTTCCCCTTTATTAGCTTAGAGCCCACAGCTACTGTGCTCTGGAATGAAAGCAAAGATGCACCTACTACATTCAGTACAAATAATCTTTTAAAGACTCCTATTTGCATTTCTTAGAGTAGTGTAGGAAATGTTTGACAAATCTCCCTTTCACAGGGGAGAGCTGCAAAAGTTTAGCTAAGAATCACGGAGCAGAGGCTGGTTCTTTTTCACTTACTTTCATATTCCTGATCTCAAAGGCTATAATCTTTTTCAGGTGTTTAGTGCTCTCAGTAGTAACCGTATAAAATATAGATGTGAAAAAGTTTCAGCTGTGAACACGGCTGAATGAATAATGTTGAGTGAAGGAATAATGTCTTTTAGATCCTTACTGGTTAAACAAGATGCAGGTTGGGAAGTTGCAATGTTTTGGTTTTAAAGGTAACCTGAGTCACTTCTCAATGATGTATTAACTTATGAAAATATTACTATGCTTAATAAATTAGAAATATTAAGATACACGCTTTTCTTTGATTGTACCAGCAGGCTTATAGGCAGCATCAAGTATATTTTTGAGATCTTTTAATAATGAAACTGAAGGTTGAGCAAGTTCTATAATGAGATTGTAATAAGTCTGGTTCTGTAGATGTTTAAAAAGAAAAAGGTTTCCTTCAATCGTTTACTTCCCTCTGCTACTAAAAGGTTGGGTTTTTTCACCTTTGCATCACTTGTGGTGTTTCTGTTGCACATCTGTTCCATACATCAGGGTCTTTCTGCCTTTACTCTATACATATCTAATATAACAAGTAAATAAGAATAAAGTACACATTGACTTCTTTTTTTATAATGAGCAAAAGAAAATGTTATAGAGGGCAAATGCAGAAAATATTTTCACCTGTTACTGGTTGCTCAATTGAAAAATCCTCTTATAAATCTTTTAAATCCAAGTCAATTTGAGGCCAGAGTCAATAAGATAGTGAGTTTCTTATTTTAGGCTTGTTAGTGTTTAGAACTACTGAAATTAACTCTAGCTAGCTGGCGTCTGCCTTGCTTAAAGTGCCATATAATTCGTTTTATCCAAACCTGGACGTAGAATTTGCTCAACTCTTACAAGTAATAAAGACTACATTGAAAAGTAGTGTTCAGAGGGCATAAAACCGCTTTCCTTGTAGATATTTCTGTGAATTGGTTCTTACTTGCTGTGGTTTCCTTTGCATGGGGCTACTACCCTGTTTCCCTGAAAATAAGACAGGGTCCTATATTAATTTTTGCTCCAAAAGGTGCTTACTTTTTTACATGTATAACTGCGTGGACACTTTTTAAATTGACTTTTAAAATGAATTGTAACTAGGGCTTATTTTTGGAGTACGGCTTATATGTCGGGCATCCTGAAAAATCATGCTAGGGCTTATTTTTGAGGTAGGACTTATTTTTGGATGAGCAGGGTAGCTGAACCTTAGGTATTGTAGCTTATACTTAGGCACAACTAAACTTTTACTGCTCTGCTTATGACTTACGGTTCAGAAACAGTGGCAGCCTGTGCTTTTGCACACCTGTTAAAAAGATCTTTGCAAACAGCTTTCACTTGTGCAAGCGTGGTGTGAACATTAATTCGTTAGTAGTGCTGGCAGCACTAATTGAGCCTTTTCATACCTCATTCCTGTACCATCTTCCAGGGTGAGGCTGTGGACAGATGTTCATTTAACAAGACATCTGTGCTGGTTTAGGATGTCGCTGTATCCCAGATGTTCCACCGCTTTTTAAGGTTATTGGCCCAGTTTTCTATATTTAGTAGCATCATCGTGCTCAGCAGTTTGCAAAGTGTAGGAGGGACGGTGGTTTCTCCCTTGGACCATCTAGAGGTTTTGGCATTTGAGGAAGAGGCGGAAACTGTGGAGTGGTTCGTGTGTGTGCACATTCTCATCAGAATGAAACAAAATGCGCCGGATTAATAAGGTGGTGGTGAATTCTGAACAAACTGTCACCTCATTTGGTTGGTGGCCACTTCAAGAGAACTTGGAGAATCTGGTGCCTGGCGGTAACTTGCGGGTCATCATAAACAAGCGGCCTGGTGGTGACGGGCAGCTGAGGACAGTGGCTTTGTCAGTTAATTCATGGGGTCCCAGGACATGTTGGCCCATCGTCTTATTCATGATCACTTTGTGGAAAGAATAAGTAAGATCCTAGATGTGCTTTTGAGCTACGTTGTGCTTGTCAGGTTGTGGCGCTGTTGCTACCACCCTTAAGAAAATAAACAAACAAACAAACAAATGAAATAAAAAACCCAAGCCAAACCAACCAAACAAAACCAAAACCACCACACATGCAAATCCAAACATACAAAAATGTCATACATTAAAGAAAAAGGAAAAAAAATGAGTGTTTGATCACTGTCAGGAGACTGAGACCATTCCCCATGTCCCCTGGTGCTGCTCATTGTGCTGCTCTTGGTTCCATTTGGCAGAAGCCGCTCAATGAGGCTTTTCCCCAATGCCCAGTGAGGACCTAACGCTCTACTGAGCCCTGCAAAAGGGTTTTCTCGTCTCCTTTTCCTGTGGGTTAAATTGAATTAGTTGCATACCTGGAGAAAAATGATGAGATTTTTGTTTACTATGGTATATTTAAAGATGGAGATTAATGAAAGGCATTAACTAAGAAAGGTAATTAATAACAAATTTAGGAGTAGGTCACAAAGGATTTTGATAAATGACTCAATTTTATGCAAATACAAGTAAAATTATTCAAATGGAGTGCCATATACGTAAAAAAGTATAGTTTTGTCTTTTGTTGACTCGCTTTCATGAAACGCTGAATGTGCTTCAGACACTTAAAGAAGTTATATTTCCCTCAGTGGATCTGTTCTTTTAAACATTAATAGATGTGCTTTTGTTTCTTCTTTTTCAATTGAGCTCCATTGTAGGCAAAAGGCGAGTGAGGAAGCCAATTGTGGGAGCCTTGGCAGCAGCTCAGCTGCGTACCCAGCCCGCTGCCTCTTGTACTGACTAATATTTATTGTTGTTTTCTTGTAGAGTCCATGTTGGTTGGGCTCTGCCCGTACATTTTGTTCTTGGTTTGTGAGCTGTAGCAGATGCGGCTCAGCTGTGCTCGGCATTTCTGCCGTTGTGAGCTCATGAGGTTTCTGCAATGAGATGTAAAAGCGTGATGTGGTTACCCCTCCTAGGAAGAAAGTTTGGGATCATAGAATCGTTCTGGTTGAAGAGACCCTCAAGATCATCGAGTCCAACCATAACCCAACTCTAGCACTAACCATGTCCCTAATAACCTCATCTATGCGTCTTTTAAACCCCTCCAGGGATGGTGACTCCACCACTGCCCTGGGCAGCCTGTTCCAACGCCTGACTACCCTTTCCAGGAAAAAATTTTTCCTGATATCCAATCTGAACCTCCCCTGGCACAACTTGAGGCCATTTCCTGTTGTCCTGTCACTTGTTACTTGGGAGAAGAGACCAACCCCCTCCATGCTCCAGGCTCCTTTCAGGCAGTTCAGAGATCAGAAGGTCTCCCCTCAGCTCCTGTTCTCCAGCTGAACCCCCCAAGTCCCTCAGCCGCTCCCATCACTCTTGTGCTCCAGCTCCTCACCAGCTCCGTTCCCTTCTCTCAACTCGCTCCAGCTCCTCAAGGGCTTTCTTGGCGTGAGGGGCCCAAAACTGACCCCAGGATTGGAGGTTTGGCCTCCCCAGTGCCCAGCACAGGGGGACGGTCACTGCTCTGGTCCTGCTGGCCACACCAGTGCTGGTACAAGTCAGGATGCTGTTGGCCTTTTTGGCCACCTGAGCACATGCTGGCTGATGTTCAGCTGCTGTCGACCAACACCCCCAGGTCCTTTTCCCCAGGCAGAATTGCAGAGGGTTTGCTGCTGTTGGGTGCAGCAGTCGTGTCGCATCCTCCTGCAGACGGTGAACTTGAGAAGAAAAGTGAAGTTCCAGAAGGAGAACAGAGCACAGGTTGCTTTGTCCACTTTATTTAAGACAGAGTGGAACAAGTAGATAGAAAAATAAAACATTTACAAGGTTTGTCAGTGGAAAAATCTAGTGTTATGCAAACCAGCCAAAAGCCTTATGTACAAAACCATTAAATGTATAAATTTAATGCAAGTAACATTAAACAATCCGTTCTTACTACAAATGTTGATTGCAACGATTAGGTATGCTGTATGGCCTTCCCAAATGGCATTTTCTGTGGAAACATTAAATTATAGTTGTCAGTATGGTGTATATTTCACCGTTTTGTGACTTGAATTATTTTTTTCTCTAAGCCAAACATAAATTTGTAGTCTGTAAAATCTGATGATGATGAAATTAATGTAACTAGCAAAGATAATTTAATGATATAATCCGGTATTTTTTCCACCACCACTTCAGTTTTGTTTAAAACCTGCACGGCATTATTAAGGCTTTTTGTAGAATATTTGGGGGAAGGGAATGGTGAGAAAACACCAGACATGGTTATATCTTTGGCTGAAAGAAGCAATTATGTTTAATTAATTGAAAGCTCTGATTTTCTTTAGCGTTAAATAGGTTGCTAAAATACGGTAGGGAGTTCAAGGAGTGAATACTGCTCTTGTTTTAAACAAAATGTTTCAAAAGGCTTTGTGAGGTACTTTGGTGTTTAATACATGAAATGTAGTTTTAATAGAAAATCTAAAGCTGTATGTAAATTATTAAATAAGCATAAACAATCATCATCTTCCTCTGGCCGGTGACCTTCACATACAGGGTTGTGTTGGAGAATCCAGAAATGAGGCAGTTGTGAAGAAGCAGAAAGATCATTTACATTTGTGATGATTTCAGGGTAAAGCTGGTTTAGCACTAACTTGTAGCTTTGCGCTGCGGATGGGTAGTTGGGAGCAGAGTAATTGGGATGGGATTTGGAAATAATCCCTGTTCTTAGCCGGTTGTGCTTTGTAAAGCTTCTGAGCATTCCTGCACCAAGGGCAGTGATTTCACCCACCTGCAGTCCCGTTCCTGATGTGCTGGGATGGTGTGGAGAGATGGAAGAAATGCAATACTTAAATGCTGTTGTTTTCTTACCAACCGTGTTGTTTTTCTGAGTGTTAGAAGAGTGTTACCTTTTCTTGCTCTGCTTTGATCTCATAGAAACATTTTGGTTGGAAGAGATTCTCAAGATTATTGAGTCCAAACATTAACCTGTCTCTGGCACTAAACAATGTCCCTAAGAACCTCATCTATGCATCTAATGAGGTACATGAGCCAGCGTGTGCCCAGATGGCCACGAAGGCCAACAGCATCCTGGCTTGTACCAGCACTGGTGTGGCCAGCAGGACCAGAGCAGTGACCGTCCCCCTGTGCTGGACACTGGGGAGGCCAAACCTCCAATCCTGGGGTCAGTTTTGCGCCCCTCACGCCAAGAAAGCCCTTGAGGTGCTGGAGCGAGTTGAGAGAAGGGAACGGAGCTGGTGAGGGGCTGGAGCACAAGTGTGATGGGAGCGGCTGAGGGACCTGGGGGGTTCAGCTGGAGAACAGGAGCTGAGGGGAGACCTTCTGATCTCTGAACTGCCTGAAAGGAGCTTGGAGCATGGAGGGGGTTGGTCTCTTCTCCCAAGGAACAAGTGACAGGATGAGAGGAAATGGCCTCAAGTTGTGCCAGGGGAGGTTCAGATTGGATATCAGGAAAAATTTCTTCCCAGAAAGGGTTGTCAGGCATTGGAACAGGCTGCCCAGGGCAGTGGTGGAGTCACCATCCCTGGAGGGGTTTAAAAGACGCATAGATGAGGTTCTTAGGGACATGGCTTAGTGACAGTATTAGGTTATGGTTGGACTCAGTGATCTTGAGGGTCTTTTCCAATTAAAATGATTCTCTGATTCAATGATCCTATTCTATCCAATGAGTTTGATTATCCTTTTGCTCTACTCCCCACTCTTCATTCTGGATGGGAATGAATCTGTGCAGTGATCTCAGATGCTACTGAAACATTCACGTCCTTCCCACTTCCAGAACACGTGTCCACCTTCCAGCAAGCTCACCGGTCACCGTACACATGGATAGGCTTTTGTAGTGGCTGAAGGGAGGAGTGTAAGAGAGTTTCTTCTGGTCAATGTGCAGTGTATTCTCATTTAAATATTTGTGAAACTTGAGTTTTAAGAAACTACACTGGAAGCTCGTAAAGTGACAAATAACTGAAGGCCATGCTGGCTTCCATCTTGCCTAAGAAGGATTTTACTTATTTTGTGAGTTATGTGTATGTTGTCACTGCTTATGGATGAGCAGGGAGGGGAAGGATAAACTGGTATCCCTGCGGTTTTCACTGTCCCTTCTATTTTCAGTATTGTCCTGAAGACATTTTGTAGGGTTGCCAAGAAAAGTCCATTTGTCCATCATCTCTCCTCACTTTCCTCTTCCTTCTGTCTCATTTTTGAGAGGGTTTTTTTTCAGGCTTTGGTTTGAGCCTCATTTAAATTCTTCTTTTCCCCCATCCCAGAGACAAAACTGGTCCAAGCACAATTTGAAGGGGTCTTCTTGTTTGTGGTCCAAGACAGTGACTCCTCTAGCAGGAGAGCAGCACATGTAGACTCAAAAGATGGTTCCAGTTCTCTGCACATTGTCCTCTTTGACCCATGAGAACCAAAGGTTTTGCATGGTAGAGTTTATTTCATAGCCCATTTTGCAGATCCTAGCTATGCAGAAATAGTTTGAATAGATTTAAGCATTATAAGAGGTTCTACAAAACGAGGAAATGCTGCTTTTGGAATGATTTAATGACTTAACCAAAAAAACCACCTTCTTCCCCCAACATAGAACTAAACCCAAGCCTTTCAGAGTCCTCTGTGAAAGAGGAACCGGAGCGGTTTTCTGTTTTGGGGGGGCGGGGGGTGTCTATTTGCCGGCCTCCCCATTCACGGCCCGTTGATCGGGTCAGTGGTTGCCTGGGAGCTCCGGGGCGTCAGAACCACCGAGGTGCCCCAAACTGCTCCGAATTTGTGCGCTTGGAATCAGCGGCTCCCAGGGTCTCCCGGGCTTTCCGTCAGCACGCGGGCCAGTCGCCAAGTAGCCTGAAAATTTGGGAGGCGAGGTGCCAAGCTCTTGGCTCCCTTTCAAATGGGCTGCTGAACAGCTGGGAATCTGGATGCTTGGACTTCTCACCAGCCCACCGCGGTAGTTGCTGAGGAGCCAGGCAGGGAAAATAAGCTGGAATTTGTGGTGCAAACCTCTCTGCTTTCTGTCAGACCTTGGCTGGAATTGAAACAAGTCTGCTAGGTGTTTTAGTTTTGACGTGCTGTCCTCACCTGATGACTCTTTAATGTGATGACATCTTGTCTTCTCTCATGACATTTTATTTTACGTCTCAAAATATTTGTTTCACTGGAAATAATACGTGTTTCAGTGTAATTCCTCCACCATCATTATTGTTCTATGGAAATTTCTTCCAAGGATGCTCGGAATGGATTGACGTCTATTTAATAGTGTGTGTAACTACTGGCCAAATTTGGATTGTGTTCTCTCACATCTAATGTGGAGCCAACGGGATGCTCGTGTCTTAAAGTCTTGCTGATTTAACATTTTTGGACCAGCAAAAGTTTGTTATTGTATTTTTCTTGTGAGAATAATCAGAAAAACTTGAGGCCAACTGGAGATTCAAATATATGTTGTTGAGAACATTACCTACAACAGGAAACAAGGGGAGAAAGCTTCTGATTTGTACCACACTGCAATCATGAGTTAGCTTAAATGTTTCATAACTTAGTGCTGGCGATTACACTTCAAAATGAAATGGTTTAAATACCGGATGAAGTTAAAACTTTGAAATTTTAGGAGGGCTTTCAGCTTAAAAAGAGTTTTCCTTTCTTATGTTTGCAGGCCTCGGAGTAGAGGAAAAACTGCAGTGGAGGATGAAGACAGTATGGATGGTTTGGAGGCAGCAGAAACAGAAAACACTGTGGAAACAGGTAATGAGAATGTAGTGTTGATGCCGTCTGGATATTGCTTCTCTCTTGGAAATGCATTTAACGACGCAGGACTTCGCTAGACAAGAACAGTTACTTTAATTTGGTAGTAGAAGATGTGCATTTGCACAGATATAAAAGCAAAACCACCTATATTATTTAAACCCATATTAATTAAAGCCATTTGAACCTATTGCTTTCAAATAGTGTAATGGGAATGCCTTTGTAGTGTGGTTCTTTGTAGTGTGGTTCTGCTCTGCCCTGGTGAGACCACACCTGGAATATTGTGTCCAGTTGTGGCCCCTCAGTTCCAGCAGGACAGGGAACTGCTGGAGAGAGTCCAGCGCAGGGCAACAAAGATGCTGAAGGGAGTGGAGCATCTCCTGTGTGAGGAAAGGCTGAGGGAGCTGGGGCTCTGGAGCTGGAGAAGAGGAGACTGAGGGGTGACCTCAGTAATGTTTATAAATATGTAAGGGGTGAGTGTCAGGAGGATGGAGCCAGGCTCTTCTCGGTGACAACCAGTGATAGGACAAGGGGCAATGGGTACAAACTGGAACACAGGAGGTTCCACTTAAATTTGAGAAGAAACTTCTTCTCAGTGAGGTTGGCAGAGCCTGGCCCAGGCTGCCCAGGGGGGTTGTGGAGTCTCCTTCTGTGCAGACATTCCAACCCGCCTGGACACCTTCCTGTGTAACCTCATCTGGGTGTTCCTGCTCCATGGGGGGATTGCACTGGATGAGCTTTTGAGGTCCCTTCCAGTCCATAATATTCTGTGATTCTCAGTGATTCTGTGGTTAGGTAGACACTTTTCTGTTTTTTCAAGTCTGTATGTAACAAAAATACAGGCTCTGAAGCAGTAGCTGCTATTTTCAGAATACCTGCCGAAATCTAGTATTACGTATTGACCTTCAGCTAACTTCAGATTCTATACCAAAGGGATAACGGGGATAACCAAATGTTAATGCTTCCTACTGCTGCTTAGAAAACAAGATAAATCTCTGTTCTCGCTTTTGTAAATATTTGTTCCGATAGTACCCAAGCGCTTCAGTTACCAGCGGGATCTCGTTGTACCGGACCGAGGGCTGTTGTAACAGGCTGTGATTTCTGTTCTGGCAAGTTAAGAGTCTAAAGAGACAAACATGAGCCAACACACAAGCAAAGGGCCGTGGTGAAGACCTGTCATCCCTTTGCCAGGCACATGTCGTAGCCATTTGCCTCTTTCTAACCAGGGACTGAATATGTGTAGAAGGATGAAACCTGCCAGGAATGATAAAGCCGTGGCCAGTTAGCAAAAGTCTGTTGGTTTAACAGAAATAAAGCTTAAAAATGCATCGAGACATCAGGGTTTATAAATTTAATTAAGTGGCCTTATATGTCTAATGAGCAACGTGGTGCTAAGAGCAGAAGCTGCTGGTCAGGGAGGCAATTGCATGGAAATGCCGCCGGGTTGAGGGAATCGTTGAATTACTCTCATAGCTGGTGAGTAAAGGAGGTAGAGTTGTGAAGTCCTTGAAGACAAGAACTTGTGCTTAGTGTAGATGCGTGTGGAGAACAAGCAGAGCATCTCAAAAGGGCCATTTTGCAGCATCATCTTATATAAGCCATACAGTAATATGGTTGTGGTACAGAAAGCTGTAGAAGAGGAGGCCTCTGGGCTTTGCGGAGTGTCATGAGTGTTTAGTCACAACTTGTGTTGAGTTTAAGCATTGTTAATGCTTTGTGGAAGGAGTCTAGATTAAAGCTTAACACAAAAATATCTCATTGTTTTATTCTGTCTGTTGTTTTTCTTCCCATGGTAATAAGGTGCTGGTGGTAGTGAACTTGGATGGTCGTTTGCAGGTTCTACAAGTAGGTGATTATCAGTTACTGAAGTTGAAAGCGAAAAAGTTGTAGCAGGCATTTGTCTGTAGAAAAACAGAGTAGGGGAAAGGACAGTGGGTTCTGATTGTGTCCTGTATTTGACTTATTACTCATTCTATCCCATGTACTAGAAACAGCCTTATGAAAATCAGCAAAGCGGACAGACAGTGTGATTATAAGTGGCAAGTATTGTAAATTTTAAATATGTTTAAAAAAAATCAAAAAGAAATCCAAATGTAACAACTGCTGGTACGCTACTGTGTAGGGAATGTAGTGACAGCTGTAATTCTTTGGCTTTACATATCATTATTAACAACACCTTCAGTGCCGCGTCCAGGGTGGTTTTGCAAACTGTTCTCTTAAGTGAGAAGAAGCCCAGTAAAAATACATAGGTCTGAAATCCCATTCCTACAGGGGGAACCAGAACAGACATAACAGAGCATTATTGTCTTGAGCAATTTGATAGAGCCAGAATTGCAATTACATTATTTTAAGAGTTGAACACCATGTGACTCGAAAGAGGTTTAATTGTATTAATTGAAAAGGCTGCTGCCTCTAAAACTTACTTGAAGCGCTTATCTGTGTTATTAATAAAGTGCGGGAGAAGGAGTAATCCTGGTTTGCTGCTCCATGTGAAACTGAGTTAATCAATTTGAATTGTATTTGTGTTCTAGTTTATGAGTTTTTACTTTGACTAAGAAGGGGTTTTGTTTTCTTGCAAATAGTGGACTTGCCAGCAATTTGCTGTAGTAGTTGGCAGACTGAAACATAATATAGTAATAGGACAAAACAGCCTGAGATCATCTGAACATACAAAAATGCTTGACATGCAGCTTCTGACATATTTCGAGTCTCTGTATTTCTCGCTTCTTTTCCTTTAGTTTCATTCATGTGTCGAGTATCATCAGGAATTTTTCTACTGTGTGAAGTTCTTGTTTCTTGTTCACTTGAGTTTGACAGGTTGTTTCTGTTTTATTTATGGAGTCTGGCGATCCTGGTACTCTTTTGTGAGGCACTATTTTAATAAAATGAGAGAATCCGTGTTATTAATGTTGTATTTGATATAACGAACGCTAGTTTTAGGGAAAGAAGCAATGTGGGAGGAATGAGAACTCTCCTCACAGGGAATGAAAAAGAAGATATAATCCCACCTAGAATAAAGATGTGTTTTCTAGCCGCTGGATCTTTTCTGGGGGAAAAAAGCAAGTTGAGGGAGGGGATGTATGTACTAAATACACATTATTTCAATTTGTAATGTTAACAGAAATGTTTGCTCAGTAGAAAAAGACTAAAAACCCTTCCTGAAGTGTGTCTGTAGTAGCGCTAAGGCACGGCTGTTTTAAGGACAGTCCAGGAAACGAATCGCTGCCCTTACCAAACTTCTGTGATCTCACATGTAAAGAGCGTCAGAATTACAGCAGAGCAAGGTGAGCCACGAGCTGCTCTGCTCGTTCCAGCCAGGCCGATGTTCCCCGCCAGCTGCAGTGATTTCGGAGTCCTGCCCGTTTTCTGCCCGGTGCTACGTTCGCTTTGGTATAAATGAAGGTAGAATTCTAAAGCTGGAAAGAGGGAAGGATTTGGAATTGGCAAAAGGAAATGTTGGACAAGGGAAGTGATCCTTCCCCTGTACTCTGCATTGATGAGGCCACACCTGGAGTGTATTGTGTTCAGTTCTGGGCCCCTCAGTTCAGGAGAGATATTGGGTGCTGGAGCAGGTCCAGAGAAGAGCAGCAAAAGTGGTGAAGGGACTTGAACACAAGCCCTATGGGGAGAGGCTGAGGGAGCTGAGGTTGTTTAGTCTGGAGAAGAGGAGGCTTAGAGGTGAGCTCAGCACTCTCTAGAACTACCTGAAGGGCAGTTCTAGCCAGGTGGGGATTGGTCTCTTCTCCCAGGCATCAGCAATAGGACAAGGGGCCATGGGCTTCAACTCTGCCAGGGGAAATTTAGGCTGGAGATTAGAAAGAAATTCTTTATGGAGAGAGTGGTCAGGCATTGGAATGGCTGCCCAGGGAGGTGCTGGACTCACCGTCCCTGGAGGTTTTTGAACTGAGATTGGACATGGCACTTAGTGCCATGATCTAGTAAATGGACTGGAGTTGGACCAAGGGTTGGACTTGATAATCTCTGAGGTCTTTTCCAACACAGTCGATTCTGTGATTCTGTGAATTTGGAAAAAATACCCGTTTGCAGCCAAATCAACTGTTTTGTAAAAGATGGGGCTGGCAGCAGGTTCTGTGGAATAAGCAGTTTCAGCTTCTCATAAACCCCAGGACAGACTCTTTTCCTTTACCCACCAGCCCTGTCTCTCCTGCTGGTTTCTTGGGTCCTGCCTCAGTGACCATTTTCCTTCTCAGCTTCATACTGCTCTTCCCATCTCTCCCTTCATTTTTCTCCTCAGTGATTCCCAGCAGGGATGTGTCACTGGTATCTCTCTGTCCAGCTGATGTTGAGCTTACCCAACCCTCCCATCATTTTAGCAGCATCACAGGATGGTTGTGGTTGGAAGAGACCTCTGGAGATCATCTAGTCCAACCCCCCGCTCAAGCAGGGCCACCCAGAGCTGGTGGACGGTGTCCAGATGGCTTTTGGGTATCTCCAAGGATGGAGATTCCCCAACCTCCCTGGGCAACCTGTGCTCAGTCACCCTCACAGTTAAAAAGTGTTTCCTGACATTCAGAGGGAACCTCCCGTGTTTCAGTTTGTGCCCGTTGTCTCTGGTCCTGTCAAGACATTCCAGCCATCACCACCTTCCACCTTTCCAGCGATCAGTAAGGCAGAGTTTATTGTAGAATAGTGTGTTCTCTTGTAAGTCCCCTCATGTTGCTCCTCTCCATAAGAGTAGTTTTCTTCTGATGAGTCTCTGTAATGGCCAAAAAACACCCAAAACACGAAAGTTTGGAAAAGATGTGCCCATGTGTGAACACCTGTATGCAAATATAAAATTGGTAATCTAAAGAAAGAAATAACAAATAGGGCCTGGTAAGATTATTGTGGGTTTGGTGGCCCTTTGCTGTAATATGAATGGAGCCTCAGCTTCTGCTTCTTTTTCCCCATCTTAGTTTCAGCAGTTTTCTATACTTGGTATTTTCTTGGTTCTGCATTTAAATTGACTGAAACTGAGTTCTGTGTGTTAGTTCTTTGGTTATCCCATCTCTTTTTGAGAACACTTGTAAAATGTTCAACTCCTCCTAGAATCTGTAACCCTTCCCGTCTTTGTATCACTTAGAAATCTTAATATTCAGACTCCCATCTGGGATAAGTGCGATGAAATAAGTTTATTTCAATTGCTGAGTCTTTTAGGAAACTCATAGTGTATCCGTCAAGTGTTCCATATACTATCTATACCATGTCAACCTATTCTTAAAATAAACTGATAATACATAAACTGTATATTATTCTATCAACGGATAGCTCCTTGCCTGAGTTATTTTCATTAGTATTGTTATTTTCAGATGCAGTGACGTTGCTTGGCCAGTTAGTTGATTTGCCTTCCTCTAACCAGCATCTTTTGTCTCGGGGCAAAGCCCAGAACCAGAAACAAACGCTCCTCCGTGGAGGAAAGTTCCTCGTGAAGAAGCTGCCAAGGAATTCTGAACTAATTCAGAATCTCAGCAGCTTTGAAACAACCTGAAAAGCACTTGTCCCGAGAATAAAATTACTGCAATATCCTACTAGAGAAAATAAGAACCGCCTTTAGTACCGGTATGAGTCGTACTGAACAGAACGTCCCGCTGGGACAAGTAAAATACACCTGAGAGCAAGTCCTGGTTTGAGTGGATCAATGGCCAAAGCTCTTGTCAACTTCTTAACAGCAAAGACCTTTGAAAATCCACTTTGTGCTTTTCAGACAGACCATTTGGCCTCATCACCATGTTGCTTGTAACTTCTAAAATTAATGAAAGAAAGAATTGACACCACTGAGGACATTGCCTGTAGATTAAAATGATCCATAAATATTTGGGGCAAATATGTGCTTAAAAATGCCCTTAAATAGATTTTAAGGCAATTAATATTCCCTATACTCATTATAAAAGGAGTAGTTCCTTCTTTGTTGTGCAGCTGACTCCTACCTGTCTGGCCACTTGAAAAAAACAGCAGAACTGAAGCATCTTGTTATTATTACAAGCATTTTATTATTTTTCTTTGTATTCTGGTAAATCGTTTGTAATAAGGAAACCAGACACAACAGGATGTTATTTGGTATTTGCCTTAAAATCGTTACAGGCTTACCTGATAATAACATTTATAATTTGTGCTTCAAATGGGCCATTTAGCTAAATCTCATTTTTTCCTCTGACTGATATCTCCGTCTCAGGTGTTTTGAGGGTAGGTAGAATATTTTGTAGTAGGTGGAATCCGTTATCTCCAAATAACCTCACTCGGGTTTTTCATTGTGGATGTTATTTCTGAAATGCAACCTCCTATTTTTTTTTTCTTATTTATTCAATACTGCTTTTGTAATCCTGATCTCAAACGACGCTTTGTTAAACATGATCAAGAGGTTTTGGAAGGAGTTTTCAAGGATCCAGAATATTTCACGTTACCGTTGTTGCCGTGATGTTAGTGACACGATGAGGGAATTTGCGTTTACATGACCAGTCAAGTAGGTTGGAATAGCAGCGTGTATCTTGTGTGTCATACGCTCTTTTCCTCGCTGGAAATGGTGCTTTCTCTGTATGTTTTAGTTCTATGTACCCATCTTAATTTTTGGTAGCGCTGTGTTGCACTTTGGTAGAAGAAATATTAGAGAAATTGAGACCCCAATCCCACCTCATTAAAATCACAGTGTGAGCCAGGTTTGCTTTGGAGTCCCATAAGCATCTGCCCTGGTAAAACTTTTCCAGGTCAGGGACAAAACAAGAAGAAAATAGCAGGTAAAATAAACTTATTTAGGATAATAAAAGACATACCCACCTGCAAGGCACTGAAGACTGAGCATACTCTTCAATTCAGTAGTAGTGCACATAAAAACATTTGGCAGGTGGAAATCACAGAATCCCAGAATGTCAGGGATTGGAAGGGACCTCGAAAGCTCATCCAGTGCAATCCCCCCATGGAGCAGGAACACCCAGATGAGGTTACACAGGAAGGTGTCCAGGCGGGTTGGAATGTCTGCAGAGAAGGAGACTCCACAACCCCCCTGGGCAGCCTGGGCCAGGCTCTGCCACCCTCACTGAGAAGAAGTTTCTTCTCATATTTTTATTTAAGTGGAACCTCCTGTGTTCCAGTTTGAATCCATTACCCCTTGTCCTATCATTGGTTGTCACCGAGAAGAGCCTGGCTCCATCCTCCTGACACTCACCCTTTACATATCTGTAAACATTCCTGAGGTCACCCCTCAGTGTCCTCTTGTCCAGCTCCAGAGCCCCAGCTCCCTCAGCCTTTCCTCACACGGGAGATGCTCCACTCCCTTCAGCATCTTTGTTGCCCTGTGCTGGACTCTCTCCAGCAGTTCCCTGTCCTGCTGGAACTGAGGGGCCACAACTGGACACAAGATTCCAGGTGTGGTCTCCCCAGGGCAGAGCAGAGGGGCAGGAGAACCTCTCTGACCTACTGACCACCCCCCTTCTAACCCACCCCAGGTACCATTGGCCTTCGTGGCCACAAGGGCCCAGTGCTGGCTCATGGTCACCCTGCTGTCCCCAGGACCCCCAGGTCCCTTTCCCCTATGCTGCTCTCTAACAGATCATTCCCCAACTTATACTGGAACCCGGGAAATCACCATCCTAATTCTGTATAAACAAAAATCAGCTCTGAAATAGCTGTTACTACCTGAGCAAGCGCTACTGCGGTTCTTCCGAGAATTGCAGTAGCTTTTTTTAAGTCAAACAAGGAAATAAAATTCTAAGAATCGCTGGCAAGGGGATCAGGCAAAAAAAAACATTAGTGAAGTGGGTGTTTTTTTTAGTGTTGCTTTGTAAACCCACGGTGTGATGGCACTTTAAATGCCACGGGCAGTTCTACTTCCCCTTCTCCAAAAGGCCGAGCTGCAATGGGGACAGTACAGGAAAGTCAAAAATAGCTCCTGTGCGGGGATCAGTTAAGGTAAAAGACTTCGGCCTGAAATGATACGACCAAGGAGGAATTTAATAGGGTCCCACAAAACAATGAGGGGTACGGAGAAAACCATCAGGGCACGATGACTCATTTTGTTTTGCAACACGAAAATTAGGGGACATCAGGTTACGCTCCGAGCACAAAGGTGTGTTTGCACTCGGCATCTGCTTAATTTATAGAATTCATTGCTACTGGGTGTGTTGAGTGTGACAATCTTGACACGGGTTGCAAAAAGACCTGAACAAATTCATGGAAAAATAATCAGCTGAGTGCTGTTGAATAGCAGCCCTGGCTTAGGAAGTTCCTCGGTTGTGGATCACTGGGAGCTGCTTGTCCATAATATGGTGTCTTTGGGGTAGAATGATCATAATTGTAATTTAAACGGACCTACATTGAAAACTGGATTTTTATTTTATAACTGGTACAAAACTTGCACAAAGATATTCTCCGTGCAAAATGTATTTAACAAATAGGAGTTCTGTTAGATTGAAAAGTATCAAAATATGCTCTGAAATGTACAAAAAAAGAATGATCTAGGCTTTCTTCTCATCTCCATAGAACAACTGTCGCAGTAAGTAAATCACTGCCATGTCCTTCAGGTAGGAAAAAAATAGATAAGTGGTTTTAAAAGCAGATAGAACATATGCAACACTTGCAAAAAACCCAGCAAAACACTTCTGATGCAGTTGTATGTTTTGTTGTTTATTGTTGTGAATAAAAATTTACAGTGTCGACTTTAGATGAAGAAAATATGCCTCTGTCCGTGGAGAAATGGTTTGTGCCGGTGGTTCTTACTGCCACACTCCAACTTCAGGATGGTTTTTCTTTCCCTTTCTGTGCCATATTGTGTTTTTAGCAGGCAGGAATAGATGGGGACAGACTCCACGCAGCCCAGGCAGTGGCTGTTCACAACCAGCACCCTTGGTGTGTATCTTGAAATGATTTGGCTTGTGTGAGTCGGTCTGGAAGGACCACAGGTGATCTGCATGGGACCGGTTACCTGCAGCGGGTCCGTTTGTTCCCTGTGTTCAGCTGCTCAAACCTACACACGTGGCGTTATTGTATAGGGAAGATTTCTGCATGGGAGTGATCGCTCTGTGTCTCAGGCACTAGCAGGAAAGGTGAATTTTCAATTAAATTGTGTCCTGAACTGTAACGGAGTTATGAACTCTGACTAGTGGAAACTTGTTTTGTTCCTAAGTTGAGATGATGAGTGAAACTTGATACTTATAGAACTAGATAGGCATTTAAAATTCATAATTTACATTCCCTCGGTAAAGCTGCTTTTGATGCTTTTGCTACACTGACCTGGTTTCTTCCTCTGTCTAAGCTACTAGAAGCTGGAGCATGTTGGTGGTGGTTGTACTTCTGCAAAACCCCTTGTCCCGTTAGCTGTTTTCTGATGCAGCGCTACCCCTTCCCTTTGCAAAAATAGCAATTGTATCTGCTGGTTGAACGCTTGTTGTTCCCTCTTGCAACAGTGGGCAACAGTGGAGACCCCGGAATGTCCCTGCAGTGTTTGGTGATACTGGTGTTTGCCAGCCCACAAAACTTTCTGGTCTTACTGAAAGTTTTGGAAGCTCGTGACATTTGCTTTGCTGTCCGGCAAATTAGCAGTAAGTCTGAGTAGAGACCCAACCAGTAAACTGGTGGCTGATACGCCAGAAGACTGTGCTGCCATCCAGAGACCTGGACAGGCTGGAGAGTTGGGCAGGGAAAAATGTAATGAAATATAACAAGGACAAGTGTAGAGTCTTGTATCTGGGCAGGAACAACCCCAGGTTCCAGTATAAGTTGGGGAACGACCTGTTGGAGAGCAGTGTAGGGGAAAGGGACCTGGGGGTCCTGGGGACAGCAGGGTGACCATGAGCCAGCACTGGGCCCTCATGGCCAGGAAGGCCAATGGTACCTGGGATGGGCTGGAAGGGGGTGATCAGTAGGTCAGAGAGGTTCTCCTGCCCCTCTGCTCTGCCCTGGTGAGACCACACCTGGAATCTTGTGTCCAGTTGTGGCCCCTCAGTTCCAGCAGGACAGGGAACTGCTGGAGAGAGTCCAGCGCAGGGCAACAAAGATGCTGAAGGGAGTGGAGCATCTCCCATGTGAGGAAAGGCTGAGGGAGCTGGGGCTCTGGAGCTGGACAAGAGGAGACTGAGAGGTGGCCTCATTAATGTTTACAGATATATAAAGGGTGAGTGTCAGGAGGATGGAGCCAGGCTCTTCTCGGTGACAACCAGTGGTAGGACAAGGGGCAATGGGTACAAACTGGAACACAAAAGGTTCCACTTAAATTTGAGAAGAAACTTCTTCTCAGTGAGGGTGGCAGAGCCTGGCCCAGGCTGCCCAGGGGGGTTGTGGAGTCTCCTTCTGTGCAGACATTCCAACCCGCCTGGACACCTTCCTGTGTAACCTCATCTGGGTGTTCCTGCTCCATGGGGGGACTGCACTGGATGAGCTTTCGAGGTCCCTTCCACCCCCTGACATTCTGTGATTCTGTGTGATTCTGTGGTTAAACAGTCAAATGGTTGCACCTAAACAATAGTGGAATATTTATTCTATGTTTATGGCAGCTGCTTTGATTTTTTTTCTTTTTTTCATTGTCACTATATAACGATTATTATCTCTTAAGATATTAACAGAGATTTTAGACGTTTTTGGCGGTAGAACTCTTTCAGTATTTTCAGTTTCTGACTTGGAAAGTGTTTTCTAACTTAAAACAAACACACGCACACAAAACTTTTGGATATACTGGTGTGTTGCCTTTGCCCGATTGCCGTAGCAGAGCTCACACATACATCTGCTTGTCTTGCTGTAGGTTTACCCAAGTGGCTTGCAGCTAGAAAACAGAATTCTTCGCAACAAAAGAACATTTTGGATCTTTAGTCAGTGTTGCTTCATCACATCCCCAAAGGAATGTGTGACCGTGTAATAAAAACCCAGCTGTCAGCGTCCTTCCCAGCGCCCGGTGTTGGGGTCTACAGGGGCCCACCGGTGGGGCACAAAACCCGGGGCTTCCCCCAGTGAGATGCACGTCCCATGTGTGTCCCGTATCCAGGGAGAGGCGTCTGAGGCGGGAAAAGAGGAAATTGTCAACACAGTTATTGTTCTGAACACCGTAAATCTCTAGTAAATAAGGGGACCAAGCTGCTATTAGGAAGGTGGGTAATCCACGTAATTGACGGAGGATGGTTTGTGCTATTTGTTATTTTCTTCGATTATTCACTGCGTTCTGCTCTAGAAAGAATAATAAAAAATTATTAAGGGAATAAATTTTGAGTGCTTAAAATACAGCACCTTTCTAGAGATGTTTTTCTTAATTTGAAAAATTCCAAATTTCTTCTTAAGCAGCGTGAAAACTAAAACTTGTCTGTGCAACATAGAGCCCAGTGCATACATCTTTTTGGGGAGTGTTTTTGTTGTTTTGTTTTGTTTTGCTTTTGTGTTGTTATTTTGTCTGTCCATCCTTGGAGATGCTCAGAAGCCGTGTAGGCCTAGTCCTGGCCAGCCGGCCCCGGGTGGCCTTTGCTTGAGCTGGGGACTGGACACAGTGGCCTCAGGTTGCCCTCCAGCCTCAGCCACGTGAGTCTGTGAACAGCACACAGGCTGTGAAGTGTAGAATCATGGAATAGTTTGGGTTGAAGGGACCTCCAAAGCTCATCCAGTGCCACCCCTGCCATGAGCAGGGACATCTTCACCAGCTCAGGTTGCTCAGAGCCCCGTCCAGCCTGGCCTGGGATGTCTCCAGGGATGGTTCATCCACCACCTCTCTGGGCAACTTGGGACAGGGTCTCACCACCCTCAGTGTCAAAAATTTCTTCCTCATGTCCAACCTGAATCTCCCCTCTTTTAGTTTAAACCATCACCCCTTGTCCTATCACAACAGGCCCTGCTAAAAAGTCTGTCCCCATCTTTCTTATAGGTCCTTTCTAAGTATGAAAGTCTCACCCCTTTTGGTGACCCGTGCGAATAGGAACTTTACTTCTTGGGGATTTCTTTTAACCTTAAGAAGAAAAGTGTCCTCACTAGTCATGGGGGGAAGAACTGTGGGTGGAATTGTCACAATTAAAAAGTTTTATCTGCTATGCTTCCTAGTATTTTAGTAGGAGATAGTGACGTAAGAAAAGAACTTAGAGACATTTGGGAATTGCGTCATTAGCTTTTTTAAATTCTCATTTCCCCCCACCAACTCATTGTACATGGGCAAGACCTTCGCTTTGACAGAAATGGTCATGAAAATAGGCTGCAAAATAAAGCCTTGTATATGAATCTACAAACGAGCTTCACATTTACTAATCATTCGTCGTTCCTTCATGCCCAGAAGCTTCAAAGTAGGATGCCATAACGAAGCCTGATGAATGTTCAGTAAATACAGTGCAAAGCAGTTAACATGTTGTGCCAGGTGCTTCCAAGCACATCTCTGAGGCGGTGATGAGGGCACCTGCTGTCCCTTTGACGTGTCAGAGCTCCATCTCCCAAGCATTGGACTCAACGAAATACATAATTCTGTTCTTCCTGAATCTTCTGTTGGAAAACTTTGACGCCGTTGAAGTATGGCACACACAGCTAACGCAAACTCTGTTTTCATTCTGTTTGGTGGGCACTGTGTTTTCAGCCTTCCAACGGCATATTGAGATACCGTTTGGTTCCTTGCAGAAACAACAGCTGAGATGTTGTTTGTCTCATTTAGGATAATTTGGGTCCCCTCTCTTCTAGAGAAGCAAACAACATGGGGAAGAGCACCATAAGGATGTAATCTCATATAGTTGTTGTGTGCAGTGAAACAATCTGTGTCTCCTCACACAGTCCAGAGTTTTTGAGAATGAGTTAGCGCCCATGAACTTTGCCTTTCCAGTGTAATGGGTGCCCAGTAATGTATAATGAGATGAAAGCTGGCAAAGAATAAATGGCTTTTGCTTACTGGAAAGTTTCTGCGGGCACACAATGAAGCAGAGTTCCTTTTGTGGAGTTTAACTAGGTTTAATAAAGCCGCCAAGATGGATCAGCGCAAGGCTGGGATTTCTACTGGTCTTCCTTCAGCATGTGGGTGTCCTGGGCTGTGTTGTGGGTTTTGCTTTTAGCAGTTTGGTGCTTGCCTGTCTTACAGGTGTTTGTGTTTTGTGCTCTTTCTTGAGGCTGTACTTAGAAATTTGGGGGTTACTTGCGTAAAATGACCCTTTACA
Organism: Nesoenas mayeri; assembly: GCF_963082525.1. Taxonomy (NCBI): domain Eukaryota; kingdom Metazoa; phylum Chordata; class Aves; order Columbiformes; family Columbidae; genus Nesoenas; species Nesoenas mayeri. The sequence continues at coordinate 156,781,568 of NC_137543.1, forward strand.
CCCAACATACTTTGAAAACGCGCTGCAGTCCATTGCGGATTTCTTCACTGGACGCTGCCTGTTTCGAGAATCCTTGTCCGGGAACGATTGCAGGGATTGTTTGTTCACACATGCCAAAAACTAAGGGCGTGGGGTTTTGATTTATTCCGTTCTCTGTACAGAGACGTTTACTATTACAAAGGATGTATTACAACAGGATATTTATTTGGTGTCAAATGATTGTCGAGAATTTTATTTTTCGTTCAGGATACACTGGTGGAATGGATTTACCGTGAGCTATTTCGCCTTCAGACAGGTAGTCATTTTTGGACGTTTCACATGCTCCAAAACATTTCAGATAGAATCACAGAATGGTTTGGGTTGGATGGGACCTTAAAGCTCATCTAGTCCCAGCCCCCTGCCATGGGCAGGGACACCTTCCACCAGACCAGGTTGCTCAAAGCCCCATCCAGCCCGGCCTTGAACATTTCCAGGGATGGGGCATCCACAGCTTCTCTGGGCAGCCTGTCCCAGTGTCTTGTGACCCTCATGAGAAGGAATTTCTTCCTTATATCTTATCTAAATCTCCCCTCTTCCAGTTTAAAGCCATCACCCCTTGTCACTACCTGCCCTTGTAGAAAGCTTCTCTCCAGCCCTCTTTAGTTGTTGGAAGGCTGCTATGAGCTCTGTATGATACTGAATAGATTCACTGAAATAGGTGAAGCAATTCTGGTTTACTCCAATTCAAATAAGTATCTGTAACACCCAGTCATGAACAGGAATTTCTTATTTTGTTTTTCTTAATTTTGTGGTTCTCTTCACTATATTTTAGATGCCTTCATTGAGGGTTTTAAACATTATGCATTGTCTTCCTAAATGAGTTCACTCTAGGTTAAAGAGTAACTTTACTTCAACCTTTGTATGTCAAACACGAAGGATTTCGCCGTCTTCATGTGCTCCAGTGGGCGTATTATTTCACTATTACAGACCAAACTATGCAGTTTTATGTTCTGAGGATTTTCCTCTCTTATTATTCTTATGAATAAGATGAAAGTTTGCAGCAGGATTTGTGCATACCCACCCATCTTGCAGCTTCTTCTACCCATCCATTTCTCCACTTGAAGCCTTTATCATTTGCAACGCTTGATTATATTTTGACATGTTGCGTATTCATTTTTTTAAAGAGTGAAGGTACCTTCTGCTTAAATCTTCCAAACAATCTGTTCCTCTAGCTGGACTTCTTCGAAAGAGCTGTATGTATTGGCCTCTTAGCTCAAACCTGGGTTCTTGGGAAGCTCTAGGAGGAGTGTGACCCAGGTCCTCTGCTGTGGGGGAAGGTGCAGCAGCCTGGATGGTGACAGGAGGAGGCAGGAGTGTCTGAAGCTGGAATCACAGGATCCCAGAATGTCAGGGGTTGGAAAGGACCTCAAAAGCTCATCCAGTGCAATCCCCCCATGGAGCAGGAACACCCAGATGAGGTTACACAGGAAGGTGTCCAGGCGGATTGGAACGTCTGCACAGAAGGAGACTCCACAACCTCCCTGGGCAGCCTGGGCCAGGCTCTGCCACCCTCACTGAGAAGAAGTTTCTTCTCAAATTTAAGTGAAACCTCCTGTGTTCCAGTTTGTACCCATTACCCCTTGTCCTACCATTGTTTGTCACCGAGAAGAGCCTGGCTCCATCCTCCTGAAACTCACCCTTTATATATCTGTAAACATTACTGAGGTCACCCCTCAGTCTCCTCTTGTCCAGCTCCAGAGCCCCAGCTCCCTCAGCCTTTCCTCACACAGGAGATGCTCCACTCCCTTCAGCATCTTTGTTGCTCTGTGCTGGACTCTCTCCAGCAGTTCCCTGTCCTGCTGGAACTGAGGGGCCACAACTGGACACAAGATTCCAGGTGTGGTCTCCCCAGGGCAGAGCAGAGGGGCAGGAGAACCTCTCTGACCTACTGACCACCCCCCTTCTAATCCACCCCAGGTACCATTGGCCTTCCTGGCCACAAGGGCCCAGTGCTGGCTCATGGTTACCCTGCTGTCCCCAGGACCCTCAGTTCTCTTTCCCCTATACTGCTCTCTAATAGGTTATTCCCCAATTTATACTGGAACCTGGGGATGTGCCAAACGATGCCTGGCAGAGTCCTAGGATTTTTATCTTATTTAGGTTACAAAATCAAAGTATGGAGGAGTGCGGAATAACACATTTTATTGCCTTGACCCTTGTTCCTGTGTGTTCTGCTGGTCTCGCAGCATGTTGCTGTGAACTCCTGGCAAATCCCGACTTGCTCCCTGCAAAGGAAAGAACCAAATGGGAAGAGGATTGAAGTTCCACAGACAGCAGCAACTTGGTGGTTCATGTTTCTGAGCCAAAACTGACTTTCTAAGCAGATAGAAGCATTATCCGCTGTAAATGTGTATATTCCTGTCTAACAACTAATCCAAAGTAAAAGGACATGGCAAAAAATGTTTATATTCCCACTGTTTGGAATGAACTTTAAGCTGGCTTAAAGCGTGTCCTTCCTTCCTTCAGCTCCTCAGCCCTGTGCCAGCACAGTTGGTGTGATCAGGAATGAACTCGTGCAGGGAATCTATCAAAGTTAACACTAATATGGGAGGAAAAAACGTTTAATATACCCCAGATTGGTGTGCTGACCCCGCTGTTTGTTCAGGGATGGCAGAGCAGGTGCACAGAGGAGATGTGGGGAGAACAATGTTGTCTAGAAATGCAACTTCATCTGGAAAGGCTGTTAGTGAATAACACTCCCCCTGCCCCATTCCTCATTATCGCGCGTTTTTAGTTCACAGTGGTACATAGACATCACTTTATAAGTGTACGATTCCATGTTTTAGCTAGATGCGAAGGATGTTTTCCTTCTCTCTGAATTTTCTTGTGTCTGAGAACGTAGTTACATGGGGTAATGTGTCTATAAATAAAAATGTCCATTTGCAGCAGATGGATGCTTTTATCGCCTAAATAAATAAATATTGTTCTGATTTTTTTTTTTGTTTTGCTTTGTTTTTAACAGAAGTCAAAGAGCAATCTGCAGAAGAGGATGCCCAGACGGAGGCGGAGAGCACCAAGCAGCTAACACCAGTCCTTCAGCGCTCAGTGTCCCAGGAGTCCGCCAGCTCCACCGCCTCCGTGGCTGTGGAAGCTAAAACCAGGTAAAGGGATGGAGGGGACGGGTGCTGGGAGCCGGGTGCTGGGGTGCAGAGCGCTCGGGGTGCAGGTTTGGGACCCGCCGCTGGTGCTTCGAGGTGCTGGCAGCAGCACTTTGTGCTTGAGGCTGATGGAGGCTCAAGGTGTACAGGGAGATGGGGGTGAAAAGCACATTCCTTGAGTGTTGTCCTCAGACTACACTGGGAAACCCTTGAATTACAGTATATTAGCCATTTAAATTAAAACAGACGTAAGCGATGGGAGATAAAATGTGATTACCGAAGCTTTCTGAAGTTCCAGTTTGTGTGTCTGTGTTTTCAGGAACAAAGTAAAACAAATCTCTTGTTATTTCTACTGCGTTCTTCCTTGTTTCAGAATTTATAATATAGACAAATCTATATAAATTACCCAAAAAGCAGTGAAAGTATTCATTGCCTTATTTAAAGGAAACCAGAACACATTGTCAGTGATCACTGTTGAAACAGGATCACAGAATTCTAGCAGAGCTGCTTTGTTGAAGCCCTGATAACAACTTTTAACCCATTAGTGGGTCTTTTCCCCTGCAGAAATTGCTGTAACCAGTTTCTTGCAGTTAGGGGTGTGATTATATTTTGACAGACTTGGAGGGAATTGTCATCATCATTTTACTTTCTCCTAATCCAACACGGGTCATATTTTCCTTGCACAAAATATTACTTCATCTACTTGCTGCGTACATCATTTTCATGTTTCACATGCTCACAAACTTCATAGGTTCCAATAGGAACTTCCCTTCTTACAGACAATTTCACTTAAATAGATCTTGTGTGTACACCTGAATGAAATACACAGAAGAATTTCTGTTCTTAATGGAATTTTCCGAAGCCAGTATTGAGTTGCAGTAAATATGTGGACCAGCTTGAACCGAACAGCTGTTTTGGTTCTTTATTTGACCCTGGTTTGGATCATTTGCAGAAGTTTTAGTGCTGTTTCCCCCACTTTCTGTTCTTCTCAAGGTTACTTTCTTGCTGTTATCATGACCAGTTGATGACAGCGCTTTCCCCAGCCATGAATTTGTTTCTTAAAGGCTGGAAAAGAGTCTTCTAGAAAAACCTCTGCATTTGCCCTCAACTCTTCCTTCCAACTGGAAGTGTTGACTTTGATTAGTCAAGATTTAAAGGCTGTTATGGCCCGTTCCTTTGGCCGATCAAAGCATTAAAAAGCTAAATAGTGTTAATTTTTTATTACAATAACAGTGATCAGGCCTTGTCTCTCACATTTTGGAAAGAAATCTGTGAAGGAGATGCAAAGAAGTTAATTGGAAGTCATAGGTGTCTCTGATCACAAGTAACTTTGGTTCCAGACTTAGATGCAGAATTGGTGTTAGTTGCAGAAGTCATTGATCTCCTCATTACAATTTGGGGAAAAAGATATATATCAGGGGTTTTTTTTGGCCTTGTGTCTTGAAACACACACTGGTGATGTTTGGTTGTGTAACGGTGGGAGGAGACGTATCAAGATTTGGGATAAGCTGTGATTCTATAGAGACTTTAAACCTGTAACTTGGGGAAGTGGTTTTGAAGCTGATTTCTGAATGAATCATACTCATTAGCTTCATCTCTTTTTTTTTGATAAGTTTTTCTGTTTTTATTTTATCATATAAGTGACTTAATCCAGTGGAAGTGTTTATACATTTGGAAATAAATTTAGGTATGTGAGACATAGGATAATTATGGAAATATATTATAACAGACAGTGCAGAAATTGCCTAGAACACAGAAAAGAGCCAAATTCTCCACCAGAAGTAGATGCAGGTGTAGGTGGAGCTACTTTGGCGTCACTTTTTTCAGACCTGAGTAGAAGACAATTCTGGGTGAGTGTCAGGAGGATGGAGCCAGGTTCTTCTCAGTGACAACCAGTGATAGGACAAGGGGCAGTGGGTACAAACTGGAACACAGGAGGTTCCATTTAAATATGAGAAGAAACTTCTTCTCAGTGAGGGTGGCAGAGCCTGGCCCAGGCTGCCCAGGGGGGTTGTGGAGTCTCCTTCTGTGCAGACATTCCAATCCGCCTGGACACCTTCCTGTGTAACCTCATCTGGGTGTTCCTGCTCCATGGGGGGATTGCACTGGATGAGCTTTCCAGGTCCCTTCCAACCCCTGACATTCTGGGATTCTGTGAAAAATAGAGATTTTAACATAGTAGGATGTTGGGATTTCAGTAGCTGAGACATGAGCCAAAGCTTGGCTTGTGTGGCGTTTTTCTCTGGATCCCTCCTGAGACTGGAGCTAAATTAAGAACATTCAAGAGAAAGGCAAGAGAGAAGATGGTCAATGTTGGAACCTTTCAGAGGTGGGACATGGGGAGTCCAAGAGAACTATGAACTGCAAATGGGATTGGGGCGGGGAATTCAACAATAGATTTAGGATTAGTGCTCAGAAAGCAATGTACTAAGCCCCATTAAAATAACCAGTATCTGAGGCACAGTGGGGCATGGAAGCTGGGAGGGGTGAGTTGGGTGTGTGTGCTCAGGAATGAGTGAATTATTGACCACATGTGAGGACGGGCAGCAACGTCAAGCGGAGATAAACTGTCGAGCCTGGCAGCGGTAAAAGTAACGCTGCCAGCTCTTGTATATCATGAGCGTCATGGGGCTTGGAGCCTTTTCCTTTGCTTGTTCCCTTCTTTTGCTTTTTATAAGCCTTGTGAGAAGCTTCTGTCAGCCCAGGGCTTATGGCTGAGTGCAATGCAGGTTCTTGGAATGGCGTTTCCTCCCTGGGCCGGTGCTGCCTGCGGAGCGCAGGGAAGCGCAGCCCCTGGGGCGGGCGAGCAGCCAGAAACCCGCCGCCATTCAAGCCGAGCCACGTCCACCTTCCTCCTCTGCTTCCCACATCGGCATTAAAAGCTAACGAGAACGGCCTAGAAACACAATTCCATAGCAGAACAAAACACCTTTTTGCTCCCTGTCTACTTCCAGAGACTGTAAATTGCATTAATTGCACATTTTCAGTCCTTTCGCCGTAATCATAAAGACAGAACGTTATTAAAATAAACAGTTAGAAGCTGAGATTTTCACACAGCTTGTTTGATTTTGGTACTTGGGTCTGCTAAATATCTGCTTTTATGAGACTGACATTGAAACTACAAAATAACAACCTGGCAACACACCTTCCGACTTTCCTGCTTCGTTTGTAATTGGACAAAGCACATAATTTTCATTCCAGACCAATTGCACTATTCCCTCTTATTTTGTTGCTGCTGCTGCTAACATCAAATTGGAGTCTGGAGATGGAGGGCTGGGGGCTTTATTCCACTGAAAAGAGGTGGTAGGTGAACATCTGTTGATTGTGTGAACAAAGAAAATGGTGAAAAAGTAGCAGTGAACTTATTTATCTTTGTTCCTTTGTATTATTTTTTAATCTTCAAAGAAAGTACATTACAAAACTTGCAACACTGAGTGGAAAAAGAAATTGTGGAGTGGCTGAGAGATTAGATAATCTGGACAGAATAACAGTGCATTGATGGAAGAGGAGCTGGATCTTTAGGCAGGAGGGAGTTAGATGGATATTTAATATTAAAAATACATTTAGGAAATCATTGAAGTTGTAAAGTTAAGTGCATACTTGACAAGATACCAATGTTAGGATTAATATTTTGAAACTCTGATTATTTCTTTTCATGCATACGTCTTACGATACAGCTTGTAGTTTTACATTCATGTTTTTCTGCAAGAATTCTTTGTGCAGAGAATGGACCTTATGCACAAAACAGGGTACTTGGGATCATTGCAGAGTTTTACCCTTACACTCTCGCATCTAGATCCATGAGAGCATTTACGGGACCTTCCTCTGAAGTCAGTGATTGACTTCTACATCTGCAAAGTGGAGACAGCATTTCCTTGTGTTACATGGAAAAATGAGAGACAAGTTAAATATTTGTTGGTTGTCCATCCTGTGTGTTCATGCATTGGCTGGGGAGATGGTCAGGTGGAGAATTTTAGGACAGATGGTTGTTAAAGGAGCTCTATCTCAGATTCATAGGACAGGAAGGGACCTTTGGAAGCCATCTGCTTCACCTTCTTTTCCCAGGTAGGAATCTAGCGCTGTCATTCCGGACAAAAGTTTAGGTAAACTGCTCCTAAGCCTTACAGTCATAAAACCTCCAGATCTTCCCTAAACTGCCCCTTCCAGTCTATTCTTTGTCTTTACCGATGGAAACACTTTCCTCATATCTAACCCACACTCTCCTCACTCTGGGTTTATCCCATTACTACTTGTACCATCTGCCAAGGATAATGAAGGATAGATCTGGCTCTTGGTTTATTCCCTAGCATGCTTTACTTCATAACAAAAGCCCCAAATTTGTCCCTTCTTTCTCTGTAGATGATGTTTACTTGGGCTCGGAGTCTTCTCGCTGAGTTCTCTCCAGATGGTCTGTGTCTTTTTTGGAGCACAGAATGCATATCGCACAAATGGGGCCAAAGAAGGGATTCACAGGCAGCCTCAATAGGATGAACCGTCGACATTGTGACTATAATGTGTTTAATGCTTTAATGTAGAACTTGTGTCTTGTGGAATTTGTCACCCACGATCAATGACATTCATGACGAGGCCACCCGTGTTCAATGACATTCATGGCCTTTGAGTTGCACGGACCTTTGCTCCTTGAAATCATCTGTTACACAAGATGGTCCCACCACAGAACCATACTTAGGAACGTCTGCTGCCCTCTCTGAGCAGGTGCTCCAGGTTTCTGGATTCCCACTCTCAGCCTCTCACGGATGTTTTAAGGCAGTTTTTCTGCCATTCTCCCATCCTCCTGTGGCTGCTTGTGTCCACCTGGGGCTGCCCTGTCACTGCTGAGCAGCAGGTCCAGCACTGGCAGATCCAGCACTGGCAGGTCAGGGCTGTTGACTGCACAGATTTTCTTTCCTTTGAGAGAAGGCTGTCAGACAGACAGACAGAACATCCCATGGCTGGCAGTCTGTTGGACCATGCTGAAGGACTGATACCAGCACTTGATACACAGTGTCCTGTGTAGACCAAGCTCAGGAGTGGGTGGGATGTCTGCTTTGAGAATTGCACAGAGATGTGTTCATTGCAGGTGACGGGAAGAGTCTGGGATCTTTAGTTCTGTTCCAGTGTTGAGTGCATACCAAGTCTTCTCTCACTTCTTCCAAATGTCACCTTTTCTGTTTTTCTTCACTTCCAGCTTTCTTCATCAGACTGTTGCATTTGCTCATGTTGTTGACTCCTCATCATATTCCCATTCTCTTTTTCTAAGCCTAGTCTCTGTTCATCAGTTCTAATCATTGTTTCAGTGTCCACTCAGTTGTGGTTTCTTCTTTTTTGGCTCTTCCCCTGATCTACATTTTCCTTCCCTCCACCTCCAGTGGCTCCCAGACAGATGTTTGTGATGTATTTCTTCTTACCCCTTTCTCCGTTTTCCTGTTCATTTTCCTTGTCAGCTGAGGCTGAGTTCTCTTCGTGCTTCCTTTGGCTTTCAGTGTGATGTATATTATTCCACACAGTCAATTGACAGAAGGTTGGAGCATGGAGGGGGTTGGTCTCTTCTCCCAGGTAACAGGTGATAGGACAGAAGGAAATGGCCTCAAGTTGCACCAGGGGAGGTTCAGATTGGATATTAGGAAGAGTTTCTTCCCGGAAAGGATTGTCAGGCATTGGAACAGGCTGCCCAGGGCAGTGGTGGAGTCACCATCCCTGGAGGGGTTTAAAAGGCATTTAGACGAGGTTCTTAGCAACATGGTTTAGTCCTGGATTTAGGTGATGGTTGGACTTGATGAGGGTCTCTTCCAACCAGAATGATTCTATGCTTCTATAATTTAAATGACAGGATCTGAACTGACAGCATCCCTAAGCTGTAGTTGCGGAGATGATCCCAGTGAGTGTCTCTAACCTTTTCTGGAAGGATGTTTGTTGGCGGGGTGAGGATGGTGCATATGGAGTCTGCTCGCACATAGGGACGGTGAGAGGATGGAGTTTGCTTAGTGAAGAGAGAATTTTTGAGCTTGTAGCTTCGATGTGCTAAAGCTTTGCTCAAACACGTGATCTCCTTGGTAAGGTTAGAAACATTTGGAGGAACGAGTTTGGACTCGTTTTCATAGGCTTCCAGAAAATGTATCTGCAACTTCAAAAATGAATGTAGTAAAGCTTAAAAAGTTTCACAGAGCAGCAGAAAGGTTGATCAGACATGGAGCAGCTTTCCTATGGGGAACAGCTAAGTAAGCCAGGACCCTTCTGTCTATAAAAGAGATTGGGGGGGAAGATAAGAGGCTTTCAAGATCACAAGTGGCATGGGGAGGGTAGCTGTATGTTGACTGTTCGCTTTCTTTTAATTCAAGAAACTGGGGGACATCAAATGAAACTTTAAAGGGTTAGATGCAAAATAAAAGGAGGCGATTCTTTTTGCAGCGAATAGTTGTCTAGAGTGACGTGGAAATCCTCGCCAGAGGATGTTGTGGTTTGCTGAAAATTTGTGTGAGGTCAAGAGGAAACTGAGCAAATTCATGGAAGAAACTGAGATTTACTGAATAGACAGGAGTCACAGCTGATACGGGGAGGCCTTGAAGTACTGGGAGGTACAAGTAGTATTATATGTTTGCCCTGTGCATCTGTTTATCGTATTTCTAACACTGACCATATGGGGCTGATGAGCCTTTAATCTGCCCCAGCACCCTTTTGACTAAAGAGCCCCCACTCTGTTTTATTTCAGCTCTTCTGTAAACATATTCCCAAAGAAAAAATACAAAGTTAGGGTTTTGCAGAACAGCATTTTTTCCTTTCCCTAATGCAACTGAACAATTTTGATGAAGCTTTCTTGAAAAACTGCTTTTTAAAGCCAACTTGATGTATCATAGAATCATTTCAGTTGGAAGAGACCCTCAGAATCATTGAATCCAACCATCACCTAAATCCAGGACTAAACCATGTTGCTAAGAACCTCGTCTAAACGCCTTTTAAACCCCTCCAGGGATGGTGACTCCACCACTGCCCTGGGCAGCCTGTTCCAATGCCTGACAACCCTTTCTGGGAAGAAACTCTTCTTAATATCCAATCTGAACCTTCCTTGGCACAACTTGAGGCCATTTCCTCTCATCCTGTCAATTATTCCTTGGGAGAAGAGACCAACGCCCTCCATGTTCCAGGCTCCTTTCAGGCAGTTCAGAGATCAGAAGGTCTCCCCTCAGCTCCTGTTCTCCAGGCTGAGCAGCCACAGTTCCATTCTATATGGGATTTTTGTGGAGAGTACAAGTCATTTCAGTTGAACATTAAAGAATTATTTCTAAATGGACTTGAAGTAGCCTCGAAATCACTTTACACAGAACGGACATGCTGGTAATGCTTCCTGCATTTAGGGTTTGTGAAGTCCTAACTGAGCTTCAAACATTTGTTTAGATTAAAGCTGACACATACAGTTGATGAATAAGAGCGTATTTTCATATTTTTTAAATTTTAAAATGTCAGTAAAAGGTGTTGTTTTGGTGGTGGCGTTTGGAGGGTTATGTTTTCTCTCTTTCAGATGAGAAGAGTATCATTAAGTTGATTATATGGTTGTAGAACTCCAACCGTGCTGGTTTGAAAAATGGGAAAGCAATTATTGTCTAATGAGGTTTAATTGCTTTGTGCAAACTTAAAGTTTTAAAATTCTTCACCCGAAGTTCATATGAACCCCCTGTCCTTTTTTTTTAAAGGAATTACGCTGCATAAGTTGAAGACTCATTTCAAAATCTGCTCTGTAATAGTGTGACAGTGTCAAACCGTTTCAAAATTTAAAATTGTTCTGTAATTCTGCTCCCTATTGGAAAGAGAACACTTTGCGTGTCAGACACTTAAATACGGCTTGCAGCTGAGAGCTTTAGCATCTTTGTGGTATCTCCATGTTGCACTTTTCATCCTCCACTATCCTTAGTATCCTTCATTCTGAAGGTTGATTTATTGGGTTGTTAACCCTGTGTCAATGTGAAGTTGCTGTACATCGCCTGATGAGTCCTGGTGGACAGCAGGGTGACCATGAGCCAGCACTGGGCCCTTGTGGCCAGGAAGCCAATGGTACCTGGGGTGAATTAGAAGGGGGTGGTCAGTAGGTCAGAGAGGTTCTCCTGCCCCTCTGCTCTGCCCTGGGGAGACCACACCTGGAATCTTGTGTCCAGTTGTGGCCCCTCAGTTCCAGCAGGACAGGGAACTGCTGGAGAGAGTCCAGCACAGGGCAACAAAGATGCTGAAGGGAGTGGAGCATCTCCCGTGTGAGGAAAGGCTGAGGGAGCTGGGGCTCTGGAGCTGGACAAGAGGAGACTGAGGGGTGACCTCAGTAATGTTTACAGATATATGAAGGGTGAGTGTCAGGAGGATGGAGCCAGGCTCTTCTTGGTGACAACCAATGATAGGACAAGGGGTCATGGGTGCAAACTGGAACACAGGAGGTTCCACTTAAATTTGAGAAGAAACTTCTTCTCAGTGAGGGTGGCAGAGCCTGGCCCAGGCTGCCCAGGGGGGTTGTGGAGTCTCCTTCTCTGCAGACATTCCAACCCGCCTGGACACCTTCCTGTGTAACCTCATCTGGGTGTTCCTGCTCCATGGGGGGGATTGCACTGGATGAGCTTTTGAGGTCCCTTCCAATCCCTGACATTCTGTGATTCTGTGATGTCTTTTCTTCAGGAGTTTCCTTTCAAGCCTCTTCGTTATTGAGGTCCAGATATTTACAGGATATGTAAATGAGGCTGAAAAGCCTAATCTGAACCCCAAGTTTTAGAATGACTTCACCTCTGTGAATATCTCACATATATTAGAACTCATGCTGATGCAAACCCCCAGCGTTGTTTTAAGCCAGAAATCAGGTTTTTTCACTTTACATGCAGCTTTCAGGTCTTGAATTGAATTTACATAAATGATACAATGGTGCATCTTCACTAAGAAGAAAAACAATTCACTCTTTAACACAAAACGAGAGTGAAGCCAAAGGTAGTTTGTGCATTAGCACAACTTGGCATAGCTAAATAAATAGTAGGTCCCCTGTAGCGTTTAATTTAGCCTTTTAACATATGTTAAAACTGCTAACAGGGTTAGATGGGAGAAGAATTCTCAAGGCCAATTCTCATCAGTCTGCTTTGGTAATCAGTAGAAACGATGCTCTGAAGCTCTGTTTTGCTCCCAGATATTCCATTTCATTGTGCTGAGCTTAATTTCAATCGTGAAAAATAGATGTTAAAAACATGTAAAATTCCTGTAACACCTTTGCTGACACAACCCCAGGTTTTATGCTTCTCAGTTTCACCTTTCAGAAATGCTAAAGTGTGTGTGAAAAAGGCATCCTGAAGGCATTTCCAGACACTGAGGAAAATTATTGCATAATTCCTTTAAAAACAAACAACTCGTAGCAAAAATCAAATGGTACCCTCTTCACCTTCTTTTTCAACCCAAAGCATCAATCATTGGTTATACACTTCTTTTTTAAATCTCCGGTGCAGTCATTATCATGGCAAATGGCAGTAGTGATCGTCTGTAACTCAGTATTTAATGTTAAAGCAATGGTTATAGCTGGTGGATCTTACTGGAACTGCCATGCCTTGGGGTTTCTCAGAGATAACCCATTGCCTTTTCCTTTCTAAACAGCAACAACAACCTTTGCTTTTGATAAGATTGATTGAAAAGGTGAATACACAAACTTCTTTGATAATTGGTATCCCGCAGTAGGCTTGAGGTGATAGAAAAGCATCTCTTGAGGCGAGTCCATGGGTTTGTATTTCTCCCGCTGTCGGCAGCCTCTGTTCACATCTGGAGGCCGCTGGGGTTCCTGTGCACGTTCTCCTGAAGGAACGGGACCTGTAACAGGCGGCCGCGGGATTTTCTTTAGTCTGCCTCCTTCAGCAGGTAGTACTGACCGGGTTTTATGCCTTAAAGTGTCGTACCAAGACATGCTCAACGTGGGCCTCTTGCTGCCTTCCTTGGCATTCAGCTGTATAGGAGATACGGGGCGAAATAAGGGAAAATAAGGGAAATTTATACACAGAGTTGTGGGTGGATGGCAGTGCCGCATATCAGCGCGGACCCTTGCACCTTCTACCCAGGAATGAAGAATAGGCGAGTGAGCGGCCACATGTGGTACTGTTGAGGGTAACGCAATCTCAGGTGGGTCAGTCTGACGATTGCCACACAGCACAGCGCTCCCGCAGACCCAGGCGTAAATCTGTGAGGTGCGGGACGCCGCAGAAACAAAACATGTTTACGTAAGTCAGTCTGCACATCTGGTTGTTGTCACGGAGCCTTGGCTGACACAGGACACCCCAGTACCATTTCCCAACGCGGGAGGGTCCCCAAGGGGCTTCTGTTCATGCTGTATAACTACAGCGGCACTCGGTGTGCTTTAAGTGTTTGTAATGCTGGTGGTCAGCCTTAGAATAATTCTGTTTAACAAAATAAAACGCTTTGGGACTGTTGATTTTACCTTAATTCTCTTAACTGAATATTTGCAGGCAAGCCAGGAGAATGTTTCTCCTTCTCTGGTTGTAATTTAATATTGTGCAACTAGTTGCCCAATAGTGAATGTGTTGAAATGAACTCCTTCAAATGAGAAAGTCTGTGTTTTAGGATGAGCCATAATGACTGTATGTCATCGGTCAAGGAGAGGAAATAGTGACTGTTCTTCTCCCTTCCTCCAGCTTTAACTGACTGGAGGGCATTTTGTTTTCCTTTCTTGGGATATGAACTGGGGAGGATCGTAGCATCTGAGATTCTTGTTGGGGAATTGAGTAAGTTCTGCGTGAGGAACAGACACTGACCAGACAACTCAATAAAATAAGGACTCATAGAAGAAAGTGGCTGTGGCAGAGTGCTGAGATCTACGTGTTTCTTGTTAGAAGGAACATCTTTTTAACAAGATCTGAGTCTGGATCTCCTCTCATGGCTTGGTAGGAACAGACATTAGTTCAGACATTATTAGCCCTGTTGCTTCTTACTGCATCCCCTAAACCCAGGTTTGTTCTGAATAGATTTTTTTCACCTGCATCATGTATTAAGATTTGTGTGCGTACAGATGTATGAAATCCTTTGGGATGAGGTGAGGTGTATAAGCACCTACTGGTAGTAAACCATCTGTGGAATTTTAAACCTATATAAAAAGGTAGCATTTGTTCTGGAAAAATTTAGAAATTAGGTTGCATTTACAAATAATGATAAATTTGTATTTTTGTTTGAAGCATTCTAGATATGTCTTAAATAGAGTATTGGTGAGCTTTATCTCTCTTTTTTTCCTTAGTAGCTTATAAAATATATGTGACAAATCATCTCTTGCTTGTTATCCCGTTTTGAATTAGCCTGTTCTGAAAATATGCTAATTATGATAACAGATCTAGAGTTTGATCTTAAGAGTTGCCAATATCTCTGTTTTCTTATCTTCAATATGAGAGCTCTTCTTGCATCACAGATTTAGATCCTCTAATTGCGTATTGACATATGGAAAGTAGACTTGTAAGTACTTTCTGCAGTCCTCAGATGATAGGAATAAAAAAAACCTCTTACCTTCTGCCCGTACAGACGTAACTTAAAATATTTACTGAGCACTTCAACCTAAAAGGCTGACGCGATGGAACTGGCCACTTTGTCGTGGGTGACAAACCAGCGACGTGCCGTGTTGGAATTGTAGAATCATTTCAGTTGGAAGAGACCCTCAGGATCATCGAGTCCAAAGTGGCTTTGCTGCCGAGGGTCCCTCCAGCATCCACACACTGCTTACCCGCCCTGGAAAGAGCGAAACTCTTTATTCTCCCTTCTTTTATAACCCTCCCCCTCAATCTCAGCCACACACTCTTGGCAGCGGTTTGGGAATGTTCTGCTGCTCCCGTCTTTAACTTCTGCATCTCTGTGATCACAAACCTTTAGCAAAAGGTTCCCCAGTCCCCTCCTGGTGTGCTCGGCTGTGGTTCCCCAGCTTTGCTGGAGCAGGAGCACAAACCAGCAGATTCGTGGCGGCCTCCCAGCTGTCCACACCACAGCGAAACTGCTGCTCCTGGTTTATAGCATCGCTCCACCGGGATAAAACTGCTGCTGGAAGTTGGGATGCAGGAGCCGCCTCACCAGAAATATCTGCTTTACCCCTCTATTCCTTTTTCCACGTTAAGAGTCAGTTGTGTGTTTTGTTTTTGTTTTGTTTTGCTTTGTTTTTTTCTTTTTTTTTTTTAATTACTTTTATAAACCTCAACATTATTGCATATTTGCCACCGCTTCCCTTTAAGGAGCTTTGTTTATTTAGTCATAATTATCCTTGAGTCTTTTAATGAGCAGTGATAGTCTGTCCTAACAGGATGTATGAATAATTATTTATTCCGCTGTGGATAATCTCATGTTTGTAACTAGTGTAATTTATATACCATGGCACTGCCTGTTTAAATCTCCTAAGTCTCCTCACAAGTCTCTCTGGTCGCAACTGGCATAAATAGCTTTGCTTTCCCTTTCTCGCTGGCTCTGGCTGCGAGGCCACATCAGGTTTCACTGGTAGTCTAGTGGTTACATTCACTGACGTGCAAATAGTGATTTATTTGTTGCTCTATCACATTGAAAACTAGCTTATAAAATAGACATATGTACTGTTTAGCTGTAACTATTCATTTCCCCCCGTTCTCATGCTACATTTATCTGTATTTTCTTTGTGCTTTTTATCTTTGGGTACATTTTTCTCAAGGTTTCTGGCATGTGTCGAACGTTCACCATCAGTTCTAGGGGTAGCGCTGGCTGATGCTGCTCCTGTGCGGCCGAGGCTGTGAATATGAGGATGAATATTTCCTCACAGTGCCGTGGTAGGGTCTTCATTTGAGTACCATGGTGGGACCAATTTTACCTGCCCACCAACATGCGTGTCCCCAAGGGTCTGTCTGCCTCAGGGAAAGTGTAATCTTACCTATGGAACATAAGGAAAAGAATTTGGCTTCATTTTGTGCTCGACATGCTGCTCCCTTCCATATAGTAGCAAAGTTCAAAGGCGTTTTGTGTACCCACTTGTAATTTCTTCCTATTATTTTTTTTCCTAGTGTTTCTCTGTGTTGAGGGCAAAATAACTGTCTCGGAGATTAAACCAAATCTAAGGGGCTTTGTTGGATTTTCCATGTCTTCTATTCTGAACCGGAACTTTTCTACTTTTGCCTTTTTCTGTTGCTGCTCCTGCCTCTCTGGGTTCAAAAGCACAGGCACTCTGTACTTTTTCCACCCAGAATTTAGTATATATTATACAGGAATTTAGCCATAAGGTTTTCTCTTTGTCCTACCTTACACCCTTCCACTCACCCACCCCACATAGAGTGTCCCAAACCCAGATGTGCCACCTTGCAGGTGCACTGAAATCTGTTCAACTGGGGTCCAGGCAAAACCAACCCTCTGTTCAAACTCCCCATTAACTGAGGCATCTTTTGAGGGTCTTAGGGGCATAAATATGAAAACAGAATTGCTCATTTAAGCATAAAAAGATGTGTTAAATGGCCTTCCTTTAATGCAAGCTGCATCAGTTGCAGAAGCTCACCTTTTGAAGTTTGTGGATATATTTATTATAGAAGCATTTTCAGTAGCTCCCACATGAGGTGACACAAGGAGCGCTGCCAGAGCTGTCGTTTCAGTGCTGTTGCTGTGTTGTGTGTGTTCAAACACAATTGCAAAGGGTACAGGGATGCTGTAGCAATCACAGCTCTGTAAATACGAATTTCCTCTAGTAAAACTTTTAAGTATAGTTTTGTTTTTAAATATGAATGTAAAAAGGGTGTTTGGATTTGTGTATGTTACACCCTGGCATGTGTGACTGTAGCCATTGCTGTGATTTTTCTCATTCTTCGTTTTTTTTTTCCGTTTCATTAAACCTTTTGGTGAATAGTATTTGCACATTGTGTCGCAATAAATGCATATTCACTTATAGAAAGGTATATGGGTATTAATGTTCTGTGTTCAAAAAGGCAGAGCATTGCCATTTCTGTGATGGCAACGCTCAGTTCTAATGGGTGTGAGGTGTTAATTAAGATCTTTTTTTTTGCCTGGTTTCCTGATGCCTTTTAGCAAGTGTGTGTATGGAGATACAGAACTTTATATTATATATTAATCATTAGAATATGGGATGTGCTTTGGTTTGTTTTTTGGTCGTTGTTTTTTAGTCATGCACTTTTGTGAAGAAAAATGTTAGTTTAACAAAACGGTAAATTGACTGGAAATAGTGTTTCTGAATGCTGAATTCTGATACCTGACAGCACTTGGGAGCTTTCATTGTTCTGTTATAAAGGGTTAAATTGGCACGAAAGTTGTGTATTGATGGGGTATCCTCTGCTGTTTTCCCCCCAGAAAAAGAAGTAATTTTCTTCCCTTTTACAGCGAACAACTCTGCGCCTTTTGTTACTGTGGAGAACGGAGCTCATTAGGACAAGGAGACTTAAAACAGTTCAGTCCAACTCCTGGGTATGTTATCCCATGGAAAAACCAGCCTTTAAATAAGAGTGAAGCCAGGGACAGCACCGATGGAGCTTGTGAGAGAACTCCGAGGCAGAACTCAGTGCCGCGCAAACAGAGAGGACAGAAGTAAGTGCATTCTACAGTAAATGTGGGGGGGTTGTTTTGCGTGAAGGTCAGGAAGCATCTTTGCAGATGCTCTACTGCGATAGGCAAGTAACTTGAATTTGTGAAAATATGGTTCATTTATATTAGTAATGAAAAAAATAGCTGCCTCTTCCCCATTTTAAAGATTGGTTGGCTTCTCCCCTCCAGTGAGAATCTTGACTCTGGAAGAACGTAGAAAAGAAACACAGTTATTGTAAAACACAGATCTGCTTGTGAGGTTGAAGTAAAAGCATGCACAGGAGTAGAGTCATAGAATCATAGAATGTCCTGAGTGGGAAGGGACCCACACGGATCACAGAGTCCAACTCCTGTCCCTGCACAGGACAAGCCCACAGTTCACACCGTGTGTCTGAGGGTGTTGTCCAGTCTCTCCTTGAATACGAGAAGATAACAGACTCGTGACACGTGGTGTATTTTGTAGACTGGTGTAACTAGAAGCCCATCTTGTTGAAACCTTACTCTTTTTACCCTTTGCTCTTGCAATGGTGACAGTGTTGTTACAGCACACAGGGCGGTTCTTTCCCTTCAGCAATGGGGGCCGGTGGCAGGTTTCCCAGCAGGCTGGTTTTAGCCGTGGAAAGGGCAGCATCCCCCATCCTCTCAAGGTGGTTCCACCTTTCAGTAACTCTGAAACATGACAGGAACGTGCACAGCAAGTTTTCTTCAAGATATAGTGTGGCTGGCGGTGGCACGTAAGACATGACGGATGGGAGAAGCGTGTTGTAAAATCTGTCTGCCCGTCAGACAGTGCCCAATGACAGGATGAGGGGCAACGGGCACAGACTGAACCACAGGAGGTTCCATCTCAATATGAGGAGAAACTTCTTTACTGTGAGGTGCCAGAGCCTGGAACAGGCTGCCCAGAGAGGTTGTGGAGTCTCCTTCTCTGGAGACATTCAAACCCGAGCAGGTGGGTTGGACTGGATGGTCTCCAGAGGTTGTTTCCAACCCCAACCAGCCCGTGGTTCTGTCAGTTTGTAGGTACAGGGGTTCTGTGGCCGTGGCCTCCAGAGCGGCCCTGATGGGGCAGGCCGCGCTGGGCCGCTGCTCTTTGAGTCTGACCAAAATATACTCAAAAATAAGAAATTGCAGATTGAATTGGGCTGTTCTTTAAATGGATCAGTTTGATCTTGTGAGAAATATTTTTTTTTAATATTAAAAATGCCTTGTCAGTTGGGATTCTTAACATTCCTTTAACATTCCGCTGGACGTCAGTGGTGTTGAGGAACCAGCTTTGTTGAGGAGAACAGGTTAATTTAGTGTGTTAGTAAGGGGAGTCTTAATGTCAATAGTGTCAGAACTAGGGAATGTGAGGATGTTGTTCTGTCATGACATGGATCATGAGGATATAATGTAATAAGTGAAGGTTTCTAAGCTTTCTTTGGCAGTGCAAGGGGGATGTTACTCTTCTTTTTCCCCACAAACTAAGGTTTTCATTTTGGTTTGGGTTGATTTTTTCCCTGCATATTTCCGAGTGAAATTGTTGAAGTAGAGCATGCATGGTTTTCATGAAGGCAAAGTTATTGCAGGTTAAAATTCCAGCGTTTATTTCTCGTCATTTTGGTGGTGGGTCTTTTTTCAGCATCTCTGTTTTCAGAGGTTGTAAGCGGGACAGCAGTGGGGAAGGACAGCTGCTTTTGTGCTCTCTCAGCTCCAGAAACTCAGAATTAACAGCAAATACACACATTTGAGTTACTAATAGAGAAAAGAAATTAAGTTTAAAGAACCTTAATAGGAAGCGCAGCACCTCCTTTGCTACCAGCCAATGAAACACCATATGAGACCAGGTCTCAGCCTAATGCTCATCCTTACATGTCCAAGATAGTTTTTTGCCTCCAAGAAATAAAGGAGGAATCATTGCTGCTGCTTTTTATTTATTTATTTATTTATAATGGAGTAATCCGAGTTTTATTAATCGTTGTCTGTTGAGATTAGAATTTGTGGCACAAATTAATGAGGTTATAAACCAGATCCTCGCATGTCAGCACAATACAGTAGTGATTATATCGCTGCGTTTTTCAGTCCCTCCACACTCTTTTCTTCCTGCCCCCATCCCCTCCTTTTCCCTGCTCCCTTTTTTTTTTTAACATCTCGATGACATTGGATCAAGATACTTATTTCCAAGCGTCTTTTTCACTCATGGTGCTGTATTTTACCCAGGCACCTTCTCCCTGGCCAGGGCGGCCTCCTTTGGGGACACCGTCCGTGCTGTTCACACTGCAAGGAAAGGGCCACGTGAGCGCTGCCGCTGGTTCTCTCCACTCCCACCGCTCTCGTTTCTTCCCTCTACACGTCTTCTTCCCCAGAGCAGCACAGGCCGCGTGCTGTTACGTAATTCTCTGTTCCAAGGGTTGGGCAAGTGCTAATATCAAACAGAAGTGGACTTTAAAAACAGCAGCGTGTGTGTCCTGAAGAATTAAGAAGAGAGCAGGCTGGGGAAAGGGGCGTTTCACCAACTACTTTTTTAATCTGCTGTATAGCAGCTTTAACTGAAAACTTCTTTTTTTTGGTGAAAAATGCTGAGCTACAGTATGAGGAAGAAAGACTTTTGTTCATGTTGATGTATATTTTATCGTGTTTGGCAAAATTCGTAGTGACTTTCCCTGAGTTTTGGATCATTTACAAGTATCTAGTTATTGAACAAAGAACGCGGTCACTTCTAAGTTTGTTTTTCTGCTCCCCACTACAGATCCCGATCGAGTATAGCATCATGTACAAGTGTAAGCACCCAAACCGCTTCTGACGATCAGGTTGTCAAATTCTGGGATGAACTCAGTTCAGTTGGCTTACCAGATGATGTTGATCTTCAAGCCTTATTTGAGCCAACAGGTAAGAAATGTCACTATCCTCCTTTTTTCCCATCCAGTAGTAGCACAGTAGCTACAATGACAGCAATGCAGGTTTTTTTAGCTGTTGGTTTTCGGTGCTCTGCTGTTCATCAAATGTTTGATGCTTTTGTAGCTTTTGCCAGTGTTATGTGACGGTTTTGTATGTTCTCGTCTTCAAGTGCTGGACAGAACTGTTGTTGTATGGGCAAACGTTTGTAATCTACCACTGTGTTCAGGTAATAGCTTCAGTATCACAATTCCATTTTGGGGAGAAAAGGAAAAAGAAGTGAGATACATCTTAATATCATTCTTGAAGTCCTAATCCTGTAGCCTTACCTAATCTCCTGCTGCTAATGCGGGGTTATCGGAAGTAATGGAAGATTTAAAAGAGCAGGATTGATCAAATAATAGAGACGTAATACACTTGCATGTTTCCATTGCCTACAGATGTTCTGCCAGAAAACTGTCTGGTTTGTCATCTTCTCTAGCGTTTTAATGGAACTTTGCTTTTTACTCAATTATGAATTATTTTTTCAGAAAGCATCTATGTCCAGATTCTTTGATGCCATTAGTCTGCTCTTGTGTTTTGCCTCAAAAAATGGAAATCTATTTTTGCAGTAATATAAATGTCATTCTTTTGTGAGTGTGGAAAGTCATTTCAAAGTCTAATTAAAAACAAAATAAAATTTAATGGTCCATTTTAAATAGTTGTACTGTAGTGTGTGTGGATGGCTGGGGGGGAGTTAACCATCTAAATGTTTAAAGTTGTTATTATTTGTAGATGACACTTCCTAGGCCCTTACAGAGATTTTTGGGGAAGTTTCTTTTGTTGCTAAATGATTGACTTGACCAAGTACCTGATTTCCCCAGCTAATATAAAGAGTAATTTTGAATCTAGTGTAAAGCTGTCACAGAATTCCTTTGGAAGTATGTGTCACTTGCATTGTTTTTCCTATAAATTAATTAGAAACTTCCTTTAAGAGATACCGGTTGAATTCTGCAAATTCTGCATTATTATTGTTATGTAGATAAACGTTTCTATTTATATCTCTATAATGTGTTTATTGTATTGACACAGTTTTCTCAGCCTCAGCTGGTGAAACGCTATATTTTGAACTTTTAAGCTTTGTGTAGAATTCTCAAGCATCATGTAGCGTGTTGCGCGTTAACATACAGATCTGTATCCAGTCCTTGGGAATCCTGAGTCCGGAGTACTTACATAGACAAATGTTACCTACAGCGAAATACACGACGTAGCGTAATTCTGCATGTGTATCTCACACTGTATATACACCCTAGTGTTACAATTACGCAATCAGGCAGCTGAAAATTAGAAACAGATATACAGGCTGTGCTAAAATGAAGAGGAAGACATGTTATATGTCAAAACAATCGCAGGATATTTAGTGTCTGAGAGTAACTGCAATGTATTTATGTGTGATAATAAGGGTATTAAATGTAGCAACAAGGAAAACAGGAGGAAAAGACTGTTTGTTATATCTGGCACTTATTTACTCCTAGAACTAAGTTCCAGACTCGCAGGCAGCGCTTGACCGAGCTGTACAACCCAAGCTCTTGTTCTTTCCGGTGCTGTAGGTCATTGCTGGGCTCATCACCGCTGTGCGGAGTGGTCAGTGGGCGTCTGCCAGACCGAAGAGCAGCTGTCGGTGAACGTGGACAAAGCTGTTGTCTCAGGGAGCACAGAAGTGAGTAGAAAGACTCCAATGCTCCAGCCAGTAAGAAAATAGGGGTTGGGGGTTGAAAAAAAACCTAATGCAATATAAGGTATGGCTGAAAATATCCACATATGGGTCTCTGAGCTCGCAGCTATAATAAGGTTTCTTTGGACAGGTCTTAGTGATGACGTCTACTCTTGCCATTTATTAAAAAGACTTATGGAGGTGCATCAAATATATCATTAATTAGTCCCGAGGTAACTAGAACGTAGAAAGTACCTGGCTGATGAAAGCAAAATACAGACAAAACTGAGTTCACTTGTTTTCACACCAGTTTCCAAAAGTTGGTTTGTATAGGAGAACTACAGGGTGTTTCAAAACAATGGACCCAAATTGAAAGCAGCAGTGATTTCAAGTTGGGTCCCTCTTTTTGAAACACCCCATAGAGTTTGCCACAAAGCCTGTGTTGTTACTTTAAATATCGATAGAAATACATATATAAATATTTAGTCTTTTAATTTGAAATGGTAGTGTATTTGGAAAAGTGGGTATATTTGAAAAGGACGGTCTCCTCCTGGTTTTGTGCTGTCATACCATTTTGAAATGATAAAGAGACTTTTTGCATTGATTTTACCACGTGTAGCTCTATTTTTTGGCCATATTTAATCATGTCTGGTACATTATTTTAATAATTTTAGTTTTTTCTATATTAATCAGCCATGCTATCAACAAATCTGTTTATTTTATGCTGGTTTTCCCATCATCGTGCTTAGGCTTATTTTTACCTGATTCTTCAAGTTTTTCATGCATTATATTGAAATAAAAAGATGATGTGGAAGATACCAGTAAATGGTCTCCATTGTGTGGACTGAAAAGCTGCTTTAAATCAGTCGCTCAATACGAGTCATATAATAGAGCTTTTCTTGCGCCTTCTACTCTTACATATACTCATACTGGGTAAATGCTTTGCTTTGAATAATTTAATTGATTTCGGTGTATCTGCTTTCAAAATAAAAGACTGTTCAGAATGAATGAACCTGACAGTATTAAGTTCTAAATGAGCTTGAAGACGTTGAAGCATTTGTATGTGTGTGTGCATCTGTATAAAGAACACAAAAAGAATTGAAAGGGCATCCAGAATTGGTTAAAAAAGATAAATCATCGCCCTGCTGAATAGTTTTCGTCTCCTTGTTTTTGGCTGGTCATGGTGGCTTGGAGTCGTTTTGTGATCAGCTCGTTCCCATCTGTAGTAATTTGCATGGTGATATTTTGGTTTCTGACAGAAATCCTTGCTGTAGTTTTCAACCTTGTATTTTGCTCTATTGCGTTTCATCCTGTTTCCATTATTTCAGTTCTGGTTCATTTGAAATGGTACCTCGCTCCTCCTCTGTGCCTCTGGGTGCTGGTGCCTCACCGTCACATCCTTAGTGCCTTTTAAGTTTTGCGTAGATGCTTATAATGCAAATATTTAAATAAGAATTCTTGAAGAATCCCACGTCTCTCTGGTTTCCATTTCAGCCTTGTCTTTTCATGTGCTGCTCTGGAGCTTCTCTACTAATCTTTTCAAATTCTGCAAACAACTTTTAGATACTCCTCTTGCGCGTGTTTCAGTGCAATGCAGAGAGATGAAAGAAGTTTGAATTCAGTGCCATTCTGCCTATTTTCTCTTCAATCTCTACTGAAACCCTTGAGAAGGTTCCTTTGCTGTAATCCAGCTGTCAGCCAGCAAAGAATGACGTTTTGGTTATTCTCTTTTATCCTTCTCGTGACATCCCCAGGGACAGCGGAGTAGAAGTGCGACTGTGATTGATTCTAGAGGAATAGCTCAATGAAATGGGACATCTTTATCCCACAACCGCACCAGGGCATTTTTTGCCTTTCTGTTTTTTAAAGAAATAAGGAGCAGACTCTTCAGTAGTTCTCTGTTCCTGCCCATGGAGCAGCAATGTGGAGACTGCTCGAAGACTTTGTGTCAAAGTGGTTGGGAGCCCGAGTAATCCTGTGTTTGCTTGTGGCCGGGCTGTAGTGCTTGGTAGTGATTTTTCCACTGCTTTTTAACTGCTCACTAAGTTAAAGGAGACATAAAAAAAGCAGAGGGTGCTGGTTATCCTGTGCGATAGTGGAAAAGGGAAGAAATTCTCTTTGTGAGAGATGTTGAATGAAAGATATAGCAGTGAGTTTAGTGTATGTTTTTGCATTTACAGCTGCTTGCACTTTGCTTTTGCTAAAATTGTTGGCTTCTTTCTAATACGATGTTAGTGCAATTTCAAAGTAAAGATTCTATTTAAACTGTTGTGAACACTGTTGGCAACACAGATGCAAGTACGTGCTCAGGACATATAGACAAACAGTTGATAAAAACAAGCTGGATGCTTTTTCCTTTACTTACCACCAAATTTGCTTTGGTTGTTGTTGCTGTTTGCTTGGTTGGGGATTTCCGTCTTCTTGGAAGTCCTCCTGGCACAACGTGGGTTTCTGATGTGGTCTGCAGCGCTGGCATCTTTCCTTAGCTGGGAAAGTGTGTTTCCTTTCCCATATTTTCATGCACAGATGAATTTTTTGACATGTGACAAACTTTTTCTTGGTAGTCGAGTCCATTGGTTTAGGTCTTTTAATTTGTGGAGAGCGTTTTGAGGCTGTTCTTACAAATTAAAGAGACCCTCGCAGTAAGTTACATTCATGTTTCTCATTAGTTAGGCTGCCTATTGTTTTCAAATCGGTTTTAACTGGATGTGACAGTGTTTCTTGTTACTCTGTTTACCAGTCGAGATGCCCATTTGGCTTCACTGAACTTGTGATTGCATTAATAAAGCTTGTGTGGACATATTTCATTGACCTATTCCAAAGTATGTATCTTAATTCACTTTGGTTTTCTTCTCGGCCCGTGTTTGCTGAAGGTTTAAGAGGCGATACCATAGAGATCTCAGTATCTGTGCATGTTTCACAAAATACCTTGCTTGGCTTGTCTTTCTTCCTCAATTCTTCCTTTCGATTCACTCATTTTGAAGACCTGGCAATTTATTCAGTGAGACATCCGACCAATTCGTTACACATATTTGTGTCTGGACATAGGTGGATTCTTTGACTTTCTTTGCCTCTCTTTAATATTAATGAGCGCACATACATACATCTGTGTATGTGTTTGAAATCTTGCACATTGTGTTTTGTGACAACTGACAAATAAAAACGGGGATCTAGAGTTAAGTTTATGGTGGTAGATGTGCTCTAGTCCTTACCGGTGGTGGAGGTGACTCACATCACCTCATTGCTTGTCTCGATACCTCACGTATCTCAGCAACTGACTTTCTCAGAACCAGTTCCTAGGTGTAAAATGTCCTAAGGAAAAGCTGGTGGCCCAGGTGACAAGCACAGGGTCAGAGCTTTTCTGAAGATGGCTCTTCACTTGTCTCTGGAGCTTGTACAGCGTGTAAGTTAAAGAGCCTGAACACCCAGACATGGCAGTTCCTTCCCTCACCATTCTAATAGGTTTTAATGGGATTTTTGAGTAATTCTATTTCAAACTTTGAAATAAAAGAATTCCTCAGAAGGTAGAAAGGGGAGAAAAAACACCCAATGATTTGCTTGATCCAAAGCTTAACTAAATTGCTTGTGATTCATAAGTGCTCTACTCAGTACATAAAAATTACCATAGTAAAGACTTGTATCAGTAAGGTGGTCCTACAGATATTTATGGTAAGATGCAAAGACAGTATGAAATGGAGACTTAGTAAAATAAACTAAGCAAATGAAAATGATTGAAGAGAAATCAGAGTTTCCACTGGAAAAAAAAGTGTGGACAAGCGAAGTTTTCTGCTTGTTCTTTTATTTCTGGCTTCAGTCTTTTGCTTTCTTAACTATGCTGCTTTTTGACATTTGGAAGGGTGAGCTTCCTGGCATTACCATTTAAAACGGAGGCCTTTAGTGCTTGCATCTGCTCAGCTTTTAACAAGAGTGGTTTCTGAATTATTTTCAGGTATTTTTCAATACTACTTTATAATTCCCTTGTTTATTTTACATTTATTGAAGAGGTGGCTGTTTCTTTACAGTCAGCTGAGGAAATAATAAAATTCACTGCTTGTCTGCCTTAAACTGTCGAGCCAAAACTCTTCCATATGCTAAAAGCCCCGTAGAAGGTGGGCTGCTTTTTCTCCCCAGTATGCAAGTACCACAATTCGGGAAGTGAATTTAAGGAAGGCTCAGTAGATAACGTGTTCAAACCACTTTTGACCAAACTGTGCACAAGAAAGGAGTGTTGCAGTCATTTCCCAGCCAGCTTTCTCTTCTGATAAGATGCAGAAAACAGTTTACAAGCCCGGGAGCATTTGTCAAGGACGCTGAAGTCCAAGACAACAGTATTGGTGGAAACCAAGAAGGAGGTTCCTATTCAAAGACTGAATAGGCAAAACATAATGATAAAGTAGTGTCTAAAGCAGTAATTCCAAAACAGTGTATTACTGGATTTGTTTGCTTTGAAACTCCATATAGCTCTTTGCATATTTATCTACCTCACAGCGTTCGTTTTTCCATTAGTGGTCAAGTGTTTCTTCAGGACTGAGACTCTTGGGGCCAGACAGCTGAAAAATCGCTGTCGTCCTCTCCCACGCGTCCATTTTGTTTGAGTGGATCGGGGCAGCATCTTCTCTGTGCATGAGGCAGCTGTTTGCAGCTCCCGTCGAGTTTCTCCGGCGGTGTTTTGCACATTAGCGTTGCTGAGAACTGTAGGAGTCGTTGTGTTGCTTATAGGCAAGTGAATCGATAGCATCCTGCCTTGTTCCAAACTCAAACCGTTGTGCTGTTTTGACACTCCTCTCTCTCGTAAGTGCTTTTTTTGCACAGTAACATGATCTTGAAAATGTTTTTTAAGGCATCTTCCCTTAAATTCACAGAATCACAGAATCGACTGTGTTGGCAAAGACCTCAGAGATCATCAAGTCCAACCCTTGGTCCAACTCCAGTCCATTTACTAGATCATGGCACTAAGTGCCATGTCCAGTCTCAGTTTAAAAACCTCCAGGGATGGTGAGTCCAGCACCTCCCTGGGCAGCCATTCCAATGCCTGACCACTCTCTCTGTGAAGAATTTCTTTCTAATATCCAGCCTAAATTTCCCCTGTCAGAGTTGAAGCCCATGGCCCCTTGTCCTATTGCTGCCTGCATGGGAGAAGAGACCAATCCCCACCTGGCTAGAACTGCCCTTCAGGTAGTTCTAGAGAGTGCTGAGCTCACTCTGAGCCTCCTCTTCTCCAGACTAAAGAAGCCCAGCTCCCTCAGCCTCTCCCCATAGGGCTTGTGTTCAAGTCCCTTCACCAGTCTTGTTGCTCTTCTCTGGACCCACTCCAGCACCTCAATATCTTTCCTGAACTGAGGGGCCCAGAACTGAACACAACACTCCAGGTGTGGCCTCCCCAATGCAGAGCACAGGGGAAGGATCACTGCCCTTGTCCTGCTGACCATGCTATTCTTGATACAGGACACGATACCATTGGCCTTCTTGGCCACCTGGGCACACTGTTGGCTCATGTTGAGCTTCCTGTCCATTAGTCCCCCCAGGTCCCTTTCTGCCCGACTGCTCTCCAACCACTCTGTGCCCAGCCTGGCGCGCTGCAGGGGGTTGTTGTGACCGAAGTGCAGGACCCGGCACTTGGCCTTGTTGAATTCTGTCACCAGAGGCACGAGCTTGCGCTGTTCAAGATGCTTCCAAGTTGGGACAATGTTACAAGGCTTGCACATCAAATGCCTCACTCAAATTGTTTCTTAAAGCCCTTTCCATCCTCTGTTTTTAGTTCTTTGCTAAGACTATTCTAGGACAAAGTTTACCAAACTAAACCATAAAGAGAGAAATTCAGGGGATAGTTTGGAACTGTTTAAAGTGTTTATACCTTAAGTGTTTGTCTCATTCTGAATGTACCTTCACCCCTTAGCTGGAGTAAACTCACCTTGTTGAGACTTGTCCTTGTTTTTAGTGGTATGTTTGTATATTTACTTGAGCTACTTTAAGTTGAAAACTGATTTGACTAAGTCAATACTTCCTTTTGTTGTTCCTTTTATGTAAAGATCAGTGTTAAAATCTTAATATAACTTCTAAGCATATCTTAATATACTTCATACACTGTGGAGGATTGCACCCATTTAGCCATAGCAATTTTTCAGTTATTTTAGTTTTTTGTTGACATACAAACTGCAAGTGAAAAAAGGGTTTAGAGGACAGAACCCTGAAGACAGGGCTCCGTGTATGTCTCAGTCCAGCTGAACAGAACGCATAGGGATGTCTTTATTTTGTTTTCTTGAGGTAGAGTGTGGAATTTGCAGTTCTTGGATGCTCTAAGAACTCCCTTCTTCCTTTTTCATTATTGCAAGAGCAGGGAAAAAATGCATAAAGAACGTCATCTGTCGTAATTCATACCAGTGTTGGGCAGGGTCCTCTGTGTTTGCCCGTTTTTCAAGGAGAAGCTTTGTAACGTGATGCTGGGTGAGCAGCTCTGGTTATTCAGAAGTTCCTCTCCCAGTTTTTCTGGTACTTTTGCATGCACAAGGCACTTGGCTTCTCGTCACCTCCCTTCACTGCAGCTCGGCAGTGTCTACCTGGCCGCTCTATTGGAGGTCTTAGCCAGAAGACACTTCTGTATGCTGGTCCTCAATTCAGTAGTTTCATTCAGACCCCTGCATGTTTTAGAAAAACTGTGACAATTCATTATTGGTGGCCATGGGGTGTTTCAGTTTCCATTCATTTCCTTTTTTGTTACTTTGTAATTCTTGTAGAGATGTGTAGCCCTGGTTTGATGATAAGCTTTGAACTACAAGGACACACATAATTAGTAGGAGTACAGCTCTGGTAATGTTGTAACAATGTAAATTATCTTCCATGAATTACGCTGTTCGGATTTTAGTCACCGAAAGCCGGATCATTTGTGTCTCGGAGAACGTGAATCCGACTGTTCTACTAGCTTGTTAATGACATCAGAAATGTCAATTATTTATTTATCAATCAATTATTTAAAAACTGTATTTTCCAAGTTCTGCAAAGCAGCCACAATATCTTTAAAATTATCCTGGTTGGTTCTGATTTACTATGTGTAATTATTCTGGAACACCTTTGTACGCCAGAAATATGTCAGTACAGCTTTGCTAAATGTGTTCAGGTTGAAGAGCTGTCGTGGCACCTGTGTGGGCACTTTTTTGTATGTCCGGCACTTTGAGAACAGATACTTGTCCACTTAGTAAGACAAAAAAAATCTCATTGGTATTGTCACGTGAACAGTGATTAAAGTATTTCATTTGAAGCAAAGTAGGGTTTACCATGATGTCCTGTTGTTCACTGGAAGTTGTTGTCCTGTAGTGGTTTGGAAAAACATACAGCAAAATAGAGTAACCAGGCGCAGGGGAGATGTGAGAACAAACTGATGACAAGAAAGAACATCGACATCTGAAATTACTGGGATTATTGAAAAATTCACACAGAATCCCAGAATGTCAGGGATTGGAAGGGACCTCGAAAGCTCATCCAGTGCAATCCCCCCATGGAGCAGGAACACCCAGATGAGGTTACACAGGAAGATGTCCAGGCGGATTGGAATGTCTGCAGAGAAGGAGACTCCACAACCCCCCTGGGCAGCCTGGGCCAGGCTCTGGCACTCTTAACATAAAGAAGTTTCTTCTCAAATTTAAATGGAACCTTTTGTGTTCCAGTTTGTACCCGTTACCCCTTGTCCTATCATTGGTTGTCACCGAGAAGAGCCTGGCTCCATCCTCCTGACACTCACCCTTTATATATCTTTATATATTCACCCTTTCCTCTTCTCACTTACAATCTCAGTCTTGGAGCCAAAGCAAATAAAGGATAATGTGATATAATTGATGAAAAGAAAAACAAAATGAAAATACCCCAACCAACAATACCGAAACAAAACCAAACACTTTTTGCCTAGTAGGTCTTTTTAACCCTATAGTCACATTTACCAGATTTTTTGTGTTGTTCACATTATCCAGTGGAATTTTGTGCTTCTTGTTGTTGTTGTTTTCTGCACTAAAACAACAGAAAAAACTAAATTACAGTTCTTACAAATAAAGAATTTTGTTCCCAGTGGAAACGCAACACCTTTAAAACTACAGCATTTGGAACTCAGCTTTCAGAAGACAGTTTTCAGTTTCTCCACGTCTCATAGAGCACGTTTGCTAGTACAAAACAAAATACTTTTTTCTCTATCCCTGCTGACATCTGAGAAAATGAAGTAATAGTTAAGACTGAGTAAAGGTGAATGAAGAACTCTATGCTTCTCAGCTTCTAATATGGTTTTGTAATTATTTTGGCGCCTCAAGTACGGGTGCCTTGGGATCTCGCTGGACTGCACTCTTGGATGTGGATCTTCAGTGATGTATTTAAGTCTGAGAGGTTTAATCTGAGATCAAGTGTCTGAATAGTGTGATCATGTGGAAGAAATGCAGCTGACAAAGTCTGAATGCTTTTGATGAGAGAAGGGGTCTGAAATAGATTATAATTTTGAATTTTCCTTTTGTTGGGAAGGAACTTACTTTCCTAGTGTTTCTGATGTAATTGTTGCGCACTCATTAATCCTTTGATCCTCAAGTAAATCTCTGTATATTACTAGAGGAGAGAGAGTTTCTAGGTGTTGGTTTAATAGTCTAGTGGAGGTTTGTTGACTGAAGAGCTGATGTGGTTTTTCTTTCCCCATCAGTTGTTAGGTGGATCAGTATTTCAGGTTTGTACTGTCTGGTGTGAGATACGCTCCTATCATTAAGTAACTTTTCAAATCAGCCAGTGGAAAAAATAAGGGGATAAAAAGATACAGCGTTAAAGTATTGAATTAAAAAGTTGTTTCTAAGATAATCTGAGAAATATCAGGCTACCTGACTTCATGCCTATTCAAAATTTTCAAGAAATAGGCAATTTTTCACTTATTTTCCCGTTATTTAACACATCTCTTGTTAACATTCCACTGAAGCTACTACTGTGCTTCGGTGCATTAAGGTCTTTCAAATTTTTATGAGCGGAGAAGTCTATTATAAAAGAGAAGAAATATTTATGTTAAGGCTATATGACACATCCCCAATGTAGCACTTATTTTTAGGTAACATCTCAAGAAACAGAAAATGTTCCTTTCTTTGGAAACATAAACAGGACAGAGCATTTTATATGTTCATATACAGTAGAGTATCGATGTGCCGCTTGTTGGCAAAGTGTTTTAGAGCTTTTTCTGGGTACTTGTTTTGGGAGGTAGATCCATAACACGTGCAAATACTTTAATGTGACTTGTCAGTCTTTATAGTAGTTTCTTGCTACAAAACCTGTTCTCATCATCATTAGAAAAAGTGATAATGTGAGACGAGTTGAATAAGGTTTAACTTTTATATCGTCTTCGACGTGTTGATTGTGTTTACAAGAGGAAGCAGGCATGAAGGTGAAGATGTACATTGTTAAGCTAAGTTTTGAAATATTTTTTTGAGACTTTTCTTTTTATTTGCTTTGTGTCCGGAGCCTTCTGTGAAACAACAGCTGTACCTTTTGCTTCCAGGTGTGTGGGAAAATACTCTTGAGTTTGTCTCCATAGCAAGTAGTATTGTTGGTGCACATGATGTTTCACTGCTTAGGGTGAAACTGTGTCTTGTTTCTTCTTCGGTCTGTAAGAAATAATTAGAGCTTAACCCCTCCCAGCTATTGCACAGGGACAGTGACTAGTGCATGTGTTCTAATATACACATTTTAGGCTTAAGCGATAAACTTTATTCAGAGTAAGAGAGGACTTTTCATAAAGTTTTTCCAATACGTTAATACAGTTTCTGTGACTTGGTTGCCCTGCTCACCCTGCGATTTTGCAGACCCGAACAGAAGCACAACGGCGAAGCTACATCACCCGTCTTTCCCATAACTACCGCATTTCTGGAACACAGTAGCGAATGAGGAGTAAAAAGACTTCTGTTACTTTCTCGAGATGGTTCATGTGGCTTCATCCAAAGGAAAGCGTTGCACTTTTCAGCCTCCCCTATTCCTTTTTCTTTCCCACCGCACTGGTGCTGGTTTCCTGCTGCCGTGCCAGGAGCTCCCCCAGTGCTGGGAAGCAGAGTCAGCCTTCCAGTTTCAGTCTGCTTTTCTTCATTTTTTGTTTTGCTTTTCGTGATCGATGCTTTGAAAGACGCGCCTTTCTTGAACTCCAGATGCCGACTGCGTGGCTACTAGAATCGGGGGGAGATATTATTGCTTGAAGGATGTTTGTGAGCGGGTTTGGCTGCTGAGTGGGCGCTGGGCATTGCGGATGCCGAGGGCGGGCTGGGGGGCGTAGGAAGCAGGAAAATGGGCTGGGGGCACAGGGGAGGCTGAGAGAGAAGCAGCAACAGCCGAGAAATGAAAAGCGAAAAGCCTGGCTGAGAAACATGAAAGGCCTTATGTTCCTGAAGGAATTTCCAGTGCAGGTTTCCTTTATTCAGTAACATTCACTGAAATAATTTACTGAAAGCTCTGAAGTGAAATTGTTTAGTGTGTGTTCCAAACTGGTGAAGTGTGTTTCACAAAGGCCTTTTCTTCCTTTTTGCATGACTTGAGTAGAAAACACTTTTTTCATAATACGCCCAAAGAAATTCTCTATGTTCCTTTTTCTCTTCCCCGCCCCACGTGTCTTTCTTAAATGTTACCCTAAGAATTAAGGCAGTGACATCCCAGTTCACGTTGGGGGAGCACCCTGTTGCTGGGAATTTGCTTTCAAGAGTTTATAATCCATGTATACTGAGTTATTGTGGGAGCTTATGCATTAAAAACAAAGAGAACCTGATCTCTGAAGAGCAAAGAAAGCCCACTAAAGGAAAATTGCACTGGCTCTTAAATGAAGATTGGACCTTTTTCCTCAGGTAGTCCCTCAATTTGCTGCTTGGAGTGCGACCCATTTTGGTGCTTTCTTGTAGAATGTGGAATTACGGATACTTGGGCTCTCCCTTTCTCCCATCTTCCTACGTTCAGCAGCAGTAGCAAAGGTCTACAGAATAAGAAAATCACAATATAGTGCCTCCACATTTGAAATGTGGAACAAGGAAATAACAAAGTGTTCTTTTAGAAGTTTATGAAAATATTTACAAATTTATTTAAATTATTATCGCGTTAATATTTCCAGCAGATAAGAAGACTGGAGATCTATATGTTTTTTAAAAAGGCAGGAAAATGTACCCATCTCTTTAACGCTGACGCCAACAGGAAGCCCATAGAAACTTCTATAAGGAAGTGTAGCAGCACTGCGTTATCTCCTCACTTTTGTAGGTATTTGAATGCAACCCTCATTTTCCTGCCTTACTAAGACCTCGGTCGTGGCTGCTTCTTATTGAAATATTCTTTGCCATAGATAACGTGGATCAATCTGTGAGTTGTTTTGCTTTGTTTGTTGTTGTTTTTTCTTTTCTTTAACGTTAGTGCCTGAGGGTGTAATTTTGCCTTTGTGTGATGTTCACGTTTATGAAAAAAGACCAATCAGTCTTTTGCAGTTAATATTGATTAGCTTTAGTCAAGGACAGGTTCTCATTATGCTTTGAGCATTATAGGAATAAAAAGGTGTCTTCCTTGCCTTCAGAAGCCTGTTCTTTAATAGATAACACCCAAATAAAAGGAAAAAATACCCCAATGGGACAAGCTGCGGGGGTATTTGCTGAGCTGTAGCATTGGTCAGTGTTAGACAATTGACTCTCATCTTGGTTTCTTAGCAATTTCCCTTTTAAATAGTGTTTTAATTAAGCATCTATTTTGAATTTTTCATGGATGTGGGTCACATGCTTTTTTTTTGAACGAGAACGTCAAGATTCAGTCTCTAATGAAATCAGAGTTATAAAGTGGCTTTGATTATTCCAATCAAAAGAGTGAGTAATATTTTTCCTGCTAATTTAAATTATATGATGGGTTTTCATTTGGTGTTTTCCCCCCATCCTCAAAAAAATCATCCAATTGTGTTTTAATTTGAAATTCAGCGATACTTGTATTAGTCCATTGGCATCAATTTGCTTTTAAGCTGTAGCCTAAAAACTGCTCTGAGATTGGGGCACTCAGCAGCTTGCAAAATCAAACCATTAGCAAAAAATAGTTTTGAACTCCCTAAAGATTTTGTTATTGACTTCCATTAGTCTAAGTTGTGTCCCCGAGGTGCAGATTGAGCATAAATATTGCAAGCAGCAGTATGAAGTAGTCCCGTTAATGCAGGTGTCCTTGAGTGGGTTTTTAATAACATGGAACAAATCAAGCATGACAGAGAAACTTTACGAATCTTCACAAATGTGGGCCAATGTGTATAAGGCTCGGTGATCAATGCAGACTTTATTTGCATTAAAGCTGTTTTTCCTGATGATCTAGACTACTCTTGATAGACAGCTCTTTATGTGAAAGAATGAATATTGTTTATTTTCATTTATATAATAGTCCTCTCCATTCTGCAGATCTGACCTGATAATAAAATGTAGGCAGACAATGGTAGGTCTGCCGCCAGTAATGGACTTGTAGGTGTTCCATGAGTCATGGTCATGATTAATATTAATAATAAGCATCCTATTCACTAATATTAATTGGGAAGTGATGAAGTATCATGTTCTCAAATCAGCACTTCCTAAATGCTTTTTTACTGTTGTTTTTTTTTCTTTAGTGATGCTAAAATATTCCTTCAAAGATGTCATCTCCCTCTTCAGTAAATGAGGAGGGGAATGTAGCTGCTACAAATTAAATAAATAGACAAATAAATAAATATTTGCTTCCAGGAACGTCTTAACATCGGTAAAACACCTCGATGCACCCAGAATACATTGCTGTGACAGATACAATGAGAATACTTGTATTCAATCTGCAGTCTAGACAATTGTTGATAATACTGCAGGTTTTTCCACATCTGGCCATCTCACTTCTAGTTTTTAATTCATAAAATAGTATTTCCTCGTGTTTAAAAATTATCGTCCCCTCTGTTTCTGTATGAAATTGCCTTGCAAAGAACTGAGAAGAGTGGCAGATTCTGCAGAGCAAAGAGTGAATCTGGATCTGAATAAACTGTCAAATATCCAAGCAAATACTGGTGGCTATTTTTCCTTTCAATTACTGCAGGTTGTTCTGGCAATATTAGGTGTTATTTGTATGGTATTTCCAGGGAAATGTGTTGACAAATCATTAGCTTTTAAGAGTGAATAGAGACTTTTAGAAAAGTAATCCAAGAAGACAGTTCAGTTGCTGTCGTCATTCTTTGCGCTTTTAGGGGAAATGCTTCTTTTCCAAAATGGAAATGGATTTGATATGTTGAATAGGTAAGAGTTTCGGGTTTTCCAAATGTCATACCAGGTGACTTTTTAATGAGAGTAACTTGAAATAGATGGTGAATTGTTGGGAAGACTGTTACCCTTACGCATCCATCACACCCGAGTGTGCCTTGGGCTCCTCCAGAACGTTTGCTTTCTGGCAGACCTAAAATATTGTGATGGATAAATCCCCCAGTAAAGGTCGGACCTGGCAGCAATGCTCACTCATCTGAGAAACTAAAAGGTCAGAATACTCAGGGTTCTGGTAAGACGAGAAGCTGAGCATCACTGTAACGTGTGGTTGTACTTCCGCTCTTCATTTTATGTGAGCCTGTTGTGTTTGGCGCTTCAGGAAGCTCGTCTCTGTAGGTAGGTGCGCTGTTACGCTCTTATGCACCTTATTAACCTTCACTAAACTCCTCTAATTGAAATAAATCCATTTTGTGGTAAGCCATCTCTTGCCTTATGGGTGTTTTTAGTGAAGTATCCATCCTAGTACTGTGACAGCATTGTTATCTTAACAGTAGCAGGGAATTAGCATCATCATCTGATGCTAAGATTTCCATGCCATCTGATAAAAATTGATTTTAGAAAGCAGTGATTGAATCTTGATTGTTTCAACCATCTGAAGTGTCTCTAATACTATTGGACCACGCACATGAATTAGCTGAGCAGCCTGTGTCTCTTGAAGAGCTTATTTGTAGATTATTATAATTATTAAGCCTAGGAATCACAGTGAAGTAGAGTTTCCACTGTGTTAAGGTGGGGACAGTGTGTGTTCAGGACTCATAACCTCTCTGTGGACCAACAGCTCTGTGCAGAGCTGAGAATGCTAAGTACATCTGTCAGGATCTCAGGCTGGCTCCTGCTCTTTCTCCAGGCCCATGTCTCTTGTTGTCCCACATTATTTCCTCTTCACTAGTTCTGATGTATTATTCATGTTATTTCCATGCAGTTTTAACTTTTGATAAAGGAAGGGGATTTCCCCATTTTACTGGAAACATGGTGAGAAAAAGCTTTTAGGACATTATTCTAGACCTAGTTTAGCTGGAACTGGATGTCTTGTTGGCCTGTCATTAGAGATTAAGGAAAAGCGTTGTGAAGAATTAGGGCTGTGCTTCGTTTGACTGTATGCTACATAATCAACAGAGCTTTATCTTGCTGGGCCTTACTCCTTCAAGAGTGTGAGAAGCCTGTTGTACATGGCAACATTAAAAACGACAACAAATCTTGTAGTGGAGAAAAGGAATTTTAATGGAAAAGAGACCAGGTGGGAGCTGGTGCTGGAACAGAGGTAAATATGTACATTTACTAAGGGAATCTGTGACATATAAAGCATAACACTGTTTCCTGGCAGTTTTTTTCCATTCGATAGCACTAATATCTCTATAATTAAGAGCGATGGAAGTATTTAGAGGAAAACTGTATACTATTATAAACCATTCTTTTTTAATTGAACAGCTGTAATTTCTACCAATGGAGCAAACTATATTATAAGAAAATGATTATTAGCTTAAAATGCAAAGTTAAGTGAATGCAAAATTAACAAACAGATGGCGAAGAATTATTGTGCTTTATTTTCCTCCTGGGTAAAAGGGCTCATGCGTGATTGTAAAAATGTCATCACACTTCGTAAACCTGAAAGCAAACAGAATTTGCAGTTGTGCACATCTGTTTTGGGACACTGCTAAAGGGTTAGAAGAATCAATGTTGTTTTCAAATAAGGGTATTCATCAAAAGTATATCATTTACTTAACAGTTATGGCTTCTGCTAAGCATCAGACTTAATGTTCTGTGGAATTCATTACAAAATTTGGCAGCCTTTTTCCGCACAAGCTACCGAGGCAGCGTGCTGCAAAACAAACCCAGCAGCCCTTTCCTATCCCCCCCTCCCCGAACCCCAGAACAGCAGCTGAATTACCTGCTCAATGTCTGACCAGCACTTTCAGGATTCTAAATTCTAGGTCGGAACGTCTCGCTGCACGATGCTCGCCAAGGAATGGCAGTGATGGAACAGGATGGAGAGACAAGGGGCTTATTTGTTTATTTTGCTAGCTGGTGAATTAAAAAAAGGATTGTGTAATGTAGGGGGATACCGTGTTTAGGGAGGAGGAATGGGAGAAATATGTGTAAGTGCCTAATTTAGCCAAATTGAAAAAAGCCTAAAAGCCCCAGCCAGATAAAACATGTGAAGCTTTTATTAGAAGAGAAATTATATTAATGTTTCAAGCTGGTAGTTTCAAAGTATGCCGCCTAATTGCTTTATTTGAGCTCAATTTACAAAAATTAGTGAACTGAAGATGTAGGATTTTGTTTACGATGACTCTGTGCCATTTGGAGAGCGCAATTTAGGAACAGCCAAAGAAATAGGAATTATGAACAATAAGGTACTGATTGCAGTCAGTGGGGAAGGAATACTAAGGAGCTGCTCACTAATGAGGAAGGTGTTGAAGGCAGGAAATTCTTGTATTTTTTTATGTCTTTACATAATCCAGAGTTCCTTGTCACCCCATCCCTACTACTGCCTTGTAAATTAAGTGTATCTTTGAGAATATATAGTGACATGAACCTTCCGTTAAACCAAGTCAATACATCTACAAAATCTTTGTGAAAACAATGCATTATCAAGACTATAAAATGAAACACACAAACTTAGGACATGCCAGAAGACAAGTTGTCTGCACACAATTAGTATCTTTTGCGCACAATTAATATCCCTGGTGCATATGCCTGATTATAGGGTCTCTAATTGTGTGATCGTGTACCAAACAGCGAATGCCTGTTGCAGTCCATAGGATGGATGTTGCTGTCTCGGTAAAACCCTCTTCAATATCCCATTTTTTCAGTGTTGTTCAACGTGTAGGTATGTAGACTATTCAGATACTGCTGAAAGGAAAGAATTACTCATTTCCGCACGAGTTTTTCTATGATGTTTCTACTATAATAAACATATGAATAAGATGTCTGTAAATTTTTCCAAGTAGCAGATTTATGTGACCTTTTTATGCATCTGGGGCTCCACTCCCCCCAAGACAATTGGTTTATTGGTTTTTTTAAACTTAAAAATATCTGCTGATTCAGATGACAAATTGAAAGAGTTTCAAAAATACTCGGACTTACTTAAAAAGTGGCACTGATATTGCAGTTTTTTCTTCACTCTATTGGAGCTGTGAGTGCACAATCTGTGTAGAAATCAAGGCTGTATTTTGAGGGGGAGAAGCCCCCCAAGCTTTTAACAGTGAGCTTAAGGACCAAAATAACTTAAGAAAAAATGTACTTAGTACCTGCCCGATATCATAAAGGAGAACAATGAAAGATGTGAAATGAGAACTGGTTTGCAGGTCATCATTCAGTTGCCATAACTGGCTTTTTTCACCCACAAGCGATCCACAATATTTGCAATACATACTTTTTCCCCCTCAAATTCAGCACAGTCTTAGAAGTGTCAGTTTTTTTTAAAGCAAAGACTCCTTTTAAGAGGTCTGTTTTACGC
Source organism: Nesoenas mayeri (assembly GCF_963082525.1). Classification (NCBI taxonomy): domain Eukaryota; kingdom Metazoa; phylum Chordata; class Aves; order Columbiformes; family Columbidae; genus Nesoenas; species Nesoenas mayeri. The sequence continues at coordinate 156,820,538 of NC_137543.1, forward strand.
ACGAAACCCACGTTTGATTGGCAGTCCTTTTTGTGTTTTAATGTACATACGTATTTAGTTGTGCATATATGTGTCTGTTGATTCCTTTATGCGTATCCCTGTGTATGTTGCCTGTAATTGTCTGGCCACATCGTTTCCTTGTGTCAGGGAGAAAAAGGAACAGGCAGACCCCCCAGACGGCAGGTTTAAACCTTTAAGGGTGCGCACAGACCTCTGTTATTTGAGCTGGCCAGGTGACAGTGATACAGCACTTGGTGTCAGAGGACAGTGTGCTTTTCCCCCCTGTAGTCTTCATCCAACTTCATTTGCCTCTGACTTTTTGTTTAAGCTGATTTTTCAGCCACTTCCACTTTTCCTTGTTCTTCCTGCATCTCCTTAACCTTTGTGTGCCCTTTTCCTTTTGAGATCTGTCCCTTCACCATTTCCTGTGCCTTAGCACATCCATTCGCTCAGCTCTTTATCTATTATCTATTTCTATATCTATTAATATATATATTTGGTCTCTTCCAACAAAAATGATTCTATGCTTCTATAATTTTAGTTAATTGGCCCTTGAAGCGTCATCCCTGCCCCTCGTCAGCTCCCATCTCCATCCATGGTTTGTCCTGTTTGTCTCTTTGGCCCCTATTTATCCATCTGCCCATGTGCAGGAGTCTCTCATTCCCCAGACGGTTTAAGTGACAGTATCAAGAGCCTTAGAGATGTCTGCTTTCCATTCCAGTGGCTTATTGTACTTGGGCTTAGAGTATTTATTACAGATTTCCTCTCCCTAATCCTCATCAGGCCGAAACAATCTTTGCAGAAGGTACATGTAGTCCGATCAGTGCTAGAGATTGGAGAGGATCAATCATGATTGATGAGAGTGGATTTTTCTGTAATTTTTCACTGACGAACTTTCAACAGTAAAAAATAAATAGAGTTTTCTCAAGCTTGGTCACATCTGCATGGATCTGTAGGGTAAGGGCAAAAGTTGCATCCTCCACAATAAAATTCCTGCCAAATTGTAAGTCCTGTGAGTGAAGTTAAGATGAGCAAAATGGTTTTCTTACTGACTTTCCTATTCGCAGAAATGGCTGGGAAGTTTTGACTAAGTGTCCCAAAAGTATTTAAGAGAATTTAGGGATGTGTTACGTGAAGCTTTAGCCCAACTTTTTAGCATTCAAACTTTCACGACTAGAACTGAGTTTATATGGAAGTCTGTGGATTTTGCTGTGTTACCAATAGAGAACTCTTGTCAACTTGCCTTCAGGTCAAGACTATCATTTCAATTTAGACTGCTCTGTGGATGTGTCTACCTTTGAGCTGTGTTTAGATTCCAATTGTAGGCAATGGAGATCTGGCTGGTATTGTCAGTGGAGCCCAAAAAATGGACACCCACTGCTTGGCTAATTAAATTGCGATCAAGTAAATTCTGTAAAATGACTAAGTCTCTATTAAGTATAATGGGAGTGAAAACACTTGGCTGATATATAGACAGAAAATTTAGAGCCTGAAGTTCAGATGTCCTCATCAAGCCTTGTGTTGCTTGGACGCAGAATGTGATGGTATCAGCAGTAAATCTTCTTTCTCTGGGTCTCTGTTAAATGGCTTTGCAGATGTAATTATGCCAACTTAGCTGTAGCTATAGAGGTTGTGTAGCACACACATAACCTATAGAATGCATAAACCACTTCAGAATCCCTGTATGTGATTTAAGAACGTAGGAGCTGTGCTGGATTCGACAGAAAGTTGACTCTATCACAGAATCTTCTGCAATGACCAGTAAGAGATGCATACAGAAGATCATTAAACAACAAGCATGTAACGGTGTTTCCCCAAATTAGATTTTTTTCAAGCTTCCAACAGTTTGTGGCTCAGACTGTGCTCTGCCAACAAAAAGAAATGTCTACACATACTTCTTAAGACCTTCTGAGCATGAATCAGATGGAACTGGCACAAGAGTCTTTTTTCTTAGCCTACCAAAAAGCCTTAAACCAAAGCTGATGATTTCTCTTCTTGCCTTGTTTGTCCTCAAGTTGCTGATGCTGAAGCCTCATAATCACGATTTAATTTACGTTAAACATTATTGACCTTCTCATTGTTGACGTGCGAACTAAACAACAGGCTCGTGTGTGCCCTTCTGGATGAGAATGAAGGGAATAGTTGGGTTTTGGCTGCTATGTGAGAGCTTAGACTCGCTCAAAACATTTACATTATGGTAAATCTTGTAGAAAGCGTCGAGGTGAATTAAAAAAAGTACTTTTCCTCATGCAAGTGTGAAAAAAGCAGCAAAGTCTGTAGAGGAAATCGTATGCGCGTGGTTATTCCGCTCACTTAGATAATGATGGGAGAATCCCGCTCCAAGGCACACAGACCCTTGTGAGGAGATTCTGAACAGCAAGGGATTGGGAACGTTGCAGATGGTATGGGGAAGGGTTTGTGTGCCCTAAGGTTCGCACGTTTGGCTCTACGTATTTCAGGTTATCAGGTAAAACACATCATCTCCATTAGCAAACTTGCTTCTTACAGCTTGTTAACCTATCACAACTATTATGAAAAACACCCTTGCGAAACATGAGTTGTTCCAATTTTTAGATGCCTTGATATCAACACCATTTATTTAATGTAGCTTTTTCTAAAGGTGGAAAAAGGAAACTACTGATGGGAAGGAAAAAACAAAGTAGTGAGTTGTGGAGAGCTGGAATGTCCACACTTCTGTCCAGATGCCATATTTTAGCAACGGAGTAGTAAAGTATTTGTTACAGAGTTTATTTAGCAGAGGTGGGGGTTTTTTTAGTAAATTAATATACTTTTGTTGTTCACATCCTTACTTTCTCGGTGAAGGTCAGTGAATTTTAATAGCTGTTTACTTGTTCTTCTGGGGTCATGGCATGTGGCCTGGTTTCAGAGAACTGTTGGCTTCTAGTCCTGGAAAAGTAACTCTTCTCATCAACAGCTGTTGCCAAAAAAAAATCCCTTTGGGCCTTTATTTCTTCAGACTGCTTTATCTCTCTTATAAATTCAGCAAATGTTGATATTCTGTGGTTTTTATTTGCTTCGGATTATATATACTGCATTGTTTTTAAAGTGTGTGTTTTACTTAGCTGCCAAATGCTTTTCATTGCCAGCGCAGTTTAGCAGATGGGTTTGAAGGGTTCAATTAAATGTAATTTGGGCTTCCATTTTTCTTCCATCGTCTTTACACAATTCCTTAAATCAACATCAACATTTTTTCAAGGCTTTGCAGTAATCCTGTAGTTTGCTTTTTTAATAATAATTTCATCATTTAGTCATATAACATTTGGAAAAAGCTGTATCCTGATTTTACATTTGTGACATACCGTTGTTGATTGGTGGTTTTGAAGAATAGATGTGACGTTTAAAAATACTGTAATACTGCTATTTTAATCCATTATTCTCCGCTTTTAGTGAATATTAGATTCTTAGAGTTCTTGCAGTTCTTTCAAATTTTCTTTCCCGATTAGATAATTCTTAAGGGTTGATTATAGGATCTGACAGAGTCGCTATTGAATATTTCCTTGACATGACTGTTTCTTACTGAGTAGTATCTGTGAAAAGTGTGCGGCCCGTCAGAGTGACCTGGGGTTGGCGTCACCTCCCCGGGCTGCAGGAGTGTCAGGTACCAAGTAGCACAGGGGCCTGTGTGCTGGTCATCAAACTGCAGGCTTTGGGCTGTGGTTTTGTGATTTCACATCTATATCCAGGATTTATCTTTTACAACATCCTCAGTGAGTGTTTACTGAATAGATCGCTTCCTAAAACGAGTTGTTTTCTGTGACTTTGTTGGTGGTCATTCGATATAATTTCTGTTGCTACTTTCTTCACCTGCTTCAGGAGCTCCGTGTTATTGTTTGCTTGTCTTGTCCCCTCTCCTCACCTCCACATTTTGGTTGGTAAAGTACCAGAATCCGTCTTTTCCATCCTGTTGGTAGGTGATAGAGACATGGGGAGAGGTTCCAGCAGGACAGGGAACTGCTGGAGAGAGTCCAGCGCAGGGCAACAAAGATGCTGAAGGGAGTGGAGCATCTCCCGTGTGAGGAAAGGCTGAGGGAGCTGGGGCTCTGGAGCTGGACAAGAGGAGACTGAGGGGTGACCTCAGTAATGTTTATAAATATGTAAAGGGTGAGTGTCAGGAGGATGGAGCCAGGCTCTTCTCGGTGACAACCAGTGGTAGGACAATGGGCAATGGGTACAAACTGGAACACAAAAGGTTCCACTTAAATTTGAGAAGAAACTTCTTCTCAGTGAGGGTGGCAGAGCCTGGCCCAGGCTGCCCAGGGGGGTTGTGGAGTCTCCTTGTCTGCAGACATTCCAACCCGCCTGGACCCCTTCCTGTGTAACCTCATCTGGGTGTTCCTGCTCCATGGGGGGATTGCACTGGATGAGCTTTTGAGGTCCCTTCCAGTCCCTGACATTCTGGGATTCTGTGTCTTGCAAGTCTAGACTAGACTAAGGATTGTAGCAGAGGAATGTGACAGTAACTCTCCTTAGTGACCCGCTCTAATTTCTGTACCGAAGCATTTTACCTTTTTACACTGCAGTGGTGTTTAGCATAAAGTAACATTTTTTCTTTCTCTCGTCCGTGAGTTGTGGTGCAGGCAGATATTTGCTGAAGACATTAATTTCATCTGGTTTCAAGAATATCAGTGTAACTGTTAACATTGGCAGCTTTGTGATTTATATTTTCGTATGGGCTGGTTTTGATACCTGTGGACGACTTGTAGCACTATTTCATCCCCAATTTCATGCCAGGCTTTGAAACACAGAAGAATTATGGTCATAAATATTGCCCGTATTCTACGAATTACGCAGATGCACTATGTAACTTTTCTTTGGTTTGGTTTATGTTCCTATTTGCATGTTACTTGACACTTGAGCTAGTAATCAAACATGCCAGTGTTAGTATTATATTTTTATTATGAAAAACGAGCTCAGTTGTTGCCGTATGTTATCTGTGCCTTCCTGTGAGCCACTGACCTGGTTTTTCTTAAGTTTACTCCAAATCTCTAGCCTTAAAAAGTATCGTTGCCTTGGTGAAAAAGTGCAAAAGCATGTTACAGAGCTTGAGGGGCTGGAATGAACCCAAGAAAGAAAAAGCGCCTGATTACTGAATCAGAAAAGTGGGGGTGATATTTTACAAGCAGCCTGATGGAATCTGTTCCCTCTTGACTAGAGAACTGAAGGGTTATTGGGTAGTTCTTTCTGCGAAATTATTTCTCTACATACATGACTATGCTTTCTAATAATAATCATGCGTATTTATGACTTCTCGAAGTTTGGTGGTGATATTTGTGTAGCCTTGAAAGGAGAGGCGAGAAGAAAGTGCGAGGTTATGTAATGCCTTATCATCCCAGGGAGAACTGTATAATGTTAATAAGATTTTCAGTAGAACACGGTATTTCATTTCCATTTGCGTTTCTGATCACAGTATCGACAGTTTTACATTGCAGCTTATGGAGCTATGTGGGTTTTAGTTACAACCTATTGGCAGTGTAGTGTGATCTGCCTTTATTCCTCACAATAAGCCTCCAAGCTCTTTACTGAAGGTGTAGCTCAACTTAGAAAACATAGAATAAAAATGCTTTGCTGTGACAAGAAGAATCTCGATCATCAGGGTGCATTTAGAGTGGGTTTTGAACTTGTTAAGTTGGAAAGATCTGGGAGTCCTGTTGAAAGAGTCTGCTGGTTTTCTTCTGAATATCTACTCAGTTGTGCTTGCTGAGGTGTTTGCCTGTTAAATGAGCCTGGGAAGCAGATTTGGCTGAAAAACTACCAACAAAATCAGGTTTTGAACAAGTTGTTCTGTTTGTCTTTCAGCGATGTGCATATTGTAAGCACCTTGGAGCCACTATCAAATGCTGTGAAGAGAAATGTACCCAGATGTACCATTACCCTTGTGCTGCTGGAGCAGGCACATTTCAGGATTTCAGTAACTTGTCCCTCCTTTGTCCAGACCATATTGATCAGGCTCCTGAAAGATGTAAGTACTCAGTATTCAAACGGTACAATTAGTACCAGGTTTTATGAAAGCGGCTCTGTGGTAGGACCAGCTTAAGAGCACTTTTAGACCTGTTTTCGTCATTCGCATACCCCAGAATTCATGTGTGTTCAGGTATGAGAAAGATGCAAGTTCATACTCTTCTGTTTTTAAAGACTGACAGTGTTGCACTGAAAAGTTAGTTGGGTTTTCTTGTTGTTTTTTTTCATGACAGAACATGGGAAGGATTTACTCATAAGGATTGTCTTCCATCAGGTTTTAGGTCAAATCCATAGACTTGCTTACGTGTCCTAACTCAAGTTAGAGCACCCATACTGCAAACACTTCAGCTAGGTAATAGGTTTAGATCTGTGTTAGGAGCTGTATTTTTTGCGTGTTCCAAAGAAGAATTGGTCCTAAAGCTCTCAGTTTTATCTTGAGGAGAATAAAACTGTTTCTTTTGGTAAGACTTTATTAAGATTTAAAATGAATGTCTTTTTGTTACAAGAAGATTAGTTTGAGTATATCAGAAAACCAAATGAAAGGGGCTACTTATTAAGTATATTAATTAAATTTGAATTTCATAAGAATGATCAAGTTTCTTCTGCATAAGAACTGCTGAAGAATCTCTTGGCTTCGTTAGGTTCATTGAATTGTTCGTAATTTTGAACGAAATAATAATTGAAAAAATGATTTCTCTGTAGCAAAGGAAGAAGCAAATTGTGCAGTGTGCGACAGCCCTGGAGACCTCTTGGATCAACTCTTTTGTACTACCTGTGGCCAGCACTACCATGGGATGTGCCTGGACATACAAGTCACGCCTTTGAAAAGAGCAGGTTGGCAGTGTCCCGATTGCAAAGTGTGCCAGAACTGCAAGTAAGTGGGATTGGAAGGGCAGAGAAGAGGATGGGGTGAGATCTATGTGCTCTGATTTTAAAACATCTATTTATTTGCCCAGATATATCTGTTATGATATTATATTAAGTAGCCGAACAAACCCTTGTGTTGGGAGCGTTATTATAAAAGAGCTGAGCTGGAACTCCAGCACATTGTACCCCCATAGTTATCATTCTCTTGGTGGCTTCTGGAGAGCAGCAAAACCTTCTGATGTTTTCCTCCTTTTATACAAGAGGGCTTTTCTCAAATTTACCAGATTAACAAATCAAAAGACAACGTTTGGGCCGTGCATATACCGGGGAGGCCCCTTGCATTAGGCCCTCTATGCTATTTCGTAATATCTTTCAGAGGCAGTTAATGAGTCATTATGAAAATAAAAACGTGGCTTAGTTGAGCAAAGAAACAAAGTGACAGGAGTGACCATGATTGAATTGTTACACCAGACAAACAGTGAGACAATGAAATGTTGTTGCATTATTAGAAGTGTTCAGTTAGAAAACTCTGACCACTTGTACGCTTGTTCTCGTATAACCTGATCTGATGGGCACTGCAGGGTGCTTGTGATTGCTTGTTGTGGTTTAAAGGCCTTACTAGAAAAGAAATAAGAATTTTGTCCAGCTTTAGTCATATCAGCTGGGACAGTATGAAGGAAAAAAGCTACTTGACTACCGCCTCATGTAGCTGCTCAGCCAGCACTTTGCTGCTTTCCAAGCAGCGCACTCGCCGTTTCGGATTCACCACTTTAAAGATTGTTCCGTGATACCACCCAGCTGATAGCAAATGCCAGCAATGAAGATAATAGTGAAGCACGTTCTAAAAGGTATCCCTAAAAACGTCATACTGGGTAATTACCGTATTCGCTAACAAACCCTCTTTCCAGTGGAAAAGCAGAAGAAAATGGGATGTTTTCACACCTGTTACCTTACACAGGTTGGCAGTTTTATGCCAGTGTTGAAGAACTGCACTTTTAAGCATATCTCCATGCAAAGAGAGAGCTTTGACTGGTTTTAAAATACCAGCTCTCCCAGGTAATAAACATACTTAGTATGTGTGATGCCTTATGTTCTGAAGATACCTAGGTAAATCTTGTTGCATACTTATTTATTAAATTAAGCGATTTAAACTAAGGCAGAACACAATGCATTTAGATATTACCAAACTGTGTGTCTTGTTGTCTGCAGATTTATTTTATCACTGAAATTTGTGCTCTTGTAGTCATATTGTTTAACATTGTAGGCGCTCTGATAGTCAAGAGGTGATGGCTCGTTTTCTTCTTTGGAAAAAATAGGCTGTTTGTAGGAACAAGTACAATTACGTCTTCTTTTCAGAAAGAAATAAAGTACATATTGCAGATTTTGAACTGATCTCAGTACAGAAAGGCCAACAAATCTCCCTATATGTGTGGACTGATTTCTAGAAGCTGGAACGGTTGCACAGGCTCAGCACTTGTTAAAGTAATCATAGTAATCATAGGGCATATATCTTTGGAACTGTTGGTAAATGGTATTCGTATATTTTCATGTGCTCGGCTCTGTGTCTTTGTGTTTAAATTTTTCATTAAATAGATCTTTTTATTACAGCTTCTTTAAATAATGTTACTTTTCATAGACATTCTGGGGAAGACAACAAGATGTTGGTGTGCGATACATGCGACAAAGGCTACCATACTTTCTGTCTACAACCAGTTATGGACGCTGTGCCAACAAATGGTTGGAAATGTAAAGTAAGTCGAAAGGTTTCAGAATAATTCCTTGTCGTTATAGGGTCCCAAATTTTGTTATCTACTTTATGCTGTTCTGAGTGTATTGCGAATGGCTGTTGCTTGTAGTTTCTGAAGGAATCCCGTTTGTGTTTCATTGTGAGGCTTACATAGGATAGTAAATCAGTCCCTATGGGGGAAAAGAGAAGTGAAGGATCCAGACAGAAGTAGATCACCTGCACTTAATCAAAGCTGCCCTAATGATCTAGTGTAAACTAAAATGTATGCTGTAATATATGTAATCTATACTCAAAGGCTCTCTAAATTCAACTACTACTGGCTCAAGGGTTCCTTTGCATTTCAGGAGGTCAGGATGAATTTGTTGTTTTATCAGTAACTTTGTAAGTGTAGGTAATAATAAAAATATGATTTCAGTGTAACCATGGGTCTCCCTGTATGTGGGATGTATGTACTTTCATAGTCAGTTTGTGGCAGCCGTAAGATGATGACTGAGGTTAGGAATAATAAAGTTTGGTCTCATAAGAAACAGCCTCCGTGACTTCCAAGTCAAGGAGTAATGTAAGGAAACTGTTGTTGGTGTTGCACAGGATCTTCATGCTCCATTAGCAGATCCTGCATAATTTGTTAATGTAGTCAAGGACAGAAACTTTGTTTAATTTAATTCAAAACAGGAAAATGTCAGTTAATGGCAGTGCTATCACCTTGTGAAATATCATAATTAACAACTAAATTCTTGTGATCTCTAGAACTGTAGAATATGTGCTGAGTGTGGCACACGAACAAGTTGTCAGTGGCACCATAATTGTTTGGTATGTGACAGTTGTTACCAACAGCAAGACAACTTATCTTGTCCTTTCTGTGAAAAACTGTGCCTCCAAGACTTCCAGAAAGATATGTTGCATTGTCACATGTGCAAAAGGTAAGAACCCTTTTTTGTTAAAATGTAGTAAAATGCCTAAAGCTTATGGTGAGCTGTATCACGTGGATACATTTCTGTGCAGGGTGTGGGCTGTGTTTGTTTGATGTACAGTGCTATAGGATCTTGTTGCACAACGTCTTGATCCTTCAGCCCTGAATACAATGAACAATAGTAGCTAATCCTATTTTAATCTTAGCAAATAAGTATTAATTGGCAGTTAACTGAGCTATACAGAGAAATATGTGCTGCTGCTTTGTATGTTGAATCTATTTTGTGAGCAAGGAGACTAGCAGAGTCATCATCCTAAATTTAAAGACTTGTATAAACAGGATTGTTTGCAATAGTCTGTTTTTGTTAATTTTTCAAGTAGGTGTTCTCTGTTTAATTTTGTGGGATTTGCTATGCCAGTAATTGAAAGAAAAGCGCTACTGAGAATCTTGTAAGAATGTAAGACTGTTTCATATTCAGTGCTATTGTATCTTGCTGCGCAACGTCTTGATGTTGCTGTACACGTTGTGGTGTCCAATTGGCTTTAATGACAGTTTAGTTAACGTTTAAATTTGTTCACTGCTTGATACACTGATGCATCATGTTTATTTCTCTAAAATACTCCATAATAAAGCATTGGTCGTGCAATTTTTTATTTTCTCAGAGGAATGGAAAACACTGCTGTTTCTTGATTTTTTTACTAGGATACTTTATATTTTTATTATTAAGATCATAGTCACAGTGAATTAATCTCTCCAGGTGGATTCATGTAGAATGTGACAGATCTCCAGGTAGTGAATTGGAGTCTCAATTGAAAGACTACGTCTGCACGCTTTGTAAACAAGGGGAAGGGGATCAGACTCAGTCCTGTGATGTCATGGACACTTCTGAACTCATTCCTGAACCTGACAGTATAACAGGTAAGCAAATGTAATCTTTATATTTCCAAAATGCTGATGTCAAATGTAAATATCTGCAGCTGTCTCACTAGGTCTGTGGTGAACCAGCCAAACTCATGTTCTACTCCGTGGAGTTCATCTATTCCTTTATTTAGCAGCAGCTTCTCAAGCAATCCGTGGCTGAGCTGCCTTTTCAATGTGTTTTCTGGCTTCAGGACCCTGAATTAGAGTCTACATTTTGTGTATTCAAACTGATGTTTTGTGGAAATAAATCATTCTCTTTGGTGTTAGCCTGTATATGTCAGTGCATGCCTTTTGTGAGCAGCAAAGAAATGATGAAAGAGATGATCCTGGATGAAAGGCAGTGGCAGTAAGTAAATGTATGTAGACGATCAGAAAAACTCTTGTCAGTGAACATGTGCACTTAAATTAGAAAAAAGTGGTGACTTCAACCTTTGAAAGTCACTTGCATTTTGAAAGGTTGGTACCCAGTTGAACTCCTAGGCAGTGTATTAGCAAGATTTAGGAAGATATCCAAGTAGTATCCAAAACTTACAGAATCACAGAATGTCAGGGATTGGAAGGAACCTCAAAAGCTCATCCAGTGCAATCCCCCCATGGAGCAGGAACACCCAGATGAGGTTACACAGGAAGGTGTCCAGGCGAGTTGGAATGTCTGCAGAGAAGGAGACTCCACAAGCCCCCTGGGCAGCCTGGGCCAGGCTCTGCCACCCTCACTGAGAAGAAGTTTCTTCTCAAATTTAAGTGGAACCTCCTGTGTTCCTGTTTGTGCCCATTGTCACCGAGAAGAGCCTGGCTCCATCCTCCTGACACTCACTCTTTACATATTTATAAACATTACTGAGGTCACCCCTCAGTCTCCTCTTCTGCGAGCTCCAGAGCCCCAGCTCCCTCAGCCTTTCCTCACACGGGAGATGCTCCACTCCCTTCAGCATCTTTGTTCCCCTGCGCTGGACTCTCTCCAGCAGTTCCCTGTCCTGCTGGAACTGAGGGGCCACAACTGGACACAATATTCCAGGTGTGGTCTCACCAGGGCAGAGTAGAGGGGCAGGAGAACCTCTCTGACCTATTAACCACCCCCATTCTGATACACCCCAGGTACCACTGGCCTTCTTGGCCACTTAACACTGGAAAAACTCCCAGTCTTCTACTGAAGACCCTTTTGAATAAGTAAGAGGTTTATTTGAAAGGCTGAAGTTTGAAGTAATAGTTCTGTTCGGATTTCTAGCTGGTAGAAGCTCTGACAAGCATCCTCTTCTCCCCAAGGAAGAACAGAACTGTCATCTCAACTGCTAGGAGTAATCTGGAGCTATTACATCAGAACAGTCGTGCCGTGTTTTATACCCAGGAGAGCACTTTTGTACATTAAAATCAGATTTGGAGCCAATATAAATGATCATTTCCTCAAAGCTGAAATATCACTTGAAAGTTGGCAGAGTCTGAGATCGGTTTTGAGGTGCTAAAAGTAGCATCACCTAATAGTTCCTGCCTTTTTGAACTTTCAAAGAGACTTTCCTGAACAGAAAGCTCTATCGTTTGACTTTTTGTGTGCTTACATCCATGGGGGATCAGTTGCTTTTGAGTTAACACGTAGCATATTCTTTATTTTTCCTGCTCCTACTTTGTCTTGTGCATTGTAATGAATTTTATTAACTGAAAAATCTTATACGCGAAGAAAAAAATAAGTATTTCCTGTTTCTGTGGTGTATAACGATACTGTGAGCCAAAGAAGCACTCGCTAGCACCTTTTCCATGCAAATACCTTATTTAATGTGGGGAACTCACAGATTTAATATATTGTAGATATAAAGTTTAAACTTTAGAACTTCAATGTTGTTGAACAGGTAAGTTGAAGATCAGTGTTCCAGGTGGTGACAGTAGATGGAACCTCATATCTATGCAATAAGCCGTCATAGTATTTGTATAAATATTTGCAGCCCTCATGCTACATTTTGTGTTGAATTTAGCAGGCTGGAGTTTGAGAAAAGACCCTTTGTATCGCTCAGGTAACGCAGGATTCTGTGACTGGGTAAATTCAGTTGTCACAATTAGTTGTATATAATTGCTTTACAGATATTTTTCAGTGTCTGAAAGATAAAATAGCTTCAGTGTTAATGAGAAAAAGGCTCTTTAAGGGATATTATATAGTCTCCCTAACCTTCTAATTGACCTGATTTGTCCTAACTCCTGTCGTACCGTTAAATATTGTTCTCTTTAGCCAAAAGGTCAAACAGCGACAGGAACTACGGATGACAGAGTAATAGAATAAACATTGCATCAATGTTGATAACTTCTTTGCCTCTCTTTAAGCTTGTACAAGTGAAATGGAAATGGAAAGTGGTGGAGAGGATGCGACATTTCAGCAACAGCCCATTGCTGGTGATGGCCCTGGTCAAGAATCAGCTGTTGGATGTGTCACAGACGGTAAGAACGAGATTTGCAGTCTGAGAAAATGCCAGTACCAAACCTTCAGAACCCGTTTCCATTCAGTAACGTTTGTGATAATTTATAAATTGAAAAAGAAATAGTGCCTGGAAATGGTAGGAGAGAAATTACAACAGTTCTACTATCTGAACTCTCAAGCAAGAGTGCGAAGTTTTTTGCTGAAGAGCTATTGTTTTGGAGGCAGAGATAGTCTTCAGAATATTTGTGGAAGAGAATTGTTTCACTTGTTTGGTGGGACTGGCTTTCTCCAAAAGCTGGAAATATAGTTAAATGCTTTTGTACACTGGAGGTTTATAGTAAAAACCACCATTTGTTACTATTTAAATACAGTTTCCCACACTTTCTCATCAAGTCTTTTTTTTTTGTAGCTGCACGTAACTGGGTTGCATTAATTACCTTCATTTTTGGGGGGCCACACTGTAGAACTTAGTTCCAGTTTACGTGCTTCGTGGTTGTAACTTCACAAGTATCTTCGGTTAAGGATTCTTTCTTTTCTTTTTTCCCTTTGTAAATAAAGATAATTTGTTTAATAAACAAATATACTCAACCAGACAGGGTGTGCTGCACTAGCTGATCATTTATGTTCTGGGAGTAAATACATCTTCATACACATGAAATACCAGCCAAAGAAAAAGATACAAATAGAGTGGTTGCTGGGTGAAGTCCTCTAAATGTGTTAGTGACTGATGGCAAAGAACTTTCCAGTACGTCCCATCCACCTCCAGCCAGTGCTGGGTGGTTCTAAGTCAGTCAAGAAACCTGCATTTAAAGCCATAGCAAAATGATCTTGCAGGTTAGTTGTGATCAACTCTACCAGTGAAAACAGATTGATAATAAAATGCTGGGCTTTGAACTGTGGTGGCTGAGGAGGCTGTAGCAGTGTCAATTTAAGAAGATAATAGAAAGTAAGTGGCCTGTGAGAGAATCGGGGTCCATCAAAAGAAGATCTGAAGAACCAAATTCAGAGCAAAGAACGTGGTTCTCCATGGAATGGAGACAAGACACTGAAACTCCTTGGTAAAGAAAGTTGGGAATGAAAGGTGCTTGATTTGGGTCATTGAAAGGCTAGACAGATATTTGTGAAAGAAATCCATGACATTAGTAAATTGAAAACCAGCTCTGAATATTTTTATTTCAGGTGGCTTGCTAAGGTCTGAAAGAGCGATAGGAGGGAAATGTTTTCTTTATTTGTATTTGTCCTGTTCTTCTTAGCTGTCTGCTTTTTGGAAGTGTTGGAAGAGTTGCTTAAAATACATTAATTTATGCTAGCATACATCTTCAATATGCAGAAATTAAAAAGGAGAAGCTGCTTTGACCTGCCTACCTGGAAATGTGTGTTCAGACTCCTCAAAAATTAACCTCGGGTCTGCTTTCTTGTGATTTACTCTGCCGTGTTCCAAGGAAGAAAAATAATGTTAAACAGTGGGAATATATACTAAAAACATAGACTACTATGAATGTAAATATGAAGAAAGAGATTTATGAAGTATATTTTAAGCTACGTATTAAATTCATGTCAGTAAAGCGATATGTACTTGGTGTACTTGATGTGTACCAAGTACACTTGTTGACCAGTACACCTGTGTAAGTTTTTTGGACTGAGCCTTTAACATGGTTGTTCTTAGTTACAGGCACATCACCAGAAGAAAAGGCCCCAGAACTGGAAACAGAAACCTCTGTCGTAATTAATTTGGCTGAAATGGAAACGTCTCCTAAAAAGACGGCAGCATCTGGTGACAGTCAGCCTGAGAAAACGCTGGAAGCGCCAGAAGGTGTTGAAGCTGTAGTACAGCAGGAGTCAGACAAACAAGTGGAAGAGGCGCAGCTACCACAAGGTAGTGGGGAGGGATCAGAAGTACCCACAGTAGACTCTCGGTCTTCAGTACCTGAGACCATAACTGTGACGCCAGAAATGCAGGAGACTGAAAGTAAAGGAGATATTTGCATCCCCGTAGAACAACAACTGGAAATAATAACAGTGCAAAGAGATGTAGAAAAAGGAGAAATGCGTGAAAAGTCAGAAACACCAGCTCTTCTAGAAGTAGAAACTACTTGTGCAAGTGAAAGTCTTGCAAATAGTTCACCAGTTGGAGACAAACCCATAAAATCACCAGCTGAGACTTACCCCTCGCTTCCCCCGTCAGTTAATATAAACAAGACAAATGTGTCTTCCTCGCCAGATGTTTCGATAGACTTGCATCCCGTGCGGGACATACAGCACGGCCAGCCCCCCGCCGTGCCGCCCGCTGCCGCATCCGCGCTCCCAACCACCTACATATCAGTCACTCCAAAAATCGGCATGGGGAAACCGGCCATCACCAAGCGCAAGTTTTCTCCTGGAAGACCCAGATCAAGACAGGTAAGCATGTAGAATATTTCATTAGATATTTATGAAGCACGTAGTTCCAATTTTGGTATAATGCATTAAAATCATCTGGGCTTTAGAACGTTTTTGTTGTAGGTGCCCCATCCCTGGGAGTGTTGAAGGCTGGGCTGGACGGGGCTCTGAGCCCAGGTCTAGTGGAAGGTGTCCCTGCCCAGGGCAAGGGGTCAGAACTTGATGATCTTTAAGGTCCCTTCAACCCAAACCATTCTGTGGTTCTACAATGCATTCTCCGAAGTCAATGTGTGGTATTTTTTACTTCCAGAGGTAATTCTAAGACCAGACATCATAAAGGTTCTCTAGCGAGAATTAAAGTTTCTTTCAACTCATGCTTAGAGCAAAATAAAATAAAATTTGTTGTATTTTTAATATAACCTCATCTGGGTGTTCCTGTTCCGGCGGGGGGATTGGACTGGATGAGCTTTTGAGGTCCCTTCCAATCCCTGACATTCTGTGATTCTGTGAATACATACACTACAAACGCAGATACACATAATGCTGTACCTTTTAACTTACCTCTAAATATTTTTCATATACATATTTATTTTGGCTAGTACTTTCAAAGTATATATTGAAGTTTCTTAAACTGGCTTTAGAGAAAAACCCGCTGCAACTCTGTTTCCATTACGCTGCCAGATATTTTCTTGATAGACATTTTTAATGGTGGCGTAAATAATTTTATGGTTTTCTTACATTAGCAAACACCATGCGAGAACTGAGTGGTACAAATTGTCGTGGTTTGACCAGGATTAAATTTGATAAGTGAAATGAATCCTCAGATCTGTCGCCTTCTGCAACATTTTGCTCTATATTCAAGTTGCGTAATCGTGGGGAAAATGGTTCATCAATCTGTAGGATTTATTTTGTGTTTGCGAAATTCTACCCAAAAGTTACGTCAGTGTGACAAATTACTGTTTCATTTTTGCTCTCATCACAATTAATTTTTAGTCTTTGGGACTTCTGGGTTGGTGATTTCATGCTTTTCTGAACTTAATGTTCAAAAAGCTTTTTATATATGGAACGCTTCTTTCCTTTTTTCATGTTCAAAATTATTGATATGTATTAAGAAAATACATGAGAGAGCTTTCTGGAAGGGTTGAGAGTATTTAATAAAGGTAACAAACATAAGCAATTAAATTGGGAAGGTTTTAGACCAGGGGTGTCAAACTCATTTTCACCCGGGGCCAGATCAGTCTTGCAATTGCCTTCAAAGGGCCCAATGTAATTTTAGGACTGTACCAATGTAGAAGTAGTTACATTCATACAGTCCTAAAATTACATTTGACCCTCCTAGGTAGTCTAAAATGAGTTCAGGTTCTCTTTTGGGGAAGTTTATTTCTCTTCTTTTGTGTTCCAGTAAGAGCTGTATTCATTTTTCTGTGCTATTTGCCCCTGCTCTGCATTGGAACCAACATCATGATGCTGGTAATAAAATCAGTTCACCACCTGAGAACCTGTTGAGGAAAACATGAAGGTCGAACCCCAACTATAAATGCCTGTAGCAGAATAGATACACATCTGTAAAAATAGCATTTTGTATATTCTGTGTACAGTAGAGTATAGACATTGATCTATACAGTATAGACATTGGTCTATACAGTAGAGTATAGACATTGTGGTGTGAGTAATGCAAATAAAACTGAGCTGAATTACGGTTTAGAAGTCAGTTGTAACACCAACTCCTAGCTGCGATGCTCAATCAATATAATCAGTTCAACAATTTGCACATTATGTTTTAAAATAAAAAGGTATTTAGCGGCTTAGCAGTGTCTGTTGTAGAACTGGACAAGTTGCTTGCAAAATTCATGATCTGTCTTGTAAAAGTGTGTTGGAAGTCTGTGAAGGTTTCTTTTGATTTCGGTGATCGGTGTCTTACACTTTAAACACCCATGGAGATGGAATGTGAAGGGAATAGCAATTTTCTGCTAAGAAAAGCATGGGCATGCTTTAAGTCCCAGTGTACTTTCTTATTTTCAGTTGATTATTCAGTTTTAGCACAATTGGCACCTGGTGGAAATCGGTGAAAAATTGTCTTAAGGACTGAAAAAAAGAGAAGACCCTGTGGATACTTGATTAGTGAAAAATAGACAGTTTTCCTCATCTTCCACCAGTAACATCAATTCAGCTTAGCTAGCTGGTAGGGATTTGAGCTCGGGGATTTATTCAGACTCTTCATCGGGCTGGTTTTAATTTTGTTCATCTAATTTTCCATGTTGGGCATGAAGGATACAAGTCTGGTACCCATAGATAATGTGCATTTTGAAAAAAAGAGAAGCTTGTGTATAGTAAGTGTTTTCTAAAACCAACTTTATTATTAGGACTTCTGTTTCCACTGAGTTTGGGAATTCTGTGTTTGTTTTACTGCAGTTGGATTTTTCTAGGTCACTGTGCAGTGTGGTATATATCATACTTGTAGGCATATATACATATATATATATATGCCCGAAACAATGACAGAACTATCTCAGGTGCTGTACGTTCACCGTGTTAACTTGGGCCTTTGCTGAGGGACTGAAACCTGTTGCAAAGCAGTTTGGAGACTATAAATAAGAGATTTAGAAATGTTCTGTTACAGGTAGGTGCTTTCCTATTGAGCAAGATGCAATCAAGCAAATCCACAGGGAGTAAGGCATGTGGTTAAACGTTTGAGCTTTTGGATTGCACACAGAAATTGGTTTAGTGTTGGGGTTTTTGTGTTTGTTTTTGCTGTAAACATTCAGCTTTTTTAAAGAATTTTGTCCTTTTCCAAATGGAGAGATGCGGATTGGAGCAGAAACCTCTAAATATATTTGATTGCCAAAGAACACTTTGCATTTATATCTAATTGTGCTCAATTTGTGTCATCTTAAAAAATGCATTTGCAGTTTTTTGTTAATATTTGTTCCAGTTCTCTGGAGGACAAAAATGCTGATATTGGTGCCAGCACCCCTATATATATATATATATATATATATATACACACACACATATATATATGTCTTCCTTTATAATCAACTCATTATGTATGATTTTAGAAACCGATTGACAAATTGGCAAAAGAAAGAAGCCTCCTATGTGTAACTATAATAATCTTCTTTCTGCTGCTCTCTCCTACCTGCTCTCAGTGGTCCCCAGGCACCTCATGTGCCAGGGTCTGCTTTGTTTTCTGCTACGTGACAATTCTCTGGGGCAGATTTGATGGTTTTGTGCCCAAAATAGATGTTTTCTCCTGATTCTGGCTTTTGGAAAGGCTCATATTGGGCAGCTGAGCAAAGTGCTGCTTTCTTCTGTTCTCTCTTATTTTCCATGATCTCAGCACTGAAGAAGAGACATACACTTAAAACATTTTAGCCTAACACAGTGTTTTACTGCTTGTCTGTCCAGAGATGATCACGTTGACCCCAAACAAGTAGAAAGTGGAGAAAACAATTCTGGAAGCAAAAAATTCTTCTATGTCACTATTCAGAATAAAGCAGGTCAGGTGTGATTCTGGTGTCACTGAAGAGGAATTTTGCCTTCTCAAAAGCAGGTTAATTTTGTGAGTCTGAGGTCTGCCTCTTTCTGTTTAAAAATAAGACTTAATGCTGTTGCCAGCACTGGGCCCTTGTGGCCAGGAAGGCCAATGGTACCTGGGGTGGATTAGAAGGGGGGTGATTAATAGGTCAGAGAGGTTCTCCTGCCCCTCTGCTCTGCCCTGGGGAGACCACACCTGGAATATTGTGTCCAGTTGTGGCCCCTCAGTTCCAGCAGGACAGGGAACTGCTGGAGAGAGTCCAGCGCAGGGCAACAAAGATGCTGAAGGGAATGGAGCATCTCCCGTGTGAGGAAAGGCTGAGGGAGCTGGGGCTCTGAAACTGGACAAGAGGAGACTGAGGGGTGACCTCAGAAATGTTTATAAATATGTAAAGGCTGGGTGTCACAAGGGTGGAGCCAGGCTCTTCTCAGTGACAAACAGTGATAGGACAAGGGGTAATGGGTACAAACTGGAACACAGGAGGTTCCACTTAAATTTGAGAAGAAACTTCTTCTCAGTGAGGGTGGCAGAGCCTGGCCCAGGCTGCCCAGGGGGATTGTGGAGTCTCCTTCTGTGCAGACATTCCAACCCGCCTGGACACCTTCCTGTGTAACCTCATCTGGGTGTTCCTGCTCCATGGGGGGATTGCACTGGATGAGCTTTTGAGGTCCCTTCTAATCCCTGACATTCTGTGATTCTGTGTCAATTGGTGTCAGGACTTGGGTTACATGATACAGATGTTACCTTGCAGCTGGATGAGTTCTTAGCAACCTTAAATGGCAGTGAAATAGGAGAGAAAAGTCACACTAAAGAGCTTTGGGTTATTTTTATTGATTAAAGTGGTTGTGCCTCTAATACTTGGTAACGGTGGCTCTAAAGCACAAAGGAACTGTCATTGCAGAACTAGTTGCTTATCCAGGATTGCACAGGTTTAAAATAAATTCTTTATAAAGAATCCGGATAGTCTGTGGAATGCAAAGACTTTTAATATATAGTTTACCTTGTTGGAATGTCCTGTAATGGATCCATTGTAATGGATTTATGGACCTCCATAGGAAGGTCACTGGAGTCAAGGGAGTCCATGGAAAGGAATAGTTTCTGATTCGAATTTGTTTTCCTTAAGTTTAATGTATTGTGCCGGGCAGTAGGCTGAATGATTGTCCCTTCCTTCAAAACCTATTAATAGAATTGCTAGTAAAATTCATTTGAATAATTATTCAGTTTTGCTATTAATTGCGAAGTTATGCGTAATCTGAAGTGATTTCCTAGTGTGCTGCGTTTGTAACAGGCTTCAGGGATGCGTCTGCAGCACCACCACATCACTCCTAGTTTGAAAGGACTAAAACCCGTCTCACACACCATGAAGACAATATTCTGCTTAAAAAGGCTTCTCGAGTCCCTCCCAGGGCTGCACTGTCGCTGGTGCTGTTGTGACAGCCCCTCTCCCCTCTGCGTTTTTGCAGCCATCGCTGCTTGGGTTCGAAGCAACAAGAGAAAATCCATCTTCTAACCAAAAGGGGAGTTGTGTATAAATCATTATATAGGTGGAGTCAGAATATATATAGGTTAGAATACGCAAATTCTCCACTCTTACCTATAAACTGAAAATTTATGCCGGGGGCAGAACCACTCTTTGATCTTCTTCATATTTCTGAAGTAGGAGTCTTAGATTATCACGTAAGTTTATTAATAACTAGTCTGACATCTAGTTTGAAATAAATCCTCCCATGGAAAATGTGTATTTTATTCTGTGCAGGTATACTTTAAATAGTATTTGGTATATTCTGTGTATCTGAGTTGAACAAATTTGAAATAGTTATTTTTGCTGTGTACTGGAAAGCATAATATGAATCAATAAATGGAGCACATTGCAACATGCGACACCCTAAGACTGGGAGGTAAAGAGTTGAGAGTGTTCTGTAGAATAATATCAAATAGAAAATAACTTTCTACTGTTTATTTCACCGTAAGTATTATTTTAGAATGTGTTCCATGGATAATACGATGATTAGAGGTATTTAATTTTCATCATGAAGATGTCGGTGATACTGTTATATGTCTCACTACAGGTTCCTAGGTGTTTTTTGAGGTTTTCTAAAGTGACACTGAAAAGCGCAAAGGACCATGATGAGTTCGGATGTGTGTTCTTTCTTAGCTATTATGGCTTTTTTCCTGTCTTGAATTATATGGTACCACTAACTACGTTATTGTAGTGGTGGATGTTGAAAAAGGGTCTTTTTCAAGGGTTAGTTTTTGTTACCGTATTGATGATTTTTCTTGTCGTGAGGGGAGCTATATTTTGAACAGATGAAATTTTGTTCGCAACCCTCAAACGACATGAACTATGAAAATGCAAATCCAGGTTTGTGCGTTGGTGATTGCAGCAGATTTCCTAAAGCACTAAGCAGCTCAGCACAGCCAGTGGTAATTTAGTGAGATCTCCTGACCCTTCCTGACACTGGGTTTCCTTTTGTTATAATTTACTTGCAGCTGTGTTGTTCAATTCCAAGGACTCAAGAATATGATGGAGAATTAGAACTTCCTGTTTCTGTCACAGTACATAATTATTGCCATGGTTCTGATGTAAATGAACTGAATAGAACTTTCTCTTCAGTGTTGTGTGGTAATAGGCATTAATTAAAAGCCAAAATATAATTAATGCATCTCTTTGATGTAATTCATTTGTTCGTGGTATTGTGGAAGTGTGTGTTTTTAATTAAGTTTATCTGACAAAGAATTCAAATGTTTCTGATCTACAATAAAACTTGGATTAAATTTCCAATTTAATTCTTAACAATGTGGTTCACGAATCATATACAATTCATTTTGTTTTGCAAGACAAAATATTTCGTATTCAGATTTCATATTCTATTAGCTTTTAAATCTTTTGAATATACTTAATCACTAGAGAAGTGTATCTTCGTAAGAGGGAAATAATTTTGTTCATCGCAAATAAGAGTAGGTAGTTTTAGTTGTTGATTAAGTATTTTCAGCATGTTTGAGATCTTGAATTTTGACCCTTCGCCAGCATCTTCCCTCCCTTATCAATTGATGTAAAGATAGTTTCTATGATACACCGATTTTCTTTGTGTTGCTATACAGATTTTCTTTGAGTTGCCTTATTATAAAAAGTTACTATGCATTATTAATTTTAGCTCAAGACTATTCCCTGTTAGAGGCTGTTGATCCTTTTGATCTGCTGAGTTGCCTCAGTGATGACTACCTAAACAGGAGCACAGAATCTTACTATGTGAGCTGTTTCATCGAGAAATGGCCTCAAGTTGCACCAGGGAAGGTTTAGATTGGATATTAGGAAATATTTCTTCACAGAAAGGTCTGTCAGGCATTGGAACAGGCTGCCCAGGGCAGTGGTGGAGTCACCAGCCCTGGAGGGGTTTAAAAGACGTGTAGGTGAGGTTCTTAGGGACATCGTTTAGTGCCAGAGTTGTGTTATGGTTGGATTTGATGATCTTAGACGTCTCTTCCAACCAAAATGATTCTGCGATTCTAAGCACCCTCACCTGCCCAGGTGCGGGTGAGCAGTTCTGGCACCAGAAGTTCACTTGAGTATTCATTTCAAGCACCTTGGCAGAGGCAGGTCAGTGGTGGGAAGCTGAATGCACAGAGATAATCTTCTGGCCACTAAGCCGGTCATCAATTGTGTATCTTAAATACCTTCTTGTGTGGACAAAACTGTAAAGTGGCCGGGGCAGGTGGGTTTTTTTTGAAATGCACATTGTCCACATTCCCTTTCCCATACAGGCATAGCAGAACTCTTGGAAACAGATTTATACTGAATACCATGTCCATGTTGTGGCTTGTATCACTTGGGCAACGTTAGCATTTTTAAAATGCAACTTTTATGTGTAATTAGGATTTTTGGTCACAGACACACTTTTTCTTTGGGCTCTGTTGTGCCAGTTTGAGCAGCCGTGGGTTAGTGCTGCCCAGCTCTGTGAGCAGAAGGGGTCCTGAGCTTTCCTCATCTGCCTAAGGGTAAGCTATCCTGATTTCAGTAAAGCATTTGACACAGTCTCCCACAGCATCCTCACTGCTAAACTGAGGGAGTGCGGTCTGGATGAGCGGGTAGTGAGGTGACTGTGAACTGGCTGAAGGGAAGAAGCCAGAGAGTTGTGGTCAATGGGGCAGAGTCCAGCTGGAGGCCAGTATCTAGTGCAGGGCCTCAGGGGGCAGTACTGGGGCCGATATTGTTCAATACATTCATCAATGATTTGGACGAGGGAATAGAGTGCACTATCAGCAAGTTTGCTGATGACACCAAGCTGGGAGGAGTGGCTGACACGCCAGAGGCTGTGCTGCCATCCAGAGACCTGGACAGGCTGGAGAGTTGGGCAGGGAAAAAATTAATGAAATATAACAAGGGCAAGTGTAGAGTCTTGCATCTAGGCAGGAACAGCCCCAGGTTCCAGTATAAGTTGGGGAACGACCTGTTGGAGAGCAGTGTAGGGGAAAGGGACCTGGGGGTCCTGGGGCAGCAGGATGACCATGAGCCAGCACTGGGCCCTTGTGGCCAGGAAGGCCAATGGTACCTGGGGTGGATTAGAAGGGGGGTGGTCAGCAGCTCAGAGAGGTCCTCCTGCCCTCCTACTCTGCCCTGGTGAGACCACACCTGGAATATTGTGTCCAGTTGTGGCCCCTCAGTTCCAGTAGGACAGGGAACTGCTGGAGAGAGTCCAGCGCAGGGCAACAAAGATGCTGAAGGGAGTGGAGCATCTCCCGTGTGAGGAAAGGCTGAGGGAGCTGGAGAAGAGGAGACTGAGGGGTGACCTCAGTAATGTTTATGAATATGTAAAGAGTGAGTGTCAGGAGAATGGAGCCAGGCTCTTCTCGGTGACAACCAACAGTAGGACAAGGGGTAATGGGTATAAACTGGAACATAGGATGTTCCACTTAAATTTGGGAAGAAACCTCTTCATGTTGAGGGTGGCAGAGCCTGCCTCAGGCTGCCCAGGGAGGTTGTGGAGTCGCCTTCTGTGCAGACATTCCAACCCGCCTGGACACCTTCCTGTGTAACCTCATCTGGGTGTTCCTGCTCCATGGGGAGATTGCACTGGATGAGCTTTCGAGGTCCCTTCCAATCCCTGACATTCTGGGATTCTGTGAAGCAAGATGTTGGTTCCTCCTCACCCTCAGCAGCTGCTGATCCCTGTGTGGACAAGGGAGGTCTTGTTCTTGATCCTTCCGGCCCAAAATCAGTCGAGGAACAGCCCTGTTTTCAGTCAGCACAGCTGTTAGCAAGATACCTATTTACAGTCCAAGATTTATACATTTTGATGAGTTGTTGATTCCAATTAAACTGTTTCCTACACCTTCTTGATCGAGCATATTTCATTTCAGGGAAAAAAAAAAAAAAAAAGAAAAAGTGTTTTGCAAAGCTATCTCATTTTTCTTTATTATTATTCTTATTGTATAGACTGGTATCCAAAGGCGTAAATGCGTTTGGGCTTGTCTGTGTGAGCAGTGGGGTGTGTGTGCATAGGTGGGAGTGTTAGTGTGCGTGAGGTTGTTCCGTATCAGGGTGCCATTCTACTGCTGAATGTCATTCTCAAAGTTAAACCTGTACTTGGCATCTGTTTTACTTCTCATCTCGATAATCATTATTTCTTGTTTTTGAAAACTTAGGAAAACGTATTATCCTTTAAGTATCCTAATGTGTAAATTTATGTTGGTTATTTCCTGCAGTCTTTACCCAGGGATTGAGAAAATCTTCCATGGGTTTTAACATATATGTGGAGCTTGAGTGGTTTTTTTTCTTGCCTATCTTAGCTTTTTTCCCTTGTTTTGCCATATTTCCTGTGACAGAGTTATACAGTATCTCACCATGATGGCAACTGTGTAAATAGGGATAAGAATAAATTCGTTTAAAAGACTTTGTATATACATTGTATAGTTGTATGTTATTACATATATACAATAACAAATTAAATATGATACTACAGTGTAACATGAAAACACCGGTGTGAAAAAAACTTAATAGTGGGGATTTATAATGGTTTATTTGTGGCAAATTTGCAGGAAAAGGGATACTTTGTTAATTACCATGGTTGGTTTTATTTTATTTTTTTTAGTGGTTTATTTATAGTCCTTTTGTTTCACACGCTCCTCACAGTAGTTATTGCTGTGATTGTCAGTAGTTTAGGCTCAAAAGTGGACTAACGCCATCTGTTCTTTCCAAGCGGGGTTTGAAGTGTAACAGGGGATGTTATCATCTGAAACTACTGTGTGCCTTTGATGCAGGAAAACTTAGGGATGTGATTGCTGTTGTTCGGATTGCTTGCTTGCTATTTGTATCATGCTTTGTTTATAAAACTCACTTTGCAGTCAGAGGTTAACATTTGGTTTAGTGTATGTTTCAATGAGAACCTAAACATCTCCCACCTTTCTCTCACTCAGTGAACTAATTGACTACTTAACACAGAAATGCCAATGCCTGCATGTGCTTTTACCTTTCAGATTTTTTTTCTGTTGCTTGCTTTTTTTGCCTCTTTTCTTTTTTTTTTTTGCCTTTTCTTTTTATGTTGCCAAGTTTTATACATCTATTTTCTCACCTACCGTATCCTAGGGGGCTTGGAGTACCAATAATACAGTCAGCCCACCTTCCTGGTCCCCAGACATTTCAGAAGGTCGGGACATTTTTAAATCCAGACAGCTTCCTGGCACTGCCATTTGGAGCATCAAAGTGGTAAATAATTTGAATTTCTTTTCCTGTATCCATTGCTATCTTTCTGCTGTAGAGACTAGTGATGAAATTGCATATCTCACGACTGAATTAATCTTCCATTCTAGTACCGTTAAAATTTAAAATACTGAAACTCTGGAGCTTTCAGGTTAAAAACTATTTGCTTTCCAGAGTGTACGGTATGATGGCATTGCCCTGGTTTCTCAATGGCAAGGAATAGCTCGTATTGCCAACTTTTTGCGTGTTGATTACTTCACTTTTTGTGTTTGGCTTTACGT
Source organism: Nesoenas mayeri (assembly GCF_963082525.1). Taxonomy (NCBI): domain Eukaryota; kingdom Metazoa; phylum Chordata; class Aves; order Columbiformes; family Columbidae; genus Nesoenas; species Nesoenas mayeri. The sequence goes on from NC_137543.1 coordinate 156,846,258, forward strand.
CGCTGTCAGAATAAATCACCTGAGAAGGAAAACGTCCTTAGGACTGGCAGTGAGGTAAAGCAGGCACAGAAAGGAGCAGAGATCTGAAAGGTGGCTTCCATTTGTTGCTGTGGAGAAATCTTGCAGACTGGATTCAAAGTGACATTATTTTTAGCTCATAGGGGGATAACTAACAACTTGCCTGCCTGATTAGATGGACCAAAGCTTGTATCCACAGTGACATTTACCATTAAAACCACCTGAAGAAACTAAATTCAATTAGTATTTTAAAATAAAGGCAAAAAAGCTAAATAATGGAACTCTGACAAATATCTGTAGCTTCCAAATGATTTATTTTCATCTCACTTTAACTGTCATGCTAATTTTATTTTAATTTGACATTAGCTTAGCTTTTGCTGCTTCAAGCATTAATTTTCAGCTTAATATTCAGCATTAACATTGATACAAGTATGTGCTTATTCCTGTTACTACTTGTGTGAAGATAACATGACTGATACCTGCTCTGAAACAGACCAAATGAGAAACATGCCAGAAGAGTTTACATCTTAAAATATTAATGCTTGTGTGTCCTGTGTGTGCATATGTATTAATTCCATATATATAAGGACATTTTTTGTTTCACCTCAGTACATATAAATATCTCAGCTCTCAGTAGCATCCTTCCTTCCACTTTCTAAAAGAGCATTACATTGCCTCGTTGTGCAGGAGTAAGTCGATTTAATTTCTCTTTCCGTTCATTGATAGATGTTAGTACAATTTTCACATTGGGATGCTTGGATTTGAAACAGGAGTTGGCAAATTCGAAAAGTACCATTGATAACATTGAGCCCAAAGTGCTGCTTAGGGAGCTCCTGTCTCCGTCAGTAGAGACTGTTCATATCTGTTGGCAACACCATCCCCAGGGAGCTTTGTGGTTCTGTCAACATTGTTTTCAAATAAAAGCTCTGCCTTGGTATTAAAAGTAGTTTCCAGCAAAGGTTTGGGTACAGGCACCGTATCTAGATACCCCATGGATGGAGTCGGGCCATATTAAGAGCCGAGATTATTCCCAAATTTGAAATGCAGTAAAGTATCTCATTGCTTATTTCACAGTAGGAAAGGTGCTTATTTGAGTATATACCACAATTATTGTCAGTTTTACAAATCAGAGGCTCTGAAGCACGTTGTAAAAATGTCTGATATACCAGCCAGAACTTGGGGACGTTGTGAATATGTTCTTGTGATTAGGGAGGATTAGGAATCCTCTTTATGTTTAGTTCATTTTGAAATGAAAAAAAAAAAAATCGAAATCAAGTCACAATATTAATTTCAAGCAATTATTACTAAAAATATGCTTGCTTATCCACAGTTAATTGTAGTTGAACATACTGTGAACACTCCAGAGCACAAAACACTGCATCTGTGCATCTGCATCAAAAATAAGGAGAACGGAAAAAGAAGCTGTCTAGAAATAAGTGGATATTTTTTAAGAAAAATATCACATTATGGAGCATGTTGATTGGGTGTAATTGATACAATTAATATAAAAAGCTCTCTCTGTATCTGCTGAATTAAGAGAGTTTCTTGGAACCAGCTCCTGCTTCAGTTTGGGCGCAGGTTTGAGTCCTAATAAATTCCAGCTTTATGCACAATTATTCATAGCGTAAGAAAAGCATCTATGATTGCAAGTGATCAAGTGTCCAGAGCCTCTTCACAAGGCCCAAGACTGTCTGAGCTGTTTAAAAACAAAAGAAAAATTAATCACAGAATAGAGAGTATTTATTTTGGATAATTTACAACTGTGAGGAAAAAATACATTCCTGTATTTCCAATAATTCCTGAGCAGCAAATAAAAATTTCTGCTTTTGGCTGCTTTCTCCCTGGTAATAAAGTTGATCTTATTTTGTCATGTAAGTAGTTAGGGGTATTTCCCAATTATTTACGCAGTGATTTAATGACGATGGCCTCCTGTGCTCATATCCATTTGAAATCATAAGCTGATTTTTGCTTGCGTTTTTCCCCAGATGCATTGAACAAGTTTATATCCCGTCTAACGGCAGAACCGTAGGTACATGTAAATGGTTGTGTTGTATCGAACAGGGCCGTGGCTCGGGATTCCCCGGGAAGCGCAGGCCACGCGGTGCGGGTCTGTCGGGACGAGGCGGCAGAGGGAGATCAAAACTGAAGAACGGAGTTGGGACTGTCGTCATTCCAGGGGTAAGAACATCGGTTTTCAAGTCATATTGCAGCCTGTTAACTAGCGTAATTTTATTGTCTTAAAATACTCTGTCAAACCAAAGAGTCCTTAGAAGCAGAGGTGTTTGATGGAGCCTGGCTCTTACTAAGTGATGAAGAACTAGAGCGTTGTAGTTGAATGGACCTGAAGCAATTTTATTGCAGCTCTTGCCACCTAACAGGACAACTGGCCTGGAGAAGGAGACGCTTGACCGGTTTGTGGCTTGGGGACACGCTGAACAGGAGCCACTGTCTTTGTCATGGGCAGCCTGGCCTGGAGTTTTCTTTCATGAATTTGTCTCTTCGCTTCTAAAAACTTTTGGGAACTGTGTTAAGCTTTCTTGGTCCTACAGCCCATCAGCCTGTTGTTTTAAATCACTGCTCGCTGGGTTTGTTGCCTGCTCCTCAGTGCTCTTACAGAGCAGGCCGTGGAGAGGTGTTTCTGTTCACCTCCTCCATCCCTGGCACTCAGGTTCTATAGATCTCCATCATGTCTCCTCCTTTTCCTTCCACTCTTCCATGCTTGTCTGGAGAATCCCAGCATTTAGAGTTGTTCCTTATTTGGAAGCTATTCCCTATTTTTTATCATCCTTATCAGTTGTTTTGTCTTGTTCATTTTCTTTCATGTTTTCAACTTTTGTCCGACTTTCTATAGCCCAGCACTCAGCTTTATGAAGTTCTAGTGCAGTTCTTCACAGTTGTCTTTCATTTTTTCTTACTCTGAACACCTTAGTATTGTTGGCAAGCTTTGTCACCTTGCTTCTCGCTTGCTTTTTCGGGTTGCACACCGGTGTGTTGAACACCATGGCCTGTTAGCAGAGGTGCCCTATCAGATTCCCGCTCATTCTCTTGTCCCACATAGAAAACTGATAATTTATTCTACTCTTTATTTTATGTCTTCAGTATAGGGTCCATTCCTCTAATTCTATGTTAGTTTATCTTCTTTTAAGGAGCACTGGTGAAGGACTTTGCCAAAAGAATTTAGTAGCCAAGTTAATTATGTCGATCAGATTTCCCTCTCCCTGGGCTTTCTGACTCCTTCAGACAGCGGTGAGAGATCACAACTTACCGTAATTAAAGCTTCCATGACTCTTTAACAAATATTTAATCAATGTGGCTGCACATTCTCTGTTGTGATCAGATATCAGATATTCTGTAGGACAGTACACAGCTCCAGAAACAGCTGAGAAAATGATGGTTAGATTTACCATCTCCCCTGCAGCTCCGAAGTGGATCTAAGCAAGCCCTTGCTTACTGCAATTGAATTAATACTCAAAAGTGTGTTGCTGCAATTAACTTTTGGCCAAGAAGAACTTCAGTGTCTATATGGAGACAACAGAGCAGACTGCTCACAGTACAAGTTCTGCTTAGTGATTTTTTTTCATAGACAACCTCTTTCCTCCCATTTCCATGTTAAAGTGCCATGAGATGATGTGTAAAGGTGAATAAAGGAGAGGAAGAGAATGTGTCTGTAAAACTGAAACAGTGAGGATGCTTCTACTGATGTGAAAATGTGAATTAATGTAGTAATTTCTGATGAAGGTGGCTTTTATGAAAGTCCACACTGTATGAATAAATATTTGCCATGCTTGTATTCTGTGGTATTATTAAAAATCAACCTATTTAGAAAATAAGTTTCATCTTGTCTCATGTCTTAGAAAATGTGATGTGCTTGCTATTTATGTGGTGTGTTTCTTTTAATAGGTCACAACTATGGATATTTCATCTAACAAAGATGAGGAAGAAAACTCGATGCATAACACAGTTGTTCTCTTCTCGAACAGTGACAAGTTCACTCTCCATCAGGTTAGAATAATAGTGATTGTGTTTTCATTTTGTTTCTCTGCTTTTAATGCAAAAAAAAAAGTAAATGAATGTCCTTATTAGGAATTAAATCATACAGCAAGCTTGTTGGATTGTACAGTTACATGTTTTCAGAATTTAGTGTCTGGCATGTGTTGAAAATGGGCTGTTTTCTATCATTTCAGGACATGTGTGTAGTTTGTGGGAGTTTTGGCCAAGGTGCTGAGGGCAGGTTACTTGCCTGCTCTCAATGCGGTCAGTGTTACCACCCATACTGTGTCAGTATTAAGGTGAGTGCTTTTGTTCACATTAAAAAATGACTTGATTACACTTTTTTTTCATATTGTGTCTTAATAGCGCGTTGCTGCCTTTGGTTTTGTGGTAATTAAGGGAGTCATTAGCTTGTTAGATATTCATCAGCTAATGTGACCATTATTTGTATGCGACTTGTGAAAGACTTTAATTAAATGTCATTTTATAGTATGCATTGCCTCAAGAGAAATTAACCTTTTTGTAATTTCACAACCATAAATAGCACTGATTATCCAGCAGTTGGTCAAAATAACAGTTTGAGATATAAGCTTAACACCTAAATACAAGCAGAATTAAAACCAAAGAAAAAATGTATGCTGCATCTTCATTTACTAGGGGCATAAGGTTTAGTTGATTCAATTTGTCTGTTGGCTGTCAGAATTGACAGCAGTTGGAGTGGTTAATTAATACATTTTACATTCATTAGTCTGGGAGAGAATGTGTGAAAATTAAGTTTGAATGGTATGAGATGGCTTCGCACGCACATAATAAGCTATTTACTGAAATATATACACCATACATTCTTTACTGTGTAAGTACATCTGTGTAAAAGAGGGGTTTTTTGAAGCATGTCACAAAACTTTATTTTAAATGTACTTTATGAAATACCATATGCATATTTAATGCAACTGTAATTTGGCTTTGTGTTTATATACTACTCTTTCATGATATATTAATTACAGTAAATTAGTCGTTTGCTTCAGATGACTAAAACCCCAACTCTGGTTATCACAGACAATACAGGAAAGAGACAGGATTTGTAGTGACCTGAATCCTGGCTTTACGACACAGCTGAAATAAAACAGCCATGTGTTCTTCATCATCCCTACAGGACCAGCTACTCTTAAAAGGACTAAACAGGGCATCTTACATGTAGATCCAGTGCAGTATGTATTCTCTGATGTGCTAGTTTATCCGAAAAAATGATATTCTGAGGCAGTATCATGTCAGTAATTACAGTTGCTTTCTGTTTAATCCATGCCCATTTACTGAAGTCTAATTGATAACTGGCTCCATGTGACGTGGATCGTGTGCACAGAAGAGCCTCCTGTGCTCCACAGACATTAATTTGATACACCGATCACGCTTCATGGAGCAGCTTCCAAATAGTTTCCACCTTGCCGTTTGCAGATTACTAAAGTGGTGCTTAGCAAAGGCTGGAGGTGCCTGGAGTGCACGGTGTGCGAAGCCTGCGGGAAGGCGACGGACCCGGGCCGGTTGCTGCTCTGCGACGACTGCGACATCAGCTACCACACGTACTGCCTGGACCCCCCCCTGCAGACAGTGCCCAAGGGCGGCTGGAAGTGCAAATGGTGGGTTTGCTTCTGGGGTCAGAAATACCAACCACCCGCCTCGTCTGTCACTTCGTGTTTGCAATGCCGACTGAGCTGTTAGAATGTTTTAATTGTATTTAAGTCAGGTGTATTAAAGAAAGAAAGAAAATATTTTTTAATTGATTCGTTCAATTATCAGTTTAATAGGGAAACTGTTACCTCCCCTTAAGACTGGTTCTTCATGCCAAAAAGCACATAAGTAGAGGTGGACAAAACTTTTCTTTTGAAGCAACCGAAAAAAAATCCAAGCACAAGTGCAATGAGGAGCAGTTGAGGGACCTGGGGGGTTCAGCGGGAGAACAGGAGCTGAGGGGAGACCTTCTGATCTCTGAACTGCCTGAAAGGAGCTTGGAGCATGGAGGGGGTTGATCTCTTTTCCCAGGAAACAAGTGATAGGATGAGAGGAAATGGCCTCAAGTTGCACCAGGTTGGATATTCAGGTTGGATATTAAGAAGAAATTCTTCATGGAAAGGGTTGTCAGGCATTGGAACAGGGTGCCTGGGGCTGTGGTGGAGTCACCATGCCTGGAGGGGTTTAAAAGGCGTTTAGACGAGGTTCTTGGGGACATGGTTTAGCACCAAAGTTAGGTTATGGTTGGACTTGATGATCCTGAGGGTCTATTCCAACCAAAACGATTCTATAATTTCATAATTTATGTTCATTGGAATGTTCATTCAAACATTCAGTTGGAAAAATGAGTGGACATTTCAACCAGTTGTTCTCAAAATAAAACCCTCTTAAAACCATTTGTGTTATCTGGGTGAAACACAAGCAGAGTAGATTTGTCACACGGTTAACCTCCATATCTCAAAGTGGATGGTAACTGGAAGCAGGAACTCTTTTGACCTGTATGGTCTGACCCTTAGGAACTTTCTTTAAAAGTATAAAAAAATGTTGGTAATACTAAAAACCTAAAGAATACATTTTCATTCAATTAAAATAATGTTTGACTTGAAATGAGTTTTCCTTCCCTTTTGTTGTCCCTTCCTGAAGTGCTTAGTGATGTAAAACTTAATTACTTACCCGGTTCTATGTAGAATCGTCGTGTGAACTGAAAGTAATACACGATTTTGTCTGTTCTGCAGGTGTGTTTGGTGCAGACACTGTGGAGCGACTTCTCCGGGTTTAAGATGTGAATGGCAAAATAATTACACACAATGTGCTCCCTGCGCAAGTTTGTCTACCTGCCCAATCTGCTGTCGCACTTACAGGGATGAAGAGCTTATCATTCAGTGTAGACAATGTGATCGGTAAGGATTTCTAATATTTTATAGGTTTTTCCTATTTAAGGCTTATTTTAAGATTTTTTTTTCCCCTAATGTAAAAGCATAAAGATGGAGGGAATGATTTTTTGGACTGGGCTGAGTCTCGCAAGTCTCTTATTAGTTCGTTCAAATTGTACCATAGACTTACCTATACAACTCTGGGCAAATTAATCAATCACTCTGTGCCTCATTTTCGCCTTCTGTAAAAACAAAACTAATTTACCTTGCAAGTCTATTGTTGTGAGGCTAGATCTAGATTACACTGTATCAAGTAAGTACTTGAAATGATTGCAATACAGGGAGAAAATTATAATACTAAGACGTATTTGCTTCCGGGACATTGTTTTATTGAGATTTCCTTCCTATGTAATCTGATACTGTATATACAATATTTAACACACGCCACCATAGGGGAATGCTGTATACAGATAACCTGATTCATCATTTCTCCCTAAAATAATTTAAGCTAAACAAGTATTTCACATTTACTTGGACCATATACTGGTATTTAGGTCTCCTAAAACACCACATATTTCCTTTAAATTGTATTTTTTTCCCTCACTTAATTTCTAGATGGATGCATGCAATCTGTCAGAACTTAAACACAGAGGAGGAAGTGGAAAACATAGCTGATATGGGGTTTGACTGTACCATTTGTAGGCCATACATACCACCAACAAACGGTAAGAAGACAACTGAAACCCACGGCAGGGTTGCACACTGCGATAAATAGGTTTGGGAATGTGTTACGGTTCTTTTTCTCTGGTGGAGATTTGGCTCATATGATAGAAGCAAGATGATTTTTTGGTGTTTATTCAAAGGGCCTTCTGTAAGTGTCCTCAGCTCTTTTGCATGATGTGGGAATTGGCTGCAAGGCCAAAGAAAACCTAGCGGGGGGAATTCTGGATAGATTTATTGAAGATAATTGCGGTAAATTACTAAAAGCGTTTGGTATTGAAAAGGTAAAAGGCATCTCACTTCGCTAAGTGGAAGGAAGAAAGCCCAGTTCTCCAAAGTTATTAACTGCAGAAGAATCTGAAAATCAATTCCAAACAGAACTTTGGGGCTGTCTGAAGCAGCAGTAGCTGTAACAATAGTCTATAGAAGCGTTTTTCTCCTCCTCCCTCATGTTTTATTAATGCAGCTCCCTCAGCTCTCCCAGTGTTCCAGACCAGCGCTTCCCTCCTCAGCTGCGCTGTCTGAAAGAATCCACCGGACTGCCCTGCTCGAGAGTCGCCGCCTTCTCCTTACTTTAAATATTGAGTTCTTTCTGATGAACTTGGTTCTTTTCTGCACCTGTTATCAGTGGCTACAAACACCACCTTCCTCGTTAGTCTGTTTTACATCGTTCCGTAACAATGGTAGCTCCGGAGCTGAGGTTACTGCAGATTTTAAGCGCAGCTACATCGCCTGGTTCTGGGAGATGGTTAATTTTACTGTGAGTGGCCTGGCAGTGATTCCACTGGCCTCTTGCGTGATTTATTGTATCCCAGATCTGTGTTATCCATGTGTCAGCTCACCGGAGTTTCTGCATCGTTCTGCTACTTTGAGACCTATACCCATTTTTAGCATAATAGGACATTAAAGTGTTCACCTTAAGCCTTTACTGGGGTATCATGAGAGTATGGTAGGAAGAAGGCACAAGAACTAAGCAAATAGCAAGAAGATGTCAGTAAGATTGGCTTTCCTGATCACGGGCCATGATTGAGAGGTCTGCCAAGAAAAGTTCAGTAGAGCATCTAATGTCCCTTTACACGTCCTCAGAACAGCCTGGCAGGAATTGGAACTTGGTGATGTGACTTTGGAGGTCTCTGTACTCCCTTGTCAACTACTCATGGCTGTGGAACACTCCCGAGTGGTTTAGCACTACTACTTAGAAGTAAGAATGACTTACATATTTCTACAAGACACTTCATTTTTGAGATCTGCTTTCACAAGTGCAGAAAGAAAGAGGTTTTGTAAGTGGGAAAAACGAGGAACTTGCAGCTATGTCACAGATTTTTGGTTTATTTTGGTAATAAGCTTTGGGCACTTAAAAAGGTCCAAGTGCGAGATACTGCCTCTTCCTTTCTCGTTGAAGCTGACAGAGCTGACTTTTAGGGGTAATTAAAGCCCATAATATGAGAGATGGACCAACTTCACAAGATGCTGTTGGGGAGGTTTCACTTCCAGGCGTAAGCTGGGCCTTGAGTTAGTCCTTCCTACACACCAACGTGAGGTTGTGTTGCTCAGGTTTGTCTTCTGAGGAACAGAAACGCGTCCCACAAGACCTGTGAGGGAGTTCCAAAACGTTCTTTGCAGATTTTTTTCAGCCTTTTTTTTAATAAGACGAGTTTCTCTGCTTATTCTTTCATGTTTTGACTCATTATATATAATCTTTTAACACATGTACATTTGCACACTTGCATGTCTGCATATCTCATTTGATGCATGTTCATAGAAATACTTGCATGTACTTTAATATGAGACGTGTTGGTCTTTGATTAATGCTTCTACAACTCCTTTGAAAATTTTCTGTAGTTTTTCGTTTCAAAGTGAGAACAATTAACATTTGATAAACTTAGAGATAGAAATGTCACTTAACAGTAGAAAGCTTCTTTAAATGTACCATATTATGGGTTTCTTATTGGGATGGTTCTTGCTCTTTCCATTTGATGTATCCCAGAGGATATTAATGTGTTGCAAGTATTATTACAAGCATTTTAACTACTTTCTTTCTAGAAGCAGCAAGAGCGTCTCAGCCTAGTAAATTACCAGTACATTGCAGGTTTACTATTGTTAAGGAGCAAATACTTTTAGCATGTAGGTATTGAGAAAGAGCTTCCGTTTTTCTCACATCAGAAACCAGAAAGTTTTAACTGTGTAAGAGCTCTTCCTTAGCTCATCTTAAGAACATCAGATGCATATATGATAATCTTACAAAGTCTTCGGGAAACAGAAATAGAAGATAAATAGTTTATTTCTTCTCGAACATACATAAATATCAAAAGCCAGAATGTGGTAACATTTGCTCCAAAGTACTATACAGTAAACTTTCCTTACTAGATTCTTTTGAAATAATCATGTCTGATCAGTGTTTCATCAGGTTCTTTTTAGTGTAGTGTCAAGTTATATGTTCCCCAGCATATTGCTGTGTTTTGTAGGAAAAAATGTCTGATTTAGATTGCCTGAATATTCTCATGCTCTACGTAGCAGCGGCTTTTCCTCTGTGCTGTAATTCCTGCACATTCAGGAGGGCTGTGCGTGTGTCTCTCATCTACGTTCACTCCTCAACAGGCAATTCTCAGCCAGGTACCCATCACTTCTGCCTTCCTGTCGTTACCCCGTACGTCATGTGCCCCAGCTGCAAATTTCATCCCTTCCTCACTTACCCATCCTCTCTCCATCCTCATCCTCCAGCCTCCTTCTCCCTTGGCGCTGGTTTTCTTTCTCTGCAGGTGTCAAAATGACCAGCTCTGCCTGGTTTGTTTTGGTTTGTGTTGGGTTTTTTGTGGTTGTTTTGTTTGGGTTTTTGTTTGTTTGTTTGAAGCTAGTTACGCCTGATCCGATAGCAGTTTCTGGTAGGTGTCTATGTTCACGTATTCCTTCTGTGGCTCAAGTACGCATGTCCACAGAGGCAGTGAGGAGTTGGCATCGCTTACTCACTCAGAGATCCTCAGCACCGCCAGTGATACACACACTATGGCTGGAAGCCTCTGCCATACCATTTTCATGAAGATGAATTAAATTTTTCTTCATTCTGAAACTTAATTCTATGTACTTCACAAGTGCAGGATACAAAAGCAACATAACAATCCGTTAAAAAATTAACTTTTGAATTTTTTATGATTTGGCACATATATGGCAGCTCTTATGTTCTTGTAAGTTACTGTACTTGCAAAGAAATCCCTGCATCACACTCACAGCTCTGCAAGCGTCCCATGGGACTCTTACTGGTGTGTTACTACATCAACCATTTCACTGTGTCCCTTATGCTGATGTCTCTTCTTCCTAGAATTGTTCTTTTCTATTACAGCATTACAAATGCCATCCCCCTTTTTTTTGCAAACTGTGATTCTTCTCATTGTATTGTACTCTGTGCAATTATTTGTTTTCAATTGAAGCTACTGAGTCCTGCACAGTATTCAGCATGTTTAAACCCTTTTGCAAATAAGCATAATAATTTTGGTTAAACTTCAACTAAGTGCCTCAGAAAGAAATGTTGGGTTTTTGTTTAATTATTTAAGGTTTTTTCCATTGAAGAGTCTTCCTCTGACAATACTCTGTCTCACTGTTATCCATTTTATTGATTTTAACCCTTAATCTGCACTCTCATTAGCTCTTCTTCTGGAAATCTGTTTGATACCGTCTTCAAACGCTGTTTGTTTCTGCAGCTTTTGTGAGTTGGTCTCTGAAGGCCTTACCTCGGTCACTGATTTATTTGGCTATTTCGACTCTCTTCAGTCTCCAAAGCTAAAATTATTCACAATCTGACCTGCACCAGAATAACAATCCCTGTTGTTTGACTTCTAAATAACAATTTCAAATTCCCATTCACAGCTCTTTCTGAATTTTCCATTTACCTTAGATTCCAATTCAATAATTGTTATCTTTGTCTTAAAACATCCTGTAAATTATAATCTATTAAATGAACAGATTATGTGTTATTCCATGTTGAGCATTTCTTACAATCTGCCTTTTTCTGTTGTTTCAATTCAGTGCTGTTGAGTATCTTCCATCCTGTAGCTTGCCCCATATTTGTTTTGTTTACCTCCAGCTCAGTGTCTTTTTCAAAATCTCATTTTCAATTTATTTTCTTCATTATATTTTCCTTCTGCTCCTGTGTATTAGTTTTTTTAGTCATTCTCTCAGGCTGCTTTCATTTACCATAGAATATTGGTTTTCTGTAGATTATATCACATACTTTAGCTACACCTTCCATAAAATTTGGACTATAGTTCTGGAAGACAGACTTCCACTTTTTTTGATACATATGCTTAGAAAGCATCCTCTAGATTTCATATTTGTTATTTTATTTAGCAAAGATTTCAAGTGTTATTTGAAAGCTTCTGTGCGTATCCTACTCTTGCCCTTGACCCCCACACTGGGTGTGAGCTGGTCAGCAGAAGGACAAGGAGTCACTGGAGGGAGTCCAGCCAAGGGCTGTGAAGATGCTGAGGGGTCTGGAGCATCTTTCTTATGAGGAGACACTGAGAGAGCTGGGGCTGTTCAGCTGGAGAAGAGAAGCTGAGAGGGGTTCTCATAAATGTTTGTAAATATCTCAAGGGTGGGTGTCAAGAGGATGGACCAGACTCTGTTCAGTGGTGCCCAATGACAGGATGAGGGGCAATGGGCAGAGACTGAAACATAGAAGGTTCCATCTGAATATGAGGAGAAACTTCTTCCCTTTGAGGTGCCAGAGCCTGGCCCAGGCTGCCCAGAGAGGTTGTGGAGTCTCCTTCTCTGGAGACATTCAAACCCACCTGGACACCTTCCTGTGTGATCTGCTCTGGTGACCCTGCTTTAGCAGGTGGGTTGGACTGGATGATCTCCAGAGGTCCCTTCCAACCCCGACTATTCTGTGATTGTGTGACGCGCACTGGTCTGACATGTCGGAGGATCACCGAACCTCCCACGTGTCCTTTGTCTCAATGGTCACATCTTGAGTGGCAGATGCAAAGTAACTGCTCCAGATGTTTCTCTGAGCCCTGAATTCACCATGGATAAGATTTCTAGGCAAAAAAAGAAAGGAGTGTGGATAACGTTGCCTGTATGGTCATGCTAACCATGCCAAACTAACAGGTTTTCTGGTTCTAGTTCTCAGTGTTTGTGAGGAAGAAGCTTCTAATTTTCACTTTACTTACTCTGTCTACATAATGTCTGTGAAGTCACTACTAATATTAAAAGGCTAGTCTGCACATCACAGGTTAGTGAGGCACGATTACAGTTAATGTAATTAGGCAAACAGGAACAGCATTTCTACCCACAACAGGAGTAGCCAAGTGTTGTAGGACATTTTCATCAGTATTTGCTCAGTCACCCTGCTCCGGTGCTTCCCTGAAGCACACAAGCTGTAGTTTTCAAATTGACTTTCTGCTGTTCCACTTATTGATATTCTTACCTTGAATAAGATTTACCCCACCTAACTTCCCCAAATCTTGTATAATCCATTCCCAGATATTTTAGCCGTATTTTGTTTCTCGTGTGCATTGTATAAGAGACCTGACAGCACAGATAGAGCTGGAATCTTATGTGCGAAGCTGAGTGTCGATACCGAATTCACAAATCCCTCCCATTTTTACTCTTAGATAGGCAAAACCTGGGCATCATGACCAGTATGGAGGTTACTTTAGAAGGAGAACATTTGCCATCCGGTTTAGTGCTGATTCGATGCCATTCTTGGCTCTAGGAAGCTGGAGAACTTGAGTTTTTATCAGGCTTCCTTCTGTGGCGCTGAAAAGCACCTTATTTTAAAGGTGCTAGTGAGTATTGCCAACAGTACAAATTAGGGAATTTAATGGAACTGTTTGAAGGACAATTAATTGATAGTTTCAGTTTAAATCGAGTCGCCATTTTTTAAAGTTGAAATTATGTTCCTTATATTTTTCAGTGCCTTCTTTGGACTGTTGTGATTCATCAGTTGGAGCTCAGATTAATTCAAAATCAAAAGAACTAGGTAAAGAATGTAAATGCTTAATCTTTGATCATTTAGCATATTTCAAGGGTATATTTTTACACCAGACGAAAATTCCTTTTTCTGTGATTTTATAACCCACACCATTAACTATCCTTCAGTTACTGCAGCATGCTTTGTATTTTTTTTCCTCATTTTCTCGTCTTGCTTCTTTTTTGCCTGCCATACCTGCACTGTAATAATTTGAATTATGCTTTGATTCCGCAGACTTAGTTGCTTGCCTTGATATTAGCGGCGATAACACAGTGAGGCTGAGTCAAGCACGTACACAAATGTTTACAGGCTCCAGCTGTAGGGGGACACAACTTTTCTGTATTTGCCTGGTTTGTGCTTGGAATTTAGAATCATGGCAAGCCTACTCACAAGTCACTTTTTATAATGATAGTACCCAACAGCTTCCATCACATTAGGAGAGCTTCCATCAGGTCAGAATTTTTTTAGCATTTGATACAGCACAAATATAGTTATGAGCGAAGGGTCTCCCATCAAATCTTCAATCTGAGAGTGTGATTTTTTTAAAACAAACTCTCTTTTACTTCAACACAACAATCATCTAGGAAGACCTGTGTTCAGAACCAGCTGTGTTTTGAAGCCTGAGATGTTACATAAGAAAATGTTTTTGGCTGAAGGGAACAGATGTTATGTTGTTTATATGTTTTTAAAAATTGCGTTATCAAGTCATTATCAAATTGCCTCTAGAGAGCAGAAGCATCATGGCAGCCTCTTCATTATTTGGTAATTCCCTGGAAGAGTTTATGGGTAGACTCAATTGTCACGTAGCAGCCTGAGGAGGAGGAGGCAGTCTTGCAGGTCTTGGGAGACTTGGGTTCTGCCCACAATTTCCAGTTTGATCTTAAACAGCTCACTTGATATAATTTGGCTTTTGTCTGCCTGTAAAACAGGGCACATAACTTACCTGAGATACCAAGAGTTCTGGAGTCCTGAGGTCATTAATGGAGGTGAAAGGACAGTGCTGAGGGCTGGATGAGGGTCTGGGCCGATCAGCAGCAGGGACCTGAATTAAAACTTGCACCATTTTCTGTGGGTGCCAGGGATACTGAAATACCCTGCAAGGCACCAGTTTCCGTAATTAAATAATTCTTTCTACTGAGTCCTTGAAATAAGTTGTTTTGTAGCATTATAATGGATTGTTGCTGGATTTGACATCAGACTCTAAATTCTAAAGCTGTAACTGTAATGTGTAAGACAGTATCCAATAGCTCTGTTTTATTTATACCAATTTCATCACTCATGAATCAGCTCCATACATGTGGATTATTAACTCTTAAAAGTGCTATTCCTAAAAATCTAAGACTTGTACATTAAAGAGTTTTATATTGCTGTTATGATTCATTTAACTTTTATAGACCCACCGAAGACATACACCCAGGATGGAGTCTGCTTGACAGAATCCGGCATGTCTCAGTTACAGAGCCTAACTGTGACAGTACCGAGAAGAAAACGGACGAAACCAAAGCTTAAGTTGAAGATTATAAATCAGAACAGTGTGGCTGTGCTTCAGACACCCCCAGATGCCCAGTCAGAGCACTCGAGAGATGGGGAGATGGATGACAGTAGAGGTAGCAGTCTACTTTTGGCATGTCTTGTATCCCGGAGTGTTGCAGTACATGTGTATGTTGCAGATATCCCTGAGAGTTTTTATTATACTGATACTCATATGCTCTGTACAGGATGCTTTATGGAAAATACTTGGACAGTAGTAATGGCTCATTGTTGTCCATATTAGGTATTTTTCTTGTTTTCCTGTTTATGGATCATACATCCTATAGGAAACTAACCTTTCTAAGGCTGGCAACACGTGAGATAAGAGTTGCCTTTTTGTCTAATCCTTGGTTTAACTGTGAGAAATATCGTGCACTTACTAAGTACAAGTGTATTTTGAGGCTCCCAAACTTAGTGCACACGCTGTTTGAAAGTGGTAACGTTTAGATCACTGTAATGCTGGTATTTAAAACAAAGGAGAAAGTGAAGTAAAAAGCTCTTTGCTGAGAGTATTTGTTTTTTTCTGAAAGAAATGAGGTGAGCTGACCTGAGAGTCTGAGGAAAAAATCATTTCCTTGCATTTCCGCTGACAAAATGAACATTTTCTTAGTCCTCGTCTCCAAAATAGAATTTAAGTCAGAATTTGAGTTTGGAAGTGAGTTCTGGGTGTTGCTGTAGTTCAAGTAGATGAAGCTGTACATCGAGCCCTACTGAGGGGATTCAGGTCCAGGATCTGTGCAGTGTGAAGGGAGGGGAAGATCTAGCAGTGGTTTTCTGGCCTCCAAGGCTGACGGGAGATGAAGGGATCTGGGCATAGGCTCGCCCAGTCAAACACATCCCTGGGGACGCGGGTAACATTGCCGTCAGTGGTAGAAGCCCCTGGGGGAGCTCGTTCCACAAGTCTAGACATAGAGCAAAGTCCCAGGGCCACCAATATGTGTGTCACCTGCTCAGCAAGCACAGCAGCCCCAGTCAGACGAGCTGAAGGTGGGAGATGTTTGGGAAAAGCGTTGGGGAGCCGCCAGCCCCAATTCAACACTAAAAGCAGCAGCCAGCATGATGCAGGACCACCCTCCTGTCGCTCTTTGCCACGATCCGGCTGTTCCTCCTGATAGTATGTTGGTAGAATAGGTGTTAATCCGTGGCCTGGGGAAAGGCTTTGCTTCAGTGGCAGGTGTGAAAGTCATTACTTAGTGGTGCAGGTGTCTGTGGCAGGAGGAACACAGGCACCCCATCTCACCCCAGTCTGGAGTGCTTTCTGTTTATGCAACATTGCCTCTTGTTAATCAGATTAAATGTCATAAGAAGCTTTTTTTAGATGCAGAGAATGTACTTGAGATAACTGTGTAGATCAGTTGTCAGTGCAGTTTCCCTTTTAACTTGTTGATATAAGTATTGTTCCTGTTGTTCGATTAGCACATTTCTAACCTCCTGCTGTTGACTAGAACTGTGGCGGTTTGTTTTGGTTTGAGTTTTTGTTTGTTGTTTTTTATAATAGATTCCTGATGTTTGTTTATAACCTTTCAAACAGTCAACTAGTTGCTTGCCTTTCATTTCCTTCAGTATTCATAGGGTTTGGTACATTATCCTCGCATTACACTGACTTGAACTTCATAGCATGCTTCGATATAGTCCATCAGGTGGATTGTTGAAAGCAAAAAAGCTTTAGTTGTAGTTTGAAGGCACCAAGACAGAGAATTAACCGCTTCCCTTGTTGTTCTTTTCCAGTGTTAATCATCTTTACTTTTACAAATGTGTGCCTATTTTCTATAGAACTTTGTCTAACTAACTGCTTATTGGCTTTTGTAGGTATCCCTTTTCAACTAGATAACAAGATAGGTAAATGTAATAGCAGAGGATGAAAGGGAGAGCCAAAGCTTCCGCAGACTTTAATTTCAGTTCTGATCACCCTTCATTGCCTTTTTGAGAGAGCACATTCATGAATGCGATGGTATCAGCACAGCGTACGTGGTAGACTGGCTGGAAGCTCCATGGGCGCTGTAGAGTGGATCGATGCCTCTTCTCGGAATATAGGGAGTTTTTGTGAACAAAGCTGTGAACACAGCTTGGATGAGAGCAACATAGGGTAGTAATTCCTGGCAAACAGGAATATCCCTTACTTCCATTCTGAAGTTCCAGATGGAAAAAAGAGGCTGGATCTGAGAAAACTGAGCTTGTGGTGATTTTGTTACGGTCTCATCTGCAGCCTTTCATTAGGTTCAACATTTCCTCAGGTGTTCCACATTCTAAAGTCCACTTGGAAACTTGGGAGCTTCAGCTTTGGTAGTAAACTTCATGTGGCACTTCCCCTGCTATTTGTAGAGCTGTTCTTCGTAAGGAAGTGGGACAGACCGCTGTGCGGTTTGGCATTCGACATACTGCTTTGTGTAGCGGCACATGTTGGTGCTCCAGCAGTTTTCTCTTCTCCTGGAAGTGGACACGTTGCAAAGAGGATTCACCCATGTTCTTAAGGGGACAAGGGAGCTGGTGGTCACTGGGGACTCACCTTCCCCAAGCCACCAGTTTTGTTGGTACAACTCAGAAAAGTCTGGTCAGTGACCCAGCCTGTGGAAGAGCAAGCGTTGTGGTTCCACCACAGCAGAAGTCGAATCAAGTCCAGCTCCATCTGGTATAACAGTATTTCTCCCTCTTAACAACTCCATGTGGCTTTAGAACACATAGAATTATACATCTAAATCCAAAGCAAGGAATTGGAAATCCAATATCTTTTCAGAGGCTGGAGTATATTTAACATGCTTCATATGCTTTACAATAAGATGAAGATGTAAGGTCGTTATTATGTTGACATTTTGGGGATGTCAGAAACAGAATTAACTCACTCTCTCTTCAACACCAAAGGCTTTTTCATGCCATCATACTTTATATCTGTTTATGCCCTGCTTTCCCACAGAATATAAACTCTAACTCAAAATTACAGTCTTTATCTTCAAGGCTGAGTAATTCCTTTGGGCTGCATTTTCTACTATATAAGTCAAACTCCTCTGCATAGATGAGTCTGTTTTCAGTCAGTCACACAGCTTCAAGTCAAGAACCCTCCAAACTAAGAGTCATTATACATCACCTTCCAAGTGCAGGCTGCACTTTTTCAGCCTGTCTTTTCTAAAATAAAAATGCCCTACCAAACAAAATTTAGGAGGACAGTAAAGAGAATAGATTGTATATATTGCATCCATTCTTCTTGATGTATGGCTAGAAACTGGTTCTGAAAGGGGCACCAAAATTTTTCTCAGATTCACCTATAGTAACCATAGCATTTATTCTGGTTTTATGTAGACAACATCTATATATATCCTGGGTCTTTGTGTATAGACAGGATGGGTTTCCCAGAAGTGTTTAGAGTGTGGGTATGTATCACCCTTCTGAAAAATCTGGCATTCTCAATCAGTTTCTCAGAAATCAGTCAGACGCAGAACATCTGGAAAATTATCTTCTTTCCCTCTTCCAGTTAATGTTACCGTTGCCTCTTTTCTGCAGAAGGTGATCTTATGGATTGTGATGGAAAATCAGATTCCAGCCCAGAACGGGAAGCTGTGGATGATGATACCAAAGTGGCAGAAGGAGCTGATGGGATTAAAAAAAGGAAGCGAAAACCATATAGACCTGGTAGGATACACTAACTTATATGATTGCGTGTCCCTTGTTTGTTTTAATGCTTTTTGTCTTGTTTAATTAAATTTTTTAAAATAGAAAATACTATGGAATTCTGAAGTATTCTACTGCTAATTGTTGATTTTGAATTTTTTTTTCTATTCTGTTTAACATACTATTTAGTCCTGTTATCAAAATGTATTTCCAGAAGTTGCTGCTCAGCAGTCTGCCTGTTCTGAGTATGCTGCCAATTATTGGCTACTAGTTCCAGTCTATACCGTGTATTGATTCTTAACTTGATAGGAAGATGCACTGTATCATAATTGACAAAGGCCATTTTTTTGTCTATGTGTGTATGTCTGACAATATCTGAACTTCAGAGAACCTTTTGCAGGTATCTTATTTTCTGAAATACTTGATAAAAGTAATTTACTAAATATTTGCAGATAACTTCTGGCTGTGAATTTTAATGAATTCAGTTATTGGATGAATTCATTTGTTTCAATTTATTAGCGCTGTTGACTCTTAATCATCTTGCCTGTGGATTAGCTTTGTGTCCTGGATGCAGAAACACTTGAGCTGTCTCCAGGCTGAAAAAGCCAGAGGTACCTAATTGACTCCATAGGAAGTAGCTCTGATTCATTAGGCCTAAAACTGAACCCAAGATAATAAGCTCTGTGTAGACACCAAGTGGCTCTTTGAAGAGCCCCTGTATCACTTCCCTGTGTATGTCTCAGAATCTGTGTTAATGCCTTGAGTTTGTGTTTTGTTATTGGATATTGGGGAAAATGTCTTCCCAGAGAGGATTGTTGGGCATTGGAACAGGCAGAGTCACCATCCCTGGAGGGGTTGAACAGATGTGTCAATGAGGTTCTCAGGGGCATGGGTCACAGGTGGAATTGGCAGTGTGAGGTTAACGGTTGAACTCGATGATCTTAAATGTCTTTTCCAATCAAGATGGTTCTAGGTTCAGCCTCTCACTACTGGGGATACACGTTGCTTGTAGTCTTTGGAGTCACAAATCGTGTTTTCACCAGTCACACCCACCCTACTTGCTGTCATGGGCCATATCTTCTGAGTATTGAAGGTAGTAGGGGAGGAGAACAGAGGCGGTGAAATGATTGAGGAGGTGAAGGCAAGGAATACAGTGAAGGGAAAAAGGAAGCAGGAGTTACAACATGCTCCAGTTTCTCTTTTTTCTCTCTCAGTACCTAAACAGATCTCTCCCACCTTTTCTCTTCCCCACACTGCTGAGGAGGAGCCCTGTCTTAGCAGGTCATAGAATCATTTTGATTGGAAAAGACCTTTGAGATCATTGAATCCAATTGTTAACCTGGCACTGCCAAGTCCAGCACTAAACCCCGTCCCTAAGAACCTCATCTGCACATCTTCTAAACACCTCCAGGGAATGCCCGTGTGTTTACTGCCTTCCATTGTGGCCCACCCTAGGGAGATGCTGGTACAAACCCCCATCTGTTAACAGAGATTTCCTTTTTCTCTGTAAGTAATGTACCTCAACAAACCATTTATTTCCACTGCTGGGTCCTCAGGAGAAAAGAGTTGTGTTTGCTTGGAGCTGTTTTGGGCGATGAGTTGAGCAGCCATCTATTACTATTCTTTAGCCAACAATTCCCCTGAAAAAGGAAACAAACCCAAATCTGATAGTTGTACATATGTACACACACACCAACTCTAAAGGATCAGGAGCACCTCAGTCATCTCTAGTGAATGATTCTGGAATTTCAGGCACTATTATATTGATTAATTATCTTTTTATTTTGTCATTTGGGGTGGTGGGCTCTCCACAGCAATTTGTACGTTTCTTTATGGTCCTTTAAGGTTCTTTAATAGGTGTCATTTGGTGGATTGACTTCTAATTCTAGAAATTCATCAGCTTGCCCAGGGAGGGGAAAACCAACATCTGAAAGTTGCCAGGTTTGGTGATTTGAACTTCTTGTGGATGTTTCGCAGTCCTAAAATTCTGATCCTTTTTGATAATTCCCTTTATATCCACTGAGACATTAAAATTCAGAAATGTTTTGTGAATTCTGAATGAAGACGCTGGTATCTCAGATTCACTCTTAGACGTCTGCAGTTGCAGTAGCCCTCTTTACCTGCAGAATAATCTTGGCTCTCATTCTTACTGTTAAACATAGTTTTAATCAATATGTTGCATTTTTGCTTCCTTGTTAGGTATTGGTGGATTTATGGTACGTCAGCGAAGTCGCACAGGGCAGGGGAAGACTAAAAGATCTCTCTCCAGGAAGGATTCTTCTGGATCTGTTTCTGAGCAGTTGCCTGGCAGAGATGAAGGTAAATACAGAAACTTGATTTTAAATGTTTTTCGTGCTTAATGCAATAAAAATAATGGAACTCATCAACACACAGTTCTTTCCAGAAATGTGTTTTGTGTGTTTGCCATTATGGTTTTATTAATTCAAGTGAAAATACTTGTTCCTGCATACTTAGCAGAGCCTGTGAAACTGAAACAATGAATTGCAGGCGCTTGTGAGAGATAAAGAGTGAGGATTATTAGGAGTGCTGTGTAGTGTGAGAGCTCTGGTTAGCCCAGCTTTGACCAGAAAAGAAGACAGAAAGAAGTGTAGGAAATGAGGTAGGTTTGGAACAATCCCCTTTCTGATACACTTTTCAGGATGTAGTCCTGATCTAGAGCTGTCTTCTGGATCATCTATTTTAATACTCATCAGTGTTCTGCATTCCACAGATGTGTCTGGTACTTTTATGTGTCTGTTTATGCTCTGGAAAATCCTGTGAGTTCAATGATATACTATTGTTGCACGAGGAAATAATTCCTTTTCATTTTAAACTGGGTGTCAGAAGCTACCTTCACATTTTATGTTATGAAAGGTGATTTTGAAAAATAGAACTCTGTATTAATTTAGAATACAGAAAGGTTTTCTAGATATGTGTCACATTGCCCCATCAGCTGTTGTCTCTTCCAGGGCTGAAGAAACCCACTCCGGTCTCTCTTGTCGTAGCAAAGCCATTTTAATGCCTCTGACACTGTAGTACTCAGTAGATCAGGCACCTAAAAAGATGTTGGATTTTGTTTTTTGGGCCTTGTTCTCTAGCTTGCTATGTGCGATTAGGTTAAATTATTTCATCCTCCTGTCTTTGTTCACTCTATCTAATCCAGAAAATAGTGAGGTGTCCTTAAGGTGAGCTGTGGAATGTGTTTAGTTCAGTGCCCATTTCCCATAAGGTCAGCAGAAGGAGGCAGCTGCTTCTCAGGTTTGGCTGATACCATCTGTTAGAAGACTTGGACCTTTGATTTCTCTGTGGCTATTGAGGTTTTAGTTTTTCTAGAACCCAAGCAGTCTCTTGCTATGTATTTGTACAACATGGTGGAGACCAGATCTTTAATACAACATCCAGGCAGTGTTAAAAACTCATAGTTAAATGTTGTCTTTGCATTTTAGAACTACTTTATGGAGCCAACAAATGTTTCTTTCATCAATGCAACCCAGTATTCTATCCATGTCCCCTATTCAGATACAGTGCTTGCTTTCTCTTTAATATTTGTGTTATTATTTCAGTATAGTATACTACATTGTTTCAGGCCATGTGGGAAATTTTGCTTTGAAGTTTTTCATGTTTATAGGGATCTGCTCCTCTAAGGAAAAAAAACCCAAACGGTTAAAAAGTGATTTCCCCATTCTGGGTAGCAGTACAATGAGTATTGTTAAAAACCAATATTCTTAAACAAATACTCTTCAGTTAAAAGCTTCTTTTTGTCTGCTCAGGCACAATTGCTTGTTAAGAAGAAAATAACTCAGAAGAATCCCTGTATGTTTTAAATCATCACAGCTTGCTAAGAGCTTTGCTTCTCAGCTGCCCGTACTCAGCGGCCTGACCAAGTTTTGCTGCTTTGGTCTCATTCCACCCCTTTGCTCTGCAAAAACTCGCTCTTGGGCAACGCAAAGGTCACAGCGTTGATGAGCCTTATTCCCACTGTCCTCTGAGTGCGGTACCAGAGAGCGCTACATACAAACCATCGCTGATTTTACTACCACAATAATATAGTTTCTTAAATAACCTCCCAGGGCCATTAACTTCATGTAATTAGCTTTAGCAAGACAGAAGTAGAGGGCTGTAAAAGTTGTGCTTTTACCTGCAGTGTTTTCCCCAGTCTGTTGAAATAAAATACTGGATGATGGATGAGCAGAGTGTGCTTTTGCGTTTACTAGAAAAAACAGTGCTGCTTCAGAATGTGATTGCTGAATAAATGTTTAATTTTTATTGAAGGGCTTCTTTATAGATTTCTTTTTTCTGGCCAGTTTATTATTTATATGGCAGTTATTTCTCAGATTTAGAATGAAAATGTTTTTTACTTTTGAGAAACATCAGTGTATAAAATGAAAGGTGATTCACACGCAACTCAACATGGATGATTTTGGAGATAGTGCTGAAGGGAATTATCTTCCAGACATCTGCTTGATTGGCACCTGTGCTTTCTCCCAAATTGCCAAATTCTTCGGTTGGCTTGGAGATACAGAAGTTGAAGGTGCTTCTAAGCCAGTGAGGTACAACGAGGTCGCGCTGTGACTGGTATAAGTGCCAGAGCCCAGATGCAGTTCACATCTGGCTGAACAGAAGGCGCTTATAGAATACTCTCAAGTGATACCCAACAAACCCAGGCACCAGACAGGATGCATGAGGCATCAGGACCTGTGGAGGAAGACACGGAGTATTTTACTTATTTGTGGCTGAATGTTACTTTTCAGGTTGGACAGAACAGCTGCCGGACACTCCAGTGGATGAGTCCACCCCAGCCTCTGAAAGTACGGAGAAAATAAAGAAGCGTTACAGAAAAAAGAAGAATAAACTTGAAGAAACCTTTCCTGCCTACTTGCAGGTAAAGCTATTGGTGTACAGCTTATGTAAATCTATTTAAAACCTTATCTTTATGTGTGTTGATTTGTATTTTGTTTAAACAATTAATGTTTCTTTTCAGATTCCAGATTTATCATTCAAATTAAACGGGTTTTCTGTAAAGAATGTTCCCAAGTTTGTACAGAAAGCTGTATAGCATGTTAAATCTCCAGTCCTCTGGTGTTATTTCTCAATGTATAGATCTCTACTTGTTCTGAGGTGGGGGAAGAAGCTTTTCTTTTCTCTCTGAACTGACCAGTGACATTTTCCACATTGAGCTCTGTGGGACGTCTTGGCCTGCTCGTGCCATTTCCTCAAGATACTCATTTTTCTTTTCAGAAGATTGTAGAACATGATTTGGAAGGGGAAACTTGTTTTCCTGCAGTTTTGTGGTTTTATATGCCCTGCATCTCCCTATCGCAATAATCTCTGCTCTTTCCCCCCCATTAATGGGGTGATGGCCCCAGCAGGTAGGTCATGACACAGCCTGTATTGGGTTTGAGAGCACGGAGGTGACAGAGAGGCAGAACAATCTCTGTCTACAAATAATTTGTATTTCGTAAGTGGAGAAGTGAGTTGGAAAGAAAATACTTAAGCAACATTTCCTTTGAATTAATAAGGATTTTTTTTCCCCAATGCACATTTTACTCTTGTAAACCAGGATATTTCTTACATTCTTCTTTTGCTCATCCTGGAAAAATACTGGAAAAATCTATCTTTAGCTTTATTTTTAGCAGCTGCATCCTAAAGCAAGATTTTAAAGACTAGAGGAAAACAGAAAGAAGTTTTTACCTAATGAGTAAAAACTGGCTTAAAAGTTTAATAGGTTGTTGTCAAATTACCGAGTACTCAGGCTTAGGTGGGTGATAGCTGTTTTAAAAGATGGTTTAAAATGTTTTAAAAGATACTAATGGAAGTTAGGCAGCTTTAGGTGTTTTGCTACTGCAGTTCGACATAAGGATGATTTCAAGTGAACTGCAGTTTATGATTTATGAGCTTGTGTGTTTTTCATGAACTTCTTGTGTGGCCGTGACCAGGTTGCTCAGCTCCTTCCGCTGTCCTTGTTGTGCGAGGAGAAAGATTTTAAATACCAAAAAGCTTTCAGTACATAATAATACATTGTGGGTACATTATCTGTGCTACATACACGTGAGAGCAGTTTTTCGGTATAATTTAAGGTATGAATTTAATAATAAAGTATTAATAATGTGGCTACCTCAGGTAAGGCCTCGAAGCCTGGAAAAGATCTGCCATGCTGGAAGGCGTGTGGGACAGAGATTGTTTTTATATTTCTAGTAAACGTTGACTTTTTAATTATATCTTTGCCATTTACCCAGCTTTTTTCAATAGATGCAGCGTTCTTCCTACACCGAATCTTTCTGTCTTCTTTGCAGGAAGCTTTCTTTGGGAAAGACCTACTAGATACCAGTAGACAGAACAAGATAAGCCTGGATAATTTACCTGAAGAATCACTTTCCCTCTCATGTAAAACAAACCTGACCACCAGTTTCCTGGATCCTTCATCTGACCCCCTTCTCAGCTCAACCTCCACTCCAGCTCAGGCAAAACTGGGACCTCAAGGTATACAAAGCTAAAGTTAGTGATAATTCCGTAGTTTGATTTTGTTGTTGCAACTGGGGCTTTTCCACTCTTTTCTCAGTGTTTAGCTGATGTATTTTTCAACATTCTGTATATTAACTATCTTTGTGAGGTTAAGTTACGGTGATACTCGGTGATACTCAGCTCCAGGGTTTCAGCTGTTTCAGAAAGAGCAGTGGATGGCACAACAACTGGCACTTCATGCAAATCTGAAACTCCTCGACAGTAACGTCCATGTCAATAAAATCCATGAGAATTAATTCCGTGTAAGAATAAGCATACAGATCCATTCTAGAAAAAGACAAAAATACTCTAATTAAGAGATATTTTTAGTAGTCTGCTGGATATTAGTTGGATGAGTATCATCCGACTTTTATTTCCTTTAATGTTTTAGATTATTTTAGGTTGCCAGTCTCCTCGGAGTTTTCGGTTCACCATGTGCTTTCTGAACATGTGTGCCCTTTCCAGGTACAGGTTGTAGCCCCCAGGCAATCTTTTTGCTATTGCAAAACCTTCCTGAAGTTACTGCTGAGAGTTTTGCAAATAGCCAAAGGGTTGTAAAGTGCTGCTGAAAGAGCAGCTTCACACAAAGGAGCAATTAGAACCGAAAACCTCACTGTCCCCTCCAAATTAGTTTTTCTCTGTGTCAGTTTTTCTCTTGTATTTCAGCTCATCCTCCCAAATTTTTCCCTCTGAAAATGTTGACACACATTGATATAGTTTCCCATATCCAGAGAGGCATTTGAAGAAAGGTCGCTTATTTGTGATTGTTATTTGGTGCAAAGCTGCCAAATGAAAAGCAAAACGCTGATTGTTGTACAGTTGGAATTGTGGGTAATAGAGAATGCAAAAATTGACTTCCCCGGAAGGGGAAACCACTGCAAATGGAGTGTTTGAAGGTCTGTATTTCATCAGTTCCAGCACTACAAGAAAATATGCTCACATAGATTCTTGTCACTCCAGTATTCTTTAAAAGCCAGAGAAATACAGATTCAGAAGTGCTTGCTGGTCTGTCCAACTGCAAAATTAAAGTCATTAATGTCCATGTATTACAGCAGTATGAGGTTTTAGAAATTAATGAACTCGATGTTAATTTCTTGTCCTGTTTTTTTTCAAAGTCTGAAAGGAATTTTTTAAAAAACCTGTTCTTTATAAATAAGCAAAGTTGTAAAACTTCGTCATTTCCTCTTTTTATTTAGAAACATAACAAGGTGACAATCAATAAATCACTAGCAACAGTTACAGTGGATAACCTGCTGTCTTTCCCATTTTATATATGAAAGACTCAAAGGACGGTGCTTTCTGGCCATAGGAGTGTTCTCAACAATTCCCTCTCAGCCGTTCAGATTTGCAGCCAAAATTCTGTCCAGACGGAGCCGTTTGTTGTAGTTGAAGTGCCAGTGGGTGAAATCATCTGCCAGGATCGATCAGTTCCAGTGCAAGTTTTCTTTCACCGTGGCTTTGTGGGAGACAGTTATTGCCACAATAGTGTCCACACGTGTGAGAGGGGCAGAGTCATTTTGGGTGGTGGAGACACTGATGAGCTGCTGAGGTACCAGCAGCCCCATCTTCCATCTGCTGGTGTTGCAGAGGAGCTGGAGGTGTCCAAGAGCATCTGTGATATTGTCATCATTTCAATACAGACCTGGTTTGGTGGAGGAACAACCCAAACCACTTTATTCACTGCAATGGGAGGCTGTAGGGCTCTATTGTTATGGATCGTGTTATTTTCCTGCAGTGCTGTTTCTCACAAGGATTGCTGACTCCTGTGAGCATCCTTGCTTAGCTGGAGAGGTCTTTGCCACAAGATGTTCTCTTGAAAACTCCATAGAATTCATAGAATCATAGAATCATTTTGGTTGGAAGAGACCCTTAGGATCATAGAGTCCAACCATAACTTAACTCTAGCACTAAGCCATGTCTCTAAGAACCTTGTCTAAACGCCTTTTAAACCAGGGGTGGTGACTCCACCACTGCCCTGGGCAGCCTGTTCAGTGTTTCACACCCTTTCCATGAATAAATGTTTCCTAATATCCAATCTGAACCTTCCCTCGCACAACTTGAGGCCATTTCCTTTCATCCTTGGGGCAGGATTAAGGGTTGGATATAGCTGTTCATCTTCCAAAGAGCTCTCAGGCATCTAAAAATGAAGTTATTCTATCAGCTTTGCTTTTCGAATTGTGCATAGGGCTGCTCAGGAATCGGGACAGTGATGTGTTCAGTCTGCTCGTGAACTGACAGTACATCTCAATTCCACGTTGTGTGACTGTGAGCTTGGTTAAGGGAAGTGAGGCTTTTGCTAGACAAGATTGCAGTAGAGATGGAGATTGGCAGTGCAGGCCAGAAGAAGGTTTTTGGAGTCCTCTGTTCACTATTTATTATTAGTAACTGTGAGTGAAGTGAAGCTTTAGGCTCCCAGTCCTGATTTCTGTCTGGCAAAGAGGTTGCAGCTCTGGCAACGTGATCTTGCCTTTAGTTTGAAGTAGCTTAAATTCAGTGTATTTTTTCTGAGGACGCTAAAGAAGTCGGCTGCTCAAATAGAGTCTCCAGAGAGTGCCGAAGAAATTCTTCCTCGACAAAAGGAGAGGAGCCATCCGAGTCTGTGTGCAGCGGATTCCAGTGCTGCTGGGACATTTTATAACTAGCTATGGTATTTGGTGATTAAATATCTTAGAGTGGCTGCAGCCTTGGGATAAGAGGTGTTGTTCTTTTAGAACTTAATAAATAAATTAAAGTAAATGCATTGGAGGAATCAGGATCACAAGACAGCAGTAGAACTGTGCTCTCTTATAGATGCAACATTACAAGCGAATTATTTTCCTTTTGCTTTGTCTTAGTTTTCATCTCCACTCTGGAAGAGTGGAATTAATGAGCAGTATTGAGCTATTTGTTTGGCAGCAGATGTCAACCAGCTATTGATTGTGATCCGAAGCAGCTGACTGAAGTGATTTAGTTGTTACCAAGATAATATTTAGCACACATGGAATTAAAACGAGGAAAAAAACAGGAGAAACATGTTAAAATATGCTTTAGATTAGATGTTTTATATGAGACTTACGGATCATAGATTCCAATCCTCTGCTATCACTGATACTCAGCCTTTTCATAGATTTAACAAGCTCCGTTTGGAAAGCAGGTAGATTTTGCAACCTACGAATCTCATTGGAAAGTCATTAAAGAATCTGATTGCCTTAATAGTTAGAAGCCCTCTAATTTGGAACCTGAATTTATTCACGTCCACTTCATAGCTACGGGTGGTAAGCTCCTCAGTTACTCTTTCTACCTACTTCTTCGATGTATTTATATTAAAATGAGAAGTGGAATTTTTAGGAGCTGTTCCCAAGCACATTACTGTGGGCTCTGGAGAAAACCACTGTTACATAAAATATTACAGAAGAATTAAAGCTCCTAATACAGTCTCAGTGCTTTATATGGTTGGGTTTTTCTCCCTGATACTTACCTGCTAAAATAGGAATTCAGGAAACTTAAAGAATGAGTTAAGTCAATCCTTTGCCTATCTTAACATCACCTCACAGTGCCTGGTGTTGGTTAGGTAATTGCATAATTAGGCCAAATTGCCAGAAGGAAAACAAGTCTCTCCAAACAAACAGCAACAACAACAGAGAGAAAAAACAAAGGTTCTGTTTAAAACCTTACATTTCATAGTACTTTTTCTCAGGTACACAAAATAACTCTACCCACAAAGCGATGTGGTTTCGAGGCACTTCTTAGTACTTCTGATACCAAGAGCTGTGTTCTTTATGTCCGTGTAAATGGACTGGTCTGCACTGCCACATGGATCCACCGCGGAGTGGCAAACGTCAAACATGATTTAGTTAGGATGGTGCCATCCTGTCTGCATTAGAAAGGATCAAAATAAAGAATAAAAACAGTGAAGTGAAGAAAAATCATTTTCATTTTGACTTTTGGTGATGGTAGAATGGAAAAGGGTTGTCTCTGAAAAACAGCAGAAGGAACTTAAACGTCACTAAAATTCAGTAGCTTGGAAAGGAGCCTGATGATATAAGTAAATCCTCGTACCAGGCCTCTGAACTAACCTAGAAATACCTTCCTGGGGCAGCTGGGTTCTAACAGTTGGAAGGGAACCCCTATATGTGTGAAATTTGTTTGTTCTTTGACTTGCTGGCCTCTCTTCAACCTGCCCATAGTCATTTTCCACATTGGACATTTTATGATTTGTATTAATCCCTTTTCTCTGTTTAATTATATATATTTACCAACCTTTCAAGTTTCATGGGTATGGCAGTGATTACTCCCATAGTCATTATAGTCTGCAGTTTTCCTGAAAAATATTTTTCTCAACATTTAATTATTTGTCAAACAATTTTTTTCCAATGTTGCGCATCTCTAATAGTTCTAAAGAACTAGTTAATAAAACCAGATGGGCCATTTGGAGTCATTTCTCTCTAATGAATTGGATGTCAAGAAGATAATCATATCCAGAATGTATTATTTAATATTAAATAGTTTATTGTTCAGGCCAGGCCAGTTCCTCCTAGACAATAAACAAACATGACATTTCTACCTCTGGCTGTTCTCACTTCTTCAGGATTTCTTCTGATCTTAAAAACAGCATCTCCAATTTCCATTTACTTAACTCCTGCTTCTTACTGTTAGATTTCACTTCTCTATCAGGCTGTAGTAGCTGGTTGCTCTGCAGTTTTAAGAAAGATAGTGATGGTAAGAGAAGTTAATGATTGCTTTTTTTAGCTTTTTGTTGTCGTTTTCAAATATTCCATGTTGATTTGCTGTGAGTTGCGTCCTTTATAAAACTTATTTGTTGACTTCTGCATTCAGAGACCTTTGTGTCTTAGAGGTTCCAAGTTCTCGCTAGATCTTGGGTTCCCCCCACCCAGATCATCTGTTATTTCTTCTACATGACTGATGGTGTTATCACTTTGACTGTATTGAATACTGAACAACGTAAGCACATGAAGGTGGCTGCAGTGCTGGCGGTAGCACAGTCACTCACCCCAGAGCGACTTGCCGTACATAACACACTATAGAAACCCTTATAGCCTGGTAAATCTGTATTGGAACATATAGCTCAAGCTACAGTACATCACCAGAGTCACGTGTAAATGCCTCGACTGGTTGATTTTATTTATTGCATCTTCCATAGGTAGCACTGACGATCCTTTAGCTGATCTTTCTGAGGTCTTAAATACTGATGATGATATTCTTGGGATACTTTCTGATGATTTGGTAAAGTCTGGAGATCATTCGGGTAAGTATGTTTATAAAATCTCCCCGGTATTTGTTTCCCTTTTTATCCTCTTTATTATAAATGTATTTATTGTATTGTATCTATAGGTTATGCTCTAGGTGATTTCAGATACAATATTCATATCCTAAGAATAACTTGATTTGAGATGATTGTGTTGTCTTCTACGAAAAAAGAAATAAATCCCCAACCTTTTCAGCATTTTGTTTTACTTGGCTCTTTGCTTTGCTGCTTAAGAAAGAATAAAGCGTAGCTGCCGTTGTCTATCATACCTGTGTAGCTTTTTTCAAGCATGCAGCTTTTTCTTTGCTTTTTGTTTTGTTTTGTTTTGTTTTCATGTTATAATCATCCATTTTATCTGGTTTGGGTCCTGTAGGTCTTGATTTATGCACTTTCCAGGTTGAGAACTCACCCTCCCCATTTGGTAAGAAACTAAACAATGGATGATCCATGGGTAGAAGTAGTTCACCTTTCCTGGTGGTTTTAGCTGGCAGAACTGCATGTGTAGAAACTCGTACTCCTTTTCTGTGTCACTAATTCGTGCTTTCACGTTCCACTCTTCTCGTGGTGTTTGAGTCTAACACAACCTCTACACTCTGCATTTCGGATACCGCATAAAGTTTTGCTTAGAGCTTTTCGAAACCTTCCTGAGTTTTTGTGTTTCATGAGACAAACCCATGCATCCTCTTGCTGTCACTGATAATATTCCTGTTAGTAGTAGCTTGTAGTTTTTATCGTAGTGGTATCTTGTGTAAGTTAAAAGCATTTTAATGATGTTACTATTTAAAAGCATGAATAAAGCAGTCAGCATCAATCTTTTTGTTTCCACTGGATGATTCAGCGCTTGATGTAAAACACAGGTTGAAAATAAGTAGAACGGCATGTTTCGTTATTTGAAATTTGGTTTTATTTGGTATTTAATACAGAAATATATTTTAAATACTAAAGTGTGTAGTTCTTTTATCAAAGATCTTTCTCATTTGAAAGACTCATTGACTTGTAGCGGATGCCCTAAGTCACATTTTCTCAGTACCACTTGGTCTGATGGAACCCAGAACATTCAGTAGTTGTTTTTGAAACAGAAACTTCTATAACTTGTTTGATATTGTTTACACTTCAGTAGCTATTTAATGTAATATCATAAGAACAGTTAGGGTGAGCATTAAGGTACATGAAAATGAACCATATTGACTGCTGATGTAGTTGGTTTTAAAATGTGAAAAATAGTTATAGTGGTACCTATATGCTGAAAATTATATCCTCAAAAATGTACTCTACCAAAACTCCATAGTCTTACTTCAATAAAAATTTCCCATTCTTCCAGTTGCATTCTAGTCAATTAACATTCCACAAACAATACAGTAAACTGGAGGGAAATAGTGAAGAGTTTTGTTTTATGCTCTTTATTCTGTAGCAATCTATTTTATTTTTTATGTCTAACTTACTATTCTTTCTCCCTTCAGCTGGACTGGACATTGGTCCCATCTCTGATGATCCTTCTTCTCTGCCTCAGCCAAATGTCAACCAGAGCTCACGGCCATTGACTGAAGAACAGTTGGATGGAATCCTTAGTCCAGAACTAGACAAAATGGTCACAGACGGTAATTCTTTTGTTCTTTTAGAAAACTTAAGTAGGAATCTTATCTCCACCCCCACCTCAAATTACTGTCTATTTTGTAGCATACCCGTTTGGACTTGGTTGCGGAATAGATTTTATTGCATCTTTTGACGATTACTCATTCTGTGTTGTCTTTACTTTGTCCAGGTGCTATTCTTGGCAAATTGTACAAAATCCCAGGTACGTGCTTTAGTCTTTGTTGTCTTTTGTAAAATATAGTTTGTAAACCATGCCAGGCGACTCAGGCACGGTGTTTTTTGCAGAGCTGGGAGGAAAGGATGTTGAAGATTTGTTCACAGCTGTGTTAAGTCCAGCGACCACACAACCAGCTCCTTTGCCACAGCCTCCGCCTCCACCACAACTTATGCCTTTGCACACTCAGGGTATGTTCCTTTGATACTTTGAAAACCAGCATCCTGGTCAGGGAATTCCTTTAAATATTGACTAGAAAATAGGATGTGCTTTACTTCCCACTGTTGGTAATTTGTGGAATCTGAGTGCCATTTCTGCAATGAAATACTATTCTAAAACTGTTCTGAAGGGGGTATGTGATTAACATGCATGTAAGTATTTATTTTAGCTGATGCTTTCATATTTTTGCAGTTTGTCTGTGATAAAGCATGTGTTCTGAAAGACTTTACTCTTTAATTACTTTTGAGTACCTCCTCAAGGGTAAGGAAAGAGTTGATATAAAAGCAATTTACTGAGTCTAAATTTCCTTTAAGAATTCAGTTTAACATGTTAACTAGCCCCATCCAAATAACAGAGGAAGGCTAAGTAATTTTGAAATGTATCTGGGAGATTATATTTCCTTTCTTTGTTACTACTAAAATTACAATGAGTTGATACAGCATTCTGTTATATTGAAAGCAAGGGGCAGATTGATTTATTATATTTTATTTACCAGCAGAGGATGCTTTTTTAAGCAGTATGCATGTGCATAATGAAATGCACTCTTTTCTCATCATATATCACCTCTAGTGGATTTTCCATGAGTTCACGTAGAGAGCGCCCATAATGTTATACTGGTACTACAAAGAGTAGTATGCAAGTTGCTTTCACCAGTGAATTAATCATAAGAAGAAAAATGATTGGTTTCCCAGTTGGATGAATTTCCATAAAGAGGAAAGACTTCAAAAAAGTCTCAGAAAGGAGAGAATTTAAAGCAAAAATGAGGTGATTTAAAGCAGAAGATAATCTAGATATCATTGCCTGTTTCCCAGTTACTTGAGTACTTGGAGATAACTTCAGTCAGCATTTGAGCTCTGTTAGGCTTGGTTGGCTTCTCCGTGTGGGAGCTGCCATAATTACAAAGTTTTAGATTTATAATTTGGTTAAGTCACGGTGTAATGATCCGCATGTTTCTGTGAGATAAATACTTCAGTAAAGGGGAAGCCTGCATCAAGTTTCAGCAATTTGAAATGAAATTAATGCTTTCTTCTCACAAAGACGTGATCCTGCAGTGCACACCAGAGGCCTGACTCTCCATCCTGCTTGCCAGGTCTTCATGGTTACCATTCTCGATCTCTTTAGCAGCTATTGTAAAGCACCTTCTCTTAAATTTGGAGTTACTTTCATCCAAATGATGCATCCTGCATAATGTATATAACCTATAGATCTGAAGACATAGAAGTAGCAGAGGAATGAGATGCATCTGTAGCATGAGAGAATGGTACCGTGTCATCCTACAGATGCATCTCATTCCTCTGCTACTTCTAAGCTTTTAAGAAAATACCTAGACAAGAGTTATAATTTTACTGAACTGACAGAGTTTCAAAGGCCAGTGTTAATTCTGTGTTGGAATACCTGCACAGACCATCTGCTGGAATGAACCTACCTGTTCCACATTTGCCTAATATTGTCATCAAACAAAATATTTTGTCTTCATAGTGCTAGGCTGGATATTGAATTAGAAAATGCTGATGCTCATTTGACTAGATTTATCTGTTTCATTGGCTACGAATTAGGGAGTTAGTAGATAACGAGGCTTACTTCGGTGCTATGCTCAGAAGAGGAGATGTTTAATTCGTGTGACTAATGATAATTCTGCAAGGACTGGAAACAGCCTTCTCCATGTTCGCTGCTTGGATCTGGTTGTAACAAATAGGAGGGACCACTAACCTTGATGACTACACCTCGGTTTGAAAGGCAGTACCATAGTGTGGCCTACTGCCAAAGTTTTGGAAAACTGATTTTTCAGACAAGAAAAACAGGGATGTGATACCATAGAAAAGAATCCCTTAAGCTTGCAGCGAAGCAGTGTAAACTGTTTTA
The DNA here is from genome assembly GCF_963082525.1 of Nesoenas mayeri. Classification (NCBI taxonomy): domain Eukaryota; kingdom Metazoa; phylum Chordata; class Aves; order Columbiformes; family Columbidae; genus Nesoenas; species Nesoenas mayeri. The sequence goes on from NC_137543.1 coordinate 156,880,601, forward strand.
AAATCTTTCCTAAAAATGTAAGCTCAGTACTATAACATTTTAAAGCCATTAATTTTTCATTAGATGAGACATCATTTTTCACTGAAAACTTCCTCCTCTACCTTAGAAGGGATCACCCTTTAAAACAGTAATTTAAACTGCTTCTTTCCAGGAGAGAACGCGTTCCCGAGAGTGCCCCTCATGAATGGTCTGATTGGGCCAAACCCTCATCTTCCTCACGCGGCTTTGACTGCTGGAGGTGGCCTGGGCACTTTTGCTCCCATTACACAGCAACCATACACTGACACCAGGTGAGTCAGTGCAGGAAATAAATAATACCTGTTGTTTATCATTTATCCCGTGAGGTGTTTTTAATACTGTGATGTTGGTATTTAACTACTTCGTTCTTGAAAGACTCTACCAAAATGTCCGTGTTATAGAATCACAGAATCATTTCAGTTGGAAAAGACCCTCAGGATCATCGAGTCCAACCCTAACTTAACACTGTCACTAAACCCTGTCCCTAAGAACCTCGTGTAAGTGCCTTTTAAACCCCTCCAGGGATGGTGACTCCACCACTGCCCTGGGCAGCCTGTTCCAATGCCTGACAACCCTCTCCATGAAGAATCTTTTCCTGATACCCAATCTGAACCCCTGGCACAACCTCAGGCCATTTTCGCAGCCTGTTCACCGCTGAAATAGCAAATGGAATTAAGTACTTTGCTTTTGCTTTTTTTAAAAAAAATTTTTAAATATTGAGAGCAATCTATCTACAAAACAGAACCCTTTTCTGATTTGTCAGGGATAAGAATCCAGCTTTCAATCCAATGGTAAGTGATCCAAACAGCTCGTGGGCACCATCTGCTCCACCTTTGGAAGGCGAAGGCGATACGATGTCCAACGCTCAAAGAAGCACCCTGAAGTGGGAAAAGGAAGAAGCTTTGGGTGAAATGGCAACTGTAGCGCCTGTTCTCTATACAAATATCAACTTCCCAAACCTAAAGGAAGAATTCCCAGGTGAGTGATTTACTGAAAAAAAGTTAAATATTTTGTAGAAATTTATGCATCTTGGTTTGAAAGAATGTAAAATAGACTTATCAAAACTTTGTGTATTCACTTATTTTTTCTGGTTGCAGACTGGGCTACAAGAGTGAAGCAGATTGCTAAACTGTGGAGGAAGGCAAGCTCCCAGGAGAGGGCTCCATATGTGGTAAGAACAGCTACCACCTGCATTTGCATACTTTCAGCAAAGATATAGTTCACCTATAGGGTTTTCACTTTTTTGGTGATGTTTTATGTTGTTTGTTTTGTGTGAGGTTTGGTCTGGTTTTGTTTGTTTGGGGGCATTTGTGTGTGTGTGTTTTTTTAAATAAATGAAGTTGTAGGGTTGGTGAAAGTTCACTTACTCCAAGAATGCCTCTGTAACTTATAACTCTGAATACTTCTACCTGTTTTCTTGGCTTTTCAGCCTTAGAGTAAACTATATTAGTGTTGTGCCATCTGAAGACATCAGCTGAGACAAGAACGTTTGCATTTCCCACTGCCTCTTTGCTACTGTTGAGGGTTAGGATTGCGGGGTGACAATAAAACCCTGGCAGATGTATTGTTAACCCCCTCTTCCCCCCCACTTCCCCCTTTTGCCCCTCCCTCTCCCCCCTTTCCACCAAGGACAGGCGATTGGGAGGAAAAGAAGAACAGAGAGAAGAGAGTTGGAAAAAATTAAAGATGTTTTACTAATGCTACTAATAAGAATAGAGAAAATAATACAAAATATACAAAACCAATCTTGAAAGTCTCAGCAACTGCAGAGCTGGCACCCAAAGTCCTGGATTAGACTCCACAGCCAACCAGAGCTGGATTCAGTCTCTCACTAGGCCTCAGTTTGCAGGGACGACTAGCAAGGTCCTCTCCTAATGTCGGCCATAAGAACAAGAGAAAAAAGGGACGAGATCCTCGTGATCTCCCATTTTATATGAAGTATTCACGTGAATGGAATGTTATACACAGTTGGTCAGTTGTTTCTCGTCGCCCCTCTCGCGAGATGTCCATCCATGCTTATCAATAAGTTTGCATTCCATTGCTAGGTTTTACCAAAACATCTGTCTGGTTCTCCAGGAAAATGCAGTTAATACGAAGGCTTTAGCTGACAGGCAAAATTCACTGAAAGAGAAACTTGTTTTTAACAAAACCAGGACAGCTACATTCAATTTATTACTCAAGTCTGATTTGTTCTGTCTCTTTCTGCACAGGAGCTCACCAGCTTCTTCAGAAGGATAATAAATCATTATGTGATTTCCTTCTCTCTCATCTTCCCCTCTCACTCATCTTTTTTGCCCCAGTAGTGTTGCTGAAGTCTTTCACCTGTTGAACCAACCTTTCCAGAGGTGTCAGTGCTCACATCCCAACTTTCCTCATTCTCTTCTCCCGTGTTCTTGCCTTGCTGTTCCACTTCACTACTTACTCTCTGCTGTTGCTTTGAAGTGGAAACTCTTGATATTTTCCGTGTTGTGGGGAGTGTGAAGGGCTCTGCATTTCTCTCCAAAAGCATTCACCTTCTTCACACTTGAGTCAAGTGAACAGACATATTTGTAGCTATCTGGAGTTACGTGGTCATTGGTTCCATTCAGTAGAACTTCTGCCATTCAAAGGGTGATACTTATGCTTTGTTGAAACCTCTTGGTTGAAGCCTGTTCACATCCAAATCTCAGAACCTTTATTATTCATTCTTTTTGACAATCCCAGCTATGGTTAGCAAATGTCCTTTTCTTTCATTTCCTGTCACATCTCCAGTCTCTCTTGGTTCTTATCCTTTCTTCATGTTTTCACAACAGCATAGAACAGAATCATAGAATCATTTCAGTTGGAAGAGACCCTCAGGATTATCGAGCCCAACCATAACCCAACTCTAGCACTAAACCGTGTCCCCAAGAACCTCGTCTAAACACAATTGGATGGTCATTCAGTCTTCGTAGATGTCTGTGGATTTTTCAGGGTTAGGTTTTCAGTCTCTTAACCTCCCCCTATCTACACTTCTTTAATACAGTCCCATTAGTAAGCAAATCTGATTCCCATATATGTTGATGACTCAGAACTTAACAGTACCAACATGATCTCCTACAGTCCGAATTAAAAAATCCCCTTATCTCGCTGACAACTTGTAGAGGATAAATCATTACCCCAGACTCAATGTGGGAAGTGGAGTTGTTGATCTTTCTGAACTCCTTCCCACTTGAAAGAATAATCCTCTGTTGACTTCTGTGTAGCACTGAGACATCATCCTTATTCTGCATTTTATTTAGGGCTGTAACTTCAGCACCTTTAGGCCTCTATGTCATCTTATCTATGTTATATTTAATCTTGGTGGTGATTCCTTTTGTGTAGTATTTCTAAGATACTATATACTTACATGGGCGAATTTTTATCCAGGCATTCTTCACAGAATCCCAGAACGTCAGGGATTGGAAGGGACCTCGAAAGCTCATCCAGTGCAATCCCCCCATGGAGCAGGAACACCCAGATGAGGTTACACAGGAAGGTGTCCAGGCGGGTTGGAATGTCTGCAGAGAAGGAGACTCCACAACCCCCCTGGGCAGCCTGGGCCAGGCTCTGGCACCCTCACTGAGAAGAAGTTTCTTCTCAAATTTAAGTGGAACCTTTTATGTTCCAGTTTGAACGCATGGCCCCTTGTCCTGTCATTGGTTGTCACCGAGAAGAGCCTGGCTCCATCCTCCTGACACTCACCCTTTATATATCTGTAAACATTTCTGAGGTCACCCCTCAGTGTCCTCTTGTCCAGCTCCAGAGCCCCAGCTCCCTCAGCCTTTCCTCACACGGGAGATGCTCCACTCCCTTCAGCATCTTTGTTGCCCTGCGCTGGACTCTCTCCAGCAGTTCTCTGTCCATTTATCACTTCACAATTATTTCTATTACTGATTTTTTTCCTTTTTCATTGCTATTAACAAACGCAGTCCTGTTCTCCTGATGGATATTCAAAAAAGCAACTGCAAAAATAATTCCCTTTGTGTTTGGGAGGAGGGTGCACACGTGAGTATGTACAGAGCAAGGAGCAGTTATTTCTTCAGCAAGGTCACAGTCCGTGTACTCTTCCCGTTCAGATGCTGCTGGTGTTCCTGCCATTGTGCCTGCAAGGAAGCTGCTGTGGTTCCTCTCCTGAGGGACTTACACTCTGTGGGGATGAGTAAAGGCTACCTTAGAAATGAAATTCAGAAGAACATTAGTAAATGTTCACTGTAGGCTTTTTACTTTCTTTATATGCACAATCCCATCACTTACAGGGAAAAATGACACTTAATTTTTCTGCTGCTGTGACTCTGGTGCTCTCATCCATGTCACTGTTTCATTGTTGGAGGGGAAGGATTAAAGCCTCTCTGCTAGGCAACCTCTACTTGACAACTGCAAATAAAATTGTGAAAAAGAAGATCAGAGGGTTTGATTCAGAAAAGGAATCACATCCTAGATTGGTGGTAAAACAGACTCTTTGAAACTTCCATTAGATGCTTTAAAGTGTCAGGATGGCTGTAAAATGCCTCATTGAAGAGGAATTGCTGTTCTTCCATCCAATTTTTCCTGATCCATAAGCCCATATCCGATGTTTATACTGCTAACTTAACACAGACTGAGATCTATAGTGGCTATTTAATGGAGTAGACTATATTTTTCTTGTCATTGAAGTTCTCCACATTAGTGGCCTTTATTGATCGAAACATCATCTACTGTGCTCATGTCTTCAGATTGCAGACCACACCAGTATGTGATTTGAAAGGTAAACTGGTAGGATTCGTGCCTCCTTGGCACAGCACAGTACCTGAACAGACATTACTAATATATAGAACATCTCTACTGCTCGTAACTCCTTTGTTCTTTTCATGTATGTTAAACACAAAGTTTCTATAGAGGTGAAGTATGTTCTGTTTGGATTTCCTTTCAAAGTGCATAAATGAGTTTTCACGAGCACGTGTGTGATTAAAACAGGCTGTACAAATAATTTGGTGGTAGATTTTGTAGGAATAACAGATAACAGCGTTCACACTTAGCAGAAGAAAACAAGGCTAACTGCATTTTTTTTGATCTTTTCCCAGCAAAAAGCCAGAGATAATAGAGCTGCTTTGCGCATCAATAAAGTACAGATGTCAAATGACTCCATGAAAAGGCAGCAGCAACAGGATAGCATTGATCCTAGCTCACGCATCGACTCCGATCTCTTTAAAGATCCATTAAAACAGAGGGAATCGGAACATGAGCAGGAATGGAAATTCAGACAGGTGTGTTGCGTTTAGAGTGTTTTGTTATTTTTCTTCCAGCTTCTCATTGCTTTGTTGGAATCTGTTGTAATAAAATCAATTTTAATCTTTTCTTTGTAGAAGAGCATGAAGTCAGCCATTCTGCGTAGGAAGAAAATAGGTGCTATCAGAAGAGATGTTGCTTATAAACGTTAGAAAACTTTATTTTAAAACTCTTAAATCCTGCCTATTATGGAAATAAGTTGTTCTTTCTCTATATGGCTGGCTAGTGCGGTAGTTTGGTTTTTTATGTACCCTATATAGCAGTGCCCTTGTCCTGCAGACTGCTGCTTCAAACTGGGCTGGTTGTCCCTGGGAGCCCATTTCCCTCCCATCAGTAACCTTGCATCTGCGGGCTGAGGCTGGAAAGCAGCGCTGCTCTTTAGGCAGCCTGGGAAATGCTTCTTCCCAGGCAGTCAAGGTGCGTGTCAAGGTAATTGAACGTTACAAACAGCTAGGCCCTCTGCTCCCATTGCCTTTAAATTTGCAATTTACAATTATTTATAATTGATCTTCGATGTTTCCTAAGGTTTTAATTATAGATTTAGTCATCGGAAAGATTTTTGCATACGCTGGACTTACAAGTGTCACCTTTTTCCTCATAATTTCAAACAGCAAATGCGGCAAAAAAGTAAGCAGCAAGCCAAAATAGAAGCCACGCAGAAGCTTGAACAAGTGAAAAATGAGCAGCAGCAGCAACAGCAGCAGCAACAGCAGCAGCAGCAACAGTTTGGCTCACAACAGCTTCTGAATCAGTCTGGCTCAGATACACCGAGCAGCGGGATCCAGAGCCCCTTAACGCCCCAGGCTGGCAATGGCAGTATGTCTCCTGCACAACAGACATTCCATAAGGATCTCTTCACAAAGCAGCAGCTACCTGCCGCGCCTACATCAGCATCCTCGGATGACGTGTTCCTAAAACCACAAGCCCCACCTCCTACCCCGACCCGAATCCCAGTACACGATTCACTGGCTCAGTCTCAGACTCCTCAGACATCATCACAGCAGATGTTTTCTCCAGGTTCCACGAACACAAGGCCTCCTTCTCCGATGGATCCGTACGCTAAAATGGTGGGAACGCCTAGACCAGCACCCATTAACCAAAACTTTGCTAGAAGGAGTTCCATCGCGCCGTTAGATCCCTGTGCACCGCAGTCGTCCGTCTCTAGGCCCGCTCAGGTCACCGAAGCATCAGCGAGCAGGCCATCGCCCGTCAGGGACTCGTGTTCTTCCTCTCCAGGTAGCAGCGATCCCTATGCAAAGCCCCCAGACACCCCCAGGCCCGTGATGGCACCGGAGCAGTTCTCCAAACCCTTGGGGGTCCCAAGGTTGCCTATAGCTATGGAGCAGTCGGGGAAGGTTCCTGGGAGCAGCGACCTGTTCACTAAGCCGGCACCTAGGACGGAGACGTTTCCAAGGCAGAGAGTAACTCCTGCCGACGCGTACGCGCGGCCACCGCTGGCTCCTACTCCCACTCCTGTCGACGGCAGCCCCGGGCCTTTCAAAACCCCGATGCGCCCACCTCAGTCCCCGCAGGATCCTTACGCCTCCATGCCATCCACACCAAGGCGCGTGGCTGTCGATCCCTATGAGAGGCCCCCTTTGACCCCCAGGCCGGTGGATAACTTCTCCCATAATCAGCCTAACGATCCGTACAGCCAGCCTCCCCTCACCCCCCACCCTGCCATAAAGGAGCCTTTTGCCCACCCGCCCCGGATAGTGCGACAGCAGAGCGATTCTTTCACCCAGTCTGGACCCATTTCGAGGCCAGCTTCTCAGGACCCTTATGCACAGCCTCCCGGGACTCCTCGCCCGGTTGCTGATCCTTACGCCCAACCTCCAGGAACCCCTCGGCCCACCACGGTTGATCCATACATGCAGCAGCCACCAACACCGAGACCTGCTCAGCCAGCGGATTTATTTGCTCAGTCCCCAGCAAATCAAAGACATTCTGATCCGTACGCCCAACCTCCTGGAACACCCAGGCCAGTTCTTAATGATCCTTATGCTCAGCAACCAGCAACTCCAAGGCCAGGGATTCCAGAGAGTTTTAACAGGCCTGCAATGACAAGACCAGGACTAATGCCAAGTAGAGATCCTTTCCTACAGGCACCACAGAGCAGGTTGCAGGGCACTTTTGTCAGGCCGTCAGACCCGTGTTCTCAGACTCCCAGACCCCCAGGACCCGCAGTTTCGGATTCATTCAGCCATGGCCCTAGTGCTCCAGCTCGTGACCCGTATGATCAACCACCCATGACTCCAAGACCTCAGCCAGAATCCTTTGGAACTGCTCAGCTGGCCCATGACGCTGCTGAGCAGCCACGGCCGGGATCGGAGGGCAGCTTCAATGCGTCTGCAAGTTCTCCAATGAGTTCTCAAGGACAACAATTTCCCAAAGTTTCACAAGTTCCTGGCCCGGCACCCACTGCAGGAGTTACGGATACGCAGAACACCATGAATATGTCTCAAGCAGATACTGAGAAGTTAAGGCAGGTGAGAATAATGTTTAATTCCGATGGTATAAAAATTTCGTAAGTAGAAGAATTTCTCCGATTCTTGTTAATATTTGAAGTTCCTTGCCATTAAACATAGCTATATAACATGGAATTATCTTCATTCACTTAGTATTTTAATTTGGTCCTCCTGAGTAGAACCACAAAATGTAGACTATAGAAACATCAGTACTTTTAAGGAGTTTGGAGGAGAAGATTTGAAAAGGAAGCAAAGACCTTCTTTGAAGCCATTGAAGATATAGATGGTTGGTCTGTCATAGCTCTTTTATTTACAGTGTGAGAAAAAAACACCTTGAAAGGACAATTTTATGTTATAATAGATGAGATATAGAACTGATTGTCAGTGACTTGTTCACTGACTGAATATGGGAGTAGAGGCAAAGATCTCAGACTAGACATCTCATTTCTTCAGTTGGCTGATGTGTTGAGGTGAATCTTACTATTGGTCATTGTTTTTCTGGAGGCGCGTTCACTCCAGGCTTTTGCCAGGGAGGTTTGGCAAACAGCTCTTCCTGAGACACAGAATTACATTCAGCTTGTGGAAAACTGCTCAGTCTTTTGTTTGGAAGCAGCGATGGGAAGTGGATATATTGGGAAAAATTGATAAGAGTCAATTGATAAGTCAGGGTAAATTCTGCAGCTTTCATGTAATTCTCATGCTGAATTTTATTCAGTGGGCCTCTAGTCACATTTCTGCCTCAGAATGCACTTTCTTCATGTGATAAAAGGGCCTGCATTATTGGAATAGAAAAAGGAAAAGAGTTGCTTATATGTTAATTGGTAAAATGGGTTTACACTGTACACTTTCACAAGAGGTCTGGAGATGAAGTTGCGTTACCAGCATCTTGCACCATTTGATCCTTCTTCTAATTGATGAGTTGATTACCATAGGTTCTTTCCTCCAAAAGGCTTAACCTAGCGGAGCGTAACACTTCAAAATACGTCAACTGCAGTGTCAAGCACCATGATTTTTTTTCTTTTTAAAACAGCGCCAGAAATTACGCGAAATTATTCTACAGCAACAGCAGCAGAAGAAGAACGCGGTTCGTCAGGAAAAAGCCTTGCAGGAGGCAGCAGCTCCTGCTCATGCAGCTCCTCTTCAGCACTGGCAGCAAGACAACTTAAATCAAATTTTTAACCGCCCTCCTCCTCCGTACCCTGGGAATATTCGGTCCTCTGTTGTCCCTCCGGGCGGACCAAGGTTCGCCGTGTACCCAAAAGACCAACGTGGACCATTTCCCGCTGATGGGCAGTTCAACAGGCCCCAATTTCCAGGTGATATGAACACCATGGGGATGAGACCTCATGGCCTTAGGTGAGCTCTTTCTTCTCCTAAACCCAGAATATTACAAGGTAGTTCTACATTTACAGAAATTATAATATTCTTGGTTTCATTTATAATGAATATGTTATCAAACATCAACTTCTGCCTGTGCCATTTTTACTGTGAATGCTGTGGTGTAAAATGAATGCCAATATTGACGTACAGTGCATCTCAGGATTAATCTTTTTGAGTATTTTGGTTTTATTTCAGTAGCTTGTAAATCCACACAATATTATTTTTTTACACTGAGTTGCATTAACATGTAGTTTATTTATGAAGATAGTTCTTAATGTCAGTGTTTTCTATCCGTTATTATTATTACTGGAATTGAAAACAGGTTGTTTATTAAACATAATTAAAGCCATTATTTTATTGTAGTCATAAAGCTCATTTAAATGTAGGTGTAATTATTCAAAATATTTATGTAAATATCTTAATGAATGCATCATGTAAAGCGTTTTGGTGAATAGCTATTTAGTCAGATATGCCAGCCTAGGCAGTCCCGAGACCAAAAAAAACCCAAAGATGATTTAGTCTTTCATATTTGATTTCAGATACGGGTTTCCAGGAGGTGGCCATGGTCCACCGTCAGGCCAAGAACGTTTCCTGGGTCCTCAGCAGCCGATGCAGCGCCCGGGAGTTCCCCCGCAGCTCCGAAGATCTCTGTCTATTGACATGCCTCGGCCAGTGAGCAACCCGCAAATGAACAACGCGTCCGGGATCTCGCAACATTTTCCTCCGCAGGGAATTCCAGTTCAGCAGCACAACATCTTGGGTCAGGCGTTTATCGAGTTGCGGCACAGAGCTCCTGACGGGAGGCCGAGGCTGCCTTTTAATCCTTCCGCTCCAAACGTGATGGATGCAGCAGCGCAACACCAGCGACACGCGGGGTTCATACCCAGGCAGGAGTTCCCGGGCCCCAGACAGGCAGAACCACTGAGACATAATTCGCAAGCTCTACCTAACCAGTTGCAGATGTCGACGAGTTTGGAGCACATGTCGCAATCCCAGCAGGATCAAATCAATCCTGACAACCCACCTGCACTTGTAATACGTTCTCTAAGTCACCCACCAGTTGCTGATGCGTTCCCAGGACCACCTTTGTCTACGACTGCACCAAGTGATGAATCTGCAAATTTGCAGATTCCCAACCAGCCAAGTGATGGTCTAGAAGAAAAGCTGGATCCTGATGATCCTGCTGTAAAGGATTTGGATGTGAAAGACCTTGAGGGGGTGGAAGTCAAGGATTTAGATGACGAGGATCTGGAAAATTTGAATCTAGACACAGAGGATGGAAAAGGAGATGAACTGGACACTTTAGATAATTTGGAAACTAATGATCCTCACCTTGATGATCTTCTAAGATCTGGGGAATTCGATATAATTGCATACACAGACCCAGACCTTGATGTGGGGGATAAGAAAGGAATGTTTAATGAAGAACTAGATCTTAGTGTCCCCATTGATGACAAACTAGATATCCAGGGCAAGACAGAAGAACCAAAACAGAAAGAACAAAGTGATAAAACTGTTTCCCCTTCTGAGACCCAGTCTCCACAGAAGAAATCTGCTGCAAAAAATGAAATTAAAACAGAAGTACTTTCCCCAAACACTCAGGAGGAAAAGAAGAATGAAAATGAAAAAAGTGAGGGAAATGCTGAATCCACAAGTGCTCAACAGGCTGCTGAAGTGGAGCTAAAGGATGGAGAAAAGGCTCCTGCGCAGCCTGCTAACCCAGAATTCCCTGACAAAACTACTGCTGTTCCTAGTCAAGAAGTAACGGTGCCCAGTCCAGATGCTCAGGGATCTGCTCCACTGCCTGTCCAAGGAGCAGTAAGTTCCTGCAGTATTTCTGGGTCCACACCAGTCCTCTCCAGTTTGCTGGCTAATGAAAGCTCCGATAACGCCGAAGCGACGACTCTGGGATCTCCATCTCAGTCTTTGCCAACACCGCAAATAAACCACGCACCAGGTATTCCACAAACACTCATGACACCTGGCGGACAGATCTTGGAGAACACTTTAAATTCCAATTTGGCCATGGTTCCACGGATAAACCATAATTTTTCTCAAGGGTCACCCAATGCAGGATTTATTCAGGGTCAGACAGCTAATCATAACTTTGGGACGGGACAGACGTCTAATCAAACTGTGGCTGTAACAAATCGTCCCGGTCCTAGTGGCATATCTGGGCCCCAACAGATGATGCTCCCTCAACCATTAGCTCAGCAACAAAATCGAGAGCGACCGCTTCTGCTGGAGGAACAGCCGCTTCTTCTGCAGGACCTTTTGGATCAGGAGCGACAGGAGCAGCAGCAGCAGCGACAGATGCAAGCCATGATTCGCCAACGCTCGGAGCCCTTTTTCCCCAATATTGGTATGTGGCTGATCTACTGGTGTGCGTGTGTCCCAGTTAGTTGTATAAAAACACAACAATAAATAGTTAAATAATCCACAGCACTGAAAGATACAGGTAGATGCTTGGAGCTTGAGGGTGGCATAACAAAAACCAGCTTGTCTAGTCATACATTGGGAGTCTGGAAATGGAGCATGTTGGTGAAATGTTGAACCCTTGTGGCAAGGCTGCTGTGGGTTTTACCAGGATCAGGGGAACTGTGTTACTGTTAATTTTTCTGACATCAATTCTATCACATATTCTCTTTATATTTTGATTTCTCATATGTGTTGTGGACTAAATGCACCCTTTGTAAACGAAATTAGATGATCAAGTGCATTAGCTGACCTTTTGATGTTTGATCTACCAATTTTCTGTTTATGGTTGGTTTATTACATTTTTTTCAGTGTTAGTTTGTCTTAAGGAAAGGGATTAGTAAATGCTGTGTTACTAACTCACAATCCAGGCATGACCCAGAAATCTCACCAATAATACCACATACTCAAAGAGTTTGAGATAATATCCAGCTTAATGTAACATAGCAGTTTGAGCATTCAGATCAAGACCATCACTATTTGTTATTAATGAAAAAGGAAATTTTTAGAAATGTGCTGTTTGTGACTTCACGGGCCATCAAGGCTGTTGGTTCAAAATAGAAATGTAACCTGCCCCTAAATCAGAGTTGATCATTTGTGGTGTGGCCAGGACATGCTGTAGCCACCCCAGGGGGTGCAGTGCCCTCCAGAGATCCCTCCCGACCTCAGCCGTTCCGTAATCCCATTTATCCTGGGAGAGACGGCGAGAAAGAGGCCAAGTTCTCCATGTTAATGGTCTTTTCAGGTGCTGTATGTGGCTTCTGCCTGTAGTGCTACCGGTAATTACAGAGCCACTAAACAGGTTTTCTTTGTACATTAGTGGTGCTGTGTCAGTTTTGCCAACTGAACTCACAGAAACAACTCATCTTCCTGATTCTTAAACCTGTAAATAGAATTTATTAACATATTGGGTCATAGGCCAAGTTTGGTTTAGAGCCCTTCTCAGACTGACCTGCTTTTTTCTTTGCATGTCATGGCTAAGAACAGTTGCTGCTGGACTAACTTTCCTTTGGGGATATAGGAAACTGCATATTAACCATGAATTTTGAAGTGGAGAAGACAAGTAGTGTGAAATAGTAATGCGGTGATGTTGTTTTACCGATGATTGATGCATGGACTAGATCTAAATAAGTCAGTTCCAGTTAACAACATGTGATGTTCAGCCATGTAATACACTTTTACTGTTTTTCTTTTATAGACTTTGATGCAATTACTGATCCCATAATGAAAGCAAAAATGGTGGCTCTTAAGGGGATCAACAAAGTCATGGCGCAGAGTAACATGGGGATGCCACCGATGGTTATGAACAGGTAGGCAACGCTTGACACCGTTCGTTAGGGCTACAAAATGTAAAAGGAAATGACAGAGCTAAGGGAAACTGCACTGGAAATGGAAAATCGCAAAGTGGGAAAAGATGTTTTTGTCGTAGTTCGTAGGCCATGCTAATACAAAATGACCTCCGAAGAATAAAACCAATGTGGCTGTGGAAACTATATATTTTTTTAATAAAACTAATGAGACTTGTGTTCCAGTTGTAATGTCATCAATCAGAAGAGTCAACGTGGCTTCACTGCTGATGCTTTTCTTGTTTTTCCACTTATCTCCTGTGCATTGTGTTTGAAAACTCTTGGTGGCGTTGTAACCATTAACCTCACGTTGCAGCGTATCATTTAATGTGAACTACAATTAAGATTTAGCCCAAGTAATGGAAGTTTCATCCTTTCTTAAATCTGTTCTGAGGACAAAAGGAGCTATGAACAGTGCAGGCTTCACCATGATATCTAAATCTGTTAAATCTCTCATTTATTATTTTGTATCATTATATATAAAATTCAGATCTATTTTGGTGGGGGTTTTTTTGTTTGTCTTCACTGTTGTAGCACAGTACGCCATATTTAATCTCTTTGCCAAGTGTAAAATGCAATAGTTTCAACCAACGGCAAAATGTTGTAGCATCAAATGAGAATTAGTATTCTCCAGATGTTGAAAAAGTTTGGTACAGAAGTTCAGGCAAATGTCTGTAAAATATCTGGACGCTTTGTTTATGCTCAGTGAAACACAAAGTTGTCTCTCCCCTAAAATACCCACCAGTTTTTCAAATGATATTTTCACTTTCTGTTTATGTATCCATAGGTTTCCCTTTATGGGTCAGCCAGTGCCAGGGGCTCAGACCAGCGATGGCCAAAATCACATGCAGCAGGCCATTACCCAGGTAATACAACTTGATAGAGGGGGTTACAACAGAATTGCTTCATAAAGATAACTAATGGGGGGTTAAATTGAATCATGATTTAATTTCCTTGTCTGCATGCTTTCCTGAAATTTCTAGGATGGAAGTTTGACACCTCAGATGTCGAGGCCTAACCCTCCAAATTTTGGTCCTGGTTTTGTCAGTAAGTACAGATTGAATAATTTATTTCATGTTATGTTTCATTCTGTAGTTTTGTTGTTTTTTTTAAATAAAATGACCATAAATAGCTCATGTCTCAAAAAAAAAATCCCTTTAAAATTGTGTTATTTCATCATTATGGTACCAATTAAGAAAGTGGAACATAGTAAAAGATACTAACATTTTTTCGAGAAAGCTATCCCAAAAAAAACACCATGAGGAAAGATAGAAACAGAATAAACAGGAAATTAACATTAGTTGGTTTGTATGAGTATAGTAATCTATTGACTGACAGACTTACCGGGCATTAGTTAAGCAAGACTGGCCAAGAAACACAATTTTTGATAGTAGAAATACATAGTATTTTGCATTCCTTATTTCTGCTTGCCCTAGATCAATTATAAGTCCTAGTCTTTATGGTGAGAAGGAGATTTATTATCAGAAATTAAAACTGAGCCTATGTTGGCAGAGGAGGACCATGTGTAAAAAAGTGTTTCTTTCACTGCAAAAACTTCACTTGATATTTATAAATAAAGTACAGAAGACCTTTGCCTTTTCCAGTATCTAAAATAGCAGTGCTAAATATGCCATGAGAAGCTTTCGTAGTGTTTTCTGTATTAATTATTGGTGAAATTAGCTGTGGCACTCAGCGGTGGCTTCGCTCTGATTGGGGAGGGATGATGGTTCACCACACTTGAGAAAATCTGTTCCTCATTTCAACAGTAGTTACTCTTACCTGGAACTTGTTAATATTTCAGTACTTTCATTTGCACTTCCACGTTGCTCCCATCTGCAGTTGTTCTCCATTATTTCCACTCAATTGTCCCTTCAGGTGATTAGTTTTGCAGAGTTTATTGTTGAAAGAATGGGCGCCCCTCGAGACTGCAGCTGGCTCTCAATTGATTTTGTTGAGCTGCTGGAGTCGATGGCTGTTCCTACCATAGTGGCTGTTAAAGTAGATGGTGGTGGGGACAGGAGCACGTGGTTATATTGAAATCACACTATTGTGTAGGTATCTTTATTAAACAAGCTATCTTTACAAGGAAAATCCACGCTGTATTCCTGGCAACCCAGCTCGCTGCCACGATGCGATCATGACACAAGATACGGTCACCAAACCTTCTCTCTTGACTTCTGGGCGTATTGCGGATCAAATGTTACCAGACAGGATTGTTTTGCCTTGAGAAAAACATCTGAGAGCTCCTAGCAGATGAGCATTGCTCATTTTTAAAGAGTAATGGCCCAGTTACAACCTAAATGAGAGAACGTTTGTTTGCGGGGAGCAAAAGGCACCGGTGCGGAAGACTGAGAGAAGGTTATTTTTACAAAGGCAGCAATATCTTTCTTTCATTTCATGAATATTTGATGGATGTTGGAGATTTTTTTTCTGTGAGGTACTAATAAAAATAGATTTTTATGTATAAAACTCTTCTGCAGACACTAGAATTAATAAGGCCGTGTTTCCTGTAAATTTGCGTCCTTACTCCCTAATCTATTTGGCTCTACCTGGGCACTTCCAGAGTCTTGCCACGTCCTGTCTTCCATGGCAGGGCAGGGACCACCAGGTTCTGTAGCTGCTTCCAAAGCCAGCAAGCGCACATTGACTGCTTAGACAGTGAGCTGGTGTCTCTTGAAAGTAAGGGACTAAGTTGAAACTGCTTTCTCTCAATAAAGGCAGTAATTTGGATCTCCGCTTTACTCACATCACTCCAAGAGCTTAGTATGTCTTGAGGGCTCAACTCCTCTGTCTAATTTGGCTTAACCTACTCAACAGTTTCATAAAACAAGGGGAGAACCTGATAAACTTTGTCCCTAAAAAGTAGGGTTGAGAACTCACCCCCAGGATGAGATCATATTTTATATCACTTCTCTTTAGATGATTCTCAACGAAAGCAATACGAGGAATGGCTGCAAGATACACAACAGCTTCTTCAAATGCAACAGAAGTACCTGGAGGAGCAAATCGGAGCACACAGAAAATCGAAAAAGGCACTCTCAGCAAAACAGCGAACAGCCAAGAAAGCTGGCCGCGAGTTCCCAGAAGAAGATGCAGAACAGCTTAAACATGTTACTGAGCAGCAAAGTATGGTCCAAAAACAGCTGGAACAGGTAATCATCTGGAATCAAAACCGATCACCTTAATACTAAGCTGTCATACTGGTATGACTCACTGCTTTAAATCTCCTAAAAGATGAGCTGAAATGCTTAAATACAGTGAAACTTGTTTAAAGGGAGCCACTCCCTGTCGTATTTTGTGTGTAACAGCATTACCCTGAATTGCTGGTGACATGAGTTGTAGAAGAATGTGCTACAGCAAGAGGCAGGACAAAAAGCTGTGCTTTGGGAAGAGGAGAGGTTGCTTAGCAAAACGATTTGCATCCAAGCTCCTGGCACCATGAAAAGCATAAATGAAAGATTCAGACTGCGAAGGAGGAAAATCTGGGAGTGTAGGGCTCTATGTTTCAGGCTTGAATGAACCTCATAGTTCGGGCGTTTTCAGGTGTCCTTATGTGATCAGAACCTCTTGGTTATACACCAGTTAAATGTTATTGTTCGAAAAACTCTTTTCATTACATCTTTAATGTTAGTGTAGTTTTATGATCTGTCTAGTTCCTAGACTCTGATCATCAGTGTGTTATCTGTTATCATATTATAGAATATTACAGGTCAAAGGGATATCTGGAGATTGTCTGGTCTCCTGATGAAAGCAGAATTAACCTCATGTACCTTATCAGTCAAGTTTTCTAAGTCTCCAAGGATAAACTTTCCAGGCTCTCTGGGCTCCAGTTCCAACGTGTAACCACTTTAACTGGGTTCTTTTGTTTTTTCTTTTTCTTTCTTTATATTCAATGGGAATTTCAGTTGCTTCATCATGTAACAGTGATTATACTAAGTGAGGTTAAAGTTAGACCTGTGATAGTTTTGATGAATCTATGGTTTGGCCAACAGTACTGAATGCTGTGTTCTTCAAGACATCATTTATAAATTATCTGGCGTGATGTTTCTTACAGTTTGGGTGGAAAATCTTTTCGTAGTCAGACATGCTGAACATGAAAATACTTTAGAATGATCCTTTATTATTATGAGGGGAAAAACTGGGAGCAGACGGCTTCAAATGAAGTCCTTAGTGATATCTGACCCTCAAGTTCTTGCTCCTGTGTTGCTTCAAGACTGGGTATGCACTGGGTAGAATATTAGTTGGCTTGTCTCCACTATGTGGAAAGGGGATAGAGCAGATAAATTCTGTCCACATCATTTCTTCCTCTGTCTTTTTTTTTATGAATCATAAGTAGAAAAAGTGCAAAAGAAATCACTTTAACCAGTCTTATACATACGTCAATCTAGCCTTACAGGGGAGTTACACTGAAGTAATAGCTGCTAATCGTGACATTGCTGGCAGATTCACTTAGTGCCCCAGAATTAAGGTTCTTTTATTTCTCATTTTTAAACTTAACTTTCATATACTGCTGGTAAATGCCATTCATTCCCCTCCAGCCACTGATTTAGACCAGTCGTCCACATGCTAAACAGCACTTTGTTACACACCTAGTGGGAGCTTAAATAGGGTTTTCTTGAAGTATATTTTTAAGGACCTTCTATTTGAAGCAATTCACTGCTCTTTCAAATCAGATCAAGTAATTCTTCTGTAATCAAGCTTCTCTTAGTTTTTGAAAAAGGCCAAGTCTTTATGTATGTATAGAAGAAGGGATCTAAGATCCCAGAGCTGATGTGCAGCATGGGTTTGGGTGGCAGGTGCTGAGCTGTGCGGACACAGCCGCGTTGTCCCTGCAGCTGGGACACTTCAACTAAGCTCTCCTCATAGTTCTCCCCAACACTGCTAACGTCACCAGGTCCATCTGCGCAGGGTGCCATTGGGTCCTCTCCGATCTCAGCTCATTCCAGGTACAGCCCCGTGGCTGATGGGCCCCTGCAGATGCTGGGAGGACATGGTGGTTCAGGCACCTCTTTGTCCAGGTGTGCGGAGCCAACAGGAGTTCATGCTCTGCACCACCGATAAGTCCCAGAGCGCTGGATTGGGCCGTGCAGATCCATCCTGTCGGTGGCTTTATGCAGTGGCCCTGATGGTGTCAGTGCCAAGCCAGAGCTTATAAATTATCTTGGACCTGAGATTACCACATAAATAGCCTTCTGGTCCTGTGTTCTGGAGTTTCTCCTGTAGTATCTCTGTTGTCCTGAGCTTTCTGACTTGTCCCTTGCCTCTGATAAATGAGAGTGCTATCAAACATTTTTAATTATGGCATGGACTTTTTCTATCATACAAACAGCAACGAGAAGTAGTGAAAGTCACAATCTAATGAACAGAAGTGAGAGGGAGATTTTCCATAACATGTGTTATTAACCAGTGGATTACGAAGCCTTTTATTTTTTCAGAGTGGTATAGCTGATACCTGTTGTGTTTCTGAAATACTCTTTCTTTTCTGGTTGACACTGTTGTATCTTCCCATTGGCTTCTCCTGCTTGCCTTAAAAATAAACTGCTAAGCTTAACATATAATGTCCAACTTGAGTTTATTTTCATCCTAAAATTTTAAATTTTCAAGCCATTTTCAGCTGCTGTGTGTGATGTTTGAGCATCTGCCTATGAGTAAATGGGAATGTACCTCACTGTTTTGCCACGAACTTTTCAATTACGTAGTTTAAAATTCTTTGCTTATCTCTTAAGTTCATCCACCTCTCTGCTTCCTTTCTCCTGTCTGTTCCCAACTGTTCTGCTGTGCATGGTTGATAAGATCTGTAGGACAAGGACCATGCATGGTTGATAAGATCTGTAAGACAAGGACCATTTTTGGTTTAGGTTTGTGTATTCTGTAGCACCGTGTAGTCTTGGTACATAACTTGAACTTGGAGGCACTGTTATTTTTTCTGAAATTTTAGGATGGAGAGTATTTCTAATTAAATAACGCCTTTTAGCCTCAAAATGGGAGCAAAAATAAGGCTGTGCAGAAGTGCTGGTTTTGCCTGCAGGTCATTGTCTACTGAAATGGTAATGGTGAGTTATGCGTTTTATGCCGCTTACATAGTCAGTACATGTCAGAGATGAATAATGACTTTTTTAATTTCTAGATTCGAAAGCAGCAGAAAGAGCACGCGGAACTAATTGAGGAATATCGCATCAAGCAGCAGCAGCAGCAGCAGTGCGGGATGGGCCCCCACGCCATGATGCCTGGTGTCCAGGCCCCACCGCCAATGGTCCCAGGAGGAACGACACCAGCAATGAATCAGCAAAGCTTCCCCATGGTGGCACAGCAGCTCCAGCATCAGCAACACGCAGTGGTGATCCCCGGGCAATCCAACCCAACCAGGATGCCAAACTTATCCGGGTGGCAACCTGGAAATGCCCCTGCGAGTCATATTTCCATTAACCCAGCAAGGATGCAGCCTCCAATGACGCCGTTGCCAATGACTCCTGGTACACCAGCCCCTGTGCCTGCTCCAAACGCAACTGCACAGTCAGGGCCACCACCGAGGGTGGAGTTTGAGGACAATAACCCTTTTAGTGAAAGTTTTCAAGAGCGGGAAAGAAAGGAGCGTTTACGAGAGCAACAGGAACGGCAACGCATTCAGCTCATGCAGGAGGTGGATCGACAGAGGGCTTTGCAGCAGAGGATGGAACTGGAGCAGCACGGTATGATGGGCTCTGAATTAAATAACAAACCGCCCTTATCTCAGATACCTTTCTTTAATTCCGATCTACCTTGTGATTTCATACCAGCCCCTCGACCTCTTCAGCAGTCTCCACAGCACCAACAGCAGCAGATGGGGCAGATCCTGCAGCAAGGTCCTGTGACCTCGCCTCCCGCCACAACTTTTATGCAAAGCGGTGAGCGAAGGCCAGTGGGACCTACAGCTTTTGGACCTGATGGATCTGCTGTTCCAGGTGGAGCCCCTAATTTCCACAACGTAAAACAAACTCATGGGAATCTCCCTGGGGCCACCTTCACGCAGAACCAAGTCAGGTCTCCGTTTGCTTCGGCTGTACCTTCCCCCGCGGTGCTTGGCAGCGCTGCCCCGTGTGGTTCGGACACTGGTGCTCCCCAGGCAGCAAACTTCCCTGGGTCCAGCCAGTCTCTCATCCAGCTGTATTCTGACATCATCCCGGAGGAGAAAGGAAAAAAGAAAAGGACACGGAAAAAGAAAAAGGACGATGATGCCGAGTCAATAAAAGCCCCGTCAACTCCGCATTCAGATATAACCGCGCCATCGACTCCAACCGTTTCTGATTCTACCTCCACTCCCACAGTTAACACCCCCAATGAACTTTCGCGTCATCAAGATGAGCAAGAGTCAGCGGAGATAACGGGCCCATCAACCTCCAATGCAGGAGAGAGCCAGAGCTCTCCAGAGCTGGACTGCCAGCCCCAGAAACAGCCCGGCCTAAATCCAGAGACTGAAAAGGCTGCACCAGATACACCCACCAGCATTCAGGAAGTTAAACTAGAAAAGGTGGAAGCTGATCAATGCTCGGGTCAAGCTGAGCCTAAACCAGAAAATCCAGCCAGTATTAAGGTGGAAGAAGAGAAGGTCGCGTCACAACCTGCCTCTTCAGCTCCGAGTCCGGCACAACCGGCCAGCGTCCCAGCAGCGAAAGGGGAGTCGGGGAACGAATTGCTGAAACACTTGCTTAAAAATAAGAAGTCCTCTTCTCTTCTAAATCAGAAATCGGAGAACAGCGGCCGAACGGAAGAGGAGGCTTCTGGGGATCCAAAGTTAACAGACAAGCAGAATCCAGCTGAGGGAATGGTGAGCCTGGGCTGGGTTTGTTATACATGGAAAAGCTGGTTTGTGCCTTCACAGCGGGTGTTGGGGAATAAATGGGGAGATAACCTACCTGCACAAGGGTGGAATAAGCAGCTCAGAGCAACTTTTACCTCCCTTCCTGTCTTTTCTCCATGAGTAAATCATGTGTGTTACAAAACAAGTTTGAATATGACTACGTAGATCAGTGTATTCAGAAATTATTAAAATGGAATTATATTTTCCCTAGATAGTCATCTTTAAAAATGCCACTTCCTAATGTTTCCCAAGGTTAACGCAAGATTTTAAGAGTGGTGACTCTTAATGACCTGTTAAGATGTTTCTGTACAGTATATGGTATATCTGTATGCTGGTTTTTCTGGGCCTCACACCCCTTCAGCTGCACGGTCTGGAGTCTTCTCTAAATGAACCAAGTCCATGCCCATTTTTTGCCTGTGAAAATCACATACTGTCCCTAATTTTAGTAGAGACTATGCTCTCGGATTTTTATCAAAAGCATGAAATTGTTAAATCTCCTAAAATTGCTGGATTTCTGTGCTACAGAATATTTTTCTAATTAATTTTACTCTAATGGAAGGGAGCATTAATTCTTTATATTGATGGCATTATGTGATTTAACAATTTATAATGTTCTTAAAAACAGAGCTAAAGGAAATTGCTTTCTGTGCAGGTAGGATACACTTAGGTTTGCTGGTTGTTTTATTTTGATCTTTAGTCTCAGTTTTGGTTTTGACTGCCTAAATACTGAATACAACCTCGAAACAAAATTTAAACACATTAAAAATAAATAAAGAGTAATCAAAATAAAGGTAATTGTGAGCAGCAGGTAATGTAGGTGTTAAAGATTCACAGTTAAAACATATACGACAGGAATATGTGAGCACACTTGTGGGGGTCATGGAAAGCTGTTTAAAATAATAACTGACAAAAAGAAATGGGACTTTCTTTTGGCTCAGCACCATCTGCTGCATTACCAAGTCCCATTCTGATTGCTTTTCCACACCTATATGGTTTTGCGAATTCATACTGTACATATTTAGGCAAGTGTTACAAACCAGAATTGTTTCACTATGCTGGTTTTGTTTCTGACCTCAAAACACATTTGTATCACATTAACTGACACATCTTTTATCCGTCCCCACGTCTGCCTTTCATTATAGCCATGTGAAAATCTCTGCGGTTGCATGCACGTGTAACTTTACTTTGGCGAGTATTCAAAAGAAAATCTTTCTGGTGTGTGAGTTTTTAATGACGTTTTCAGATGTCATTGGTGTTAACGATAAATCATAATTCTGTTCGCAGGGACATTTACAGTTGCCAGTGAGACAGCAAAGGAAGCAAACCGTAAAATACAGTTGGTTATCAATGAGATTTATTATAGCGTGTGTCTTCTAGATGATCGTGCAGTAAATTTGAATGAACCGGGTATTAAAATGTCAAAAATTCTGCTTCACTTCCCATTCTTTGACCAGCAAACTGCAGGAAACCAGATGCAAGGTGCGTTTGGGTGCAGTAACAACCAGCTGCAGAGAACAGATGGAGGACCTGAAACCAAGAAACAGAGAAACAAGCGCGCTCAGAGGACGGGAGAGAAGGCAGCTCCTCGCTCCAAGAAAAGGAAAAAAGAGGAAGAGGAGAAACAAGCTATTTACCCGAACGCTGATACATTCATCCAGTTAAAACAGGTAGGAATGCAGGTGCTGCACGCAAACACTTGGAAGAGCGGGCTGCTCCTGATGGAAATGGAGTTGGTCATTAAGCTGAATTTTTGAGTACAGGGTGGAGAAAATGCAAACTTTCACACAGCCAGGACATTCCGAGTTTCGGGGTTATTTCCATGTGGAAGATGTGCTGACATGGTGTTGGTTGGGCAGTCTCAGAGCCGTGTGATTCCTGGCACCTCTACTGATTTATGGAGATTTTCAGTGTTTCTATGTCATAGTTATATTACTTTCTACCTTTTTATTCTCTTTCAATACAGCAACTTTCTCTTCTGCCTTTGATGGAGCCAATAATTGGAGTGAGCTTTGCACACTTTCTCCCCTATGGCAGCGGCCAGCTCAATGGTGGCAATCGGCTTGTAGGAAGTTTTGGCAGTGCTACTCTTGATGGGGCTTCAGATTACTACTCCCAGCTCATCTACAAGGTGCGGCTTTACTCTGGATTTCCATTGTGTGGGGAGAAACGGTTCATGACATTTATTACTACTAGTTGGGTAGAGTTCCTGCCTCTTAGAAAACCAGAAGAAAATAGCTTTCTGTTGCTAGACTAGCTAGGTGGTGCAGTGCTGAAACAGCCCCCATTGTTTTACACTGCAAGTGAAAATCAGTTCTGAGAACTGTGTTGTAACCTAATTAAAAACTACAAGTACTGCTTTTACAAATGGGTGCTAAATGGTGAAAATTGTAATTACAGTTTTATGAAGCAGAAAAGGCTGGGTTTGCAGTAGTTCACAGTCACTGAAAGCATTGAAGCTTTTCTTAATGCGATTTAAATGGGAAAAAGACTTTCCTCATTTGTCCACTAGGCCCTGACTAAGAACCTGAGAACCCTGAACAAAATAGGCTGTTGACGAGCTAATAACCCCCAGAATTTAAAACTCAGTCTCTGAGATAAAGCTGCAATATTGGCAGAGCAGCAAGATAGCAAACAGACAGAATCAAATCTGCTGCTTGGCTGCCCTAACACAGGGCGTTTCAGAAAGATGGACCCAATTTGAAATCACTCTGCTTTGAAACTGGGTCCATCTTTTTGAAACAGCCTGTATAAAACCTTCAGTAACTTCTTTAAAACTGGTGGTGGTTACTCCAGCCTTACACGGCATGTAAGCTGAGAAAGTGTCCCAGCAGAAATAGCTGCTGTGATCAAAAGTGAATAGTAAGTATTAGTTTCGTAGGCATGACTGCAACAAGAACAGATGCTGAAGTTCTCCTTTAATTTTCATTTAAAATATGAGCAGTTAAGTAAGCTGGTGAGAAGTAGCCTGGAATGTGGTAACTGCTTCCATGAAAGCTCGTCCTGAGCTAAATATGAATTAGCTTCTCTTTTAGTGAAAATCCGGCAAGCTGACTTGTTTGTGGTGATGGAGAGTCAGTGCAGAATAGCGATCCCAATCTTGAGTTCAGGCCTTTGCTTGAACTGTAGGAACTTGTTTGGGCTCGCAAGCTATTCCTAAAAATATTCTCTGTAAATAATTTAGATACATCTTCTTTCAGTAATACTTACTCACTGTGTAAACTATTTCTCTGTTAATATCACTGGTACAAGAAAAGCAGTGTTGTGTCTTTTATAGTAGCTACTTTTATGTACTGGATCACATACTTGACAATTAATTATCGCTGCTTATCAGTGCTGCCTCTAGGTGTAAAAGTACTTGAGTGGGTTATATTATCTAGTATTAGAAGGCGAGTTTTCACCTTGTCTTCCACAGCTGATTTTTACAGTTCTTTACTCTCATGCAGCAGAACAATCTGAGCAATCCCCCAACACCCCCGGCTTCTCTTCCTCCCACACCGCCCCCGGTGCCGTGCCAGAAGTTGGTGAATGGCTTCGCAACCACCGAGGAGCTGGCTGGCAAGGCTGGGATGTTGGGAGGTCACGACGGTAAGACTAATGTGTATTGTTTCTGTAATAAATGAGCCATGCTTGTAGCAAATTGTGAAATAGATAACTGGGATGCCAGACTCTTTAAGGTTGTAATCATTAATATCCAGCTTTGTTTTACACTGGTATAATGTCATAGAATGTCCTGAGTTGGAAGAGATCATGGAGTCCAACTCCTGTCCCTGCACAGGACACCCCACAGGTCACACCGTGTGTCTGAGGGTGTTGTCCAGTCTCTTCTTGAACACTGTCAGGCTTGGGGCTGTGACACCTCCCTGGGGAGCCTGTTCAGTGTCCAGCACCCTCTGGGTGAAGAACCTTTTCCTCATGTCCAACCTAAACCTCCCCTGGCACATCTTCCTGCCATTCCCTCGGGTTCTGTCGTCGGTCACTAAAGAGAAATGTCAAATGATGGCCTCTGCCCTTTTGAAAGCATCTTGAGAGCTAGAAGCACCCTTACGAAGTTAAAAAGAAAACCTTAAAGTCAGATTTCTATGTCCAGTAAAATGACTGACCAGTTGGTTGAGTGAGCTCAAAAGCAGACTACCCAAAATGGACCCTCAGCAGGCTCTGTATGTAATCAGCGTGGGTTTTTTGATACTTGTAATTTGGTCAGTTAAAATTGCTTTCTATTAAATAAAACTTTATACTGTCTCTTCATAGAAGTTCAGTGACTAAAATCCTCTTTTCCTGCCCCTTTTCCATTTTTGTAACGAAGTTTTTGATTTATTTTTGAAGTAAAACAACAGTCCTCTCGTACTGTCAGAAGGCACGCTCCAGAGCCCTTCAAGCCCTTTTTGCTCAAAATTTGCAGTTCTTTGTAAAGACGGAGATTAATCACAAATGGTCAAAAATGTTTGAACTCCAAGTGGATGGGAGTGGTGTTACCATCTGCTCTGACACCTGGGTTGTATCAGGGAGCCACCGATAGCCCGATATACACGATATATATCAATGGAGAGCTGTGCAGATGTCTCATTGTGCTGTTTCTGGTTTTAGTTACCAAAGCTCTGGGACCAAAGCAGTTCCAGTTGCCTTTCAGACCACAAGATGATTTATTAGCAAGAGCAATGGCTCAGGGCCCTAAAACTGTGGATGTTCCTGCTTCGCTTCCAACACCACCTCACAACAACCAGGAGGAGTTAAGGTGGGTTTTCCCTGACATCTTCAAAACCGTATTTGGGGCAGATTCTCTGATCTTTTAGTAGAGATGAGGCTGTGGAGGTGGGAGGAGACGAAGAAACTGTCACAATACAGAGAAGGTAATGGGGTCATTTGTCTTGGTTAACCATGTGTTAAGAGCAGCATAGAGAAATGGGTGACTTCTGCCATTGCTGGACTCTACATTCTGTTAAATGGTTAAGAATGCTTCTCTTTATACGTCTTTCCCAAGAAACCACCACGTGCAATGGGGTGTGAGATACCCAGAAGTAATAACCTACCCCATCGTTGCGTTCCGTGACTAGTCACGAGAAGCAAGTTCATTGTAGCTTCCTGTTGTGATTTATAACTTTGGCTTCTTGAAGATTTATAGAACATTTCCAAACGGTCTATTTTGGGTTTCGTTCCAGGGTTCAAGATCACTGTGAGGACAGGGACACTCCTGACAGCTTTGTTCCTTCTTCCTCTCCTGAAAGCGTGGTGGGAATGGAAATCAGTAGGTATCCCGACCTGTCGGTAGTGAAGGAGGAGAACCCAGAACCCGTCCCGTCTCCCATCATTCCCATCCTACCCAGCAGTACTGGGAAAGGTGAGACTGCAGCAGAGCAAACAGAACTAGGCCGGGCTTTTTTTGCATTCACATGTCTGTAGGATTAACCTGGTGTATTTTGTTTAATTTTCAGGTTCAGAAGCCAAAAGGGATTACATCAAATCAGAACCTGGTTCGGGAGCGTTACCTGGTTCTGGCTTCTTTGCCTCTCAGCTTGGACCATCCCAGAATGGTCCTAAATCTGGCCTTATATCTGTAGCAATTACTTTACATCCCACAGCTGCTGAGGTAAAATAAATAAGTTTGTATTACATATCTGCAGTACAACAGCATTTAATGTATTTTATATATAGTGAATCTGAAGGGCTTATAGCATAGTACCATAAAGCAGCTGTCTCAGTCTGATAATTTACATTAGCGCTGTCTTAACTGCCTGATGAAAACAAAGTTATGTTTTTATTCTTGTCCTTAGAACATTAGTGGCGTCGTAGCGGCGTTCTCCAACCTGCTCCACGTCAGAATTCCCAACAGTTACGAGGTCAGTAACGCTCCGGACGTCCCGTCCCCCGTGGGCAGCGGCAGCAGTCACAGGGTGACCCCGTCTCTGGAGTACAGGCAGCGCCTGCAGCTCCAGGGCCCCGCGGCAGCGCCCGGGGGACCTGCCCGCGTCGGATCCTACGGGCTGAAGCAGCCGAATGTGCCCTTCCCCGCAAACAGCAACGGTGAGTGTGACTCAGTGATCCTCGGGGTCTCTTCCAACCAAAATGTTCTGTGGTTCTATGAGTAGACACCGATTCTTTTCAGTTTTCAGTACCAAAATTTTAACTTGAGTCTGTATTAATGCATTTGAGCCTTATAAATTCACTCTCTAGAATTTAATAATTGATTCTTGTTTTAAATAATACTTACGTGATCAGTACATGTGCACCTGCTCCTGATCTTAACCATGACTTAATAGGTCTGATCCACCTCTGGTTTCCATTGTGTTATCTACATCACTGTCAGAGAGGTATTTCTTCCAGTGGTTCCCAACATCATTAGGGGTTTTTTGGTCTGATTTTAAATCCATCACTCAGAAAGATTGTTCCTATGCTGGAAAGTTGACTAGTTGTTTAAGCATATATTCCTATGTTGGTGTAGTTATGAATATCTTAAACAAAAATGTATTTTTGCTGCGTTCACACAGTTGGTTTTGGTCTAGTTTAAACCATTTCCCCATTAGTTTAAAGCTTGCCTTCCACGCCCTACCCAGGAGAACACCGTGACATCTCAGCAACTGGGTTCAATCTGATGCAGCTTCTAACAGACGTATGGAATTTCTAGGTATAGCTGGCTACAAGGATCATGGTCAGAATATAGCAGAAGGCTCAGCTTTGAGGCCTCGCTGGTGCTCCCATTGCAAAGTGGTGGTTCTCGGCAGCGGGGTGCGGAAATCCTTGAAGGACCTTCCTTTCCTGAAACAGGTACGGCCGGGGATGTGGTGTTTCTTGCATGTGATGCTGAACAAGCAAACCAAGCGACAAAGACCGATAACTGTGCTCTCCCTTCTGCGTGTGGACTCATTCAGAGTGGGACATTCAGGCACATTCATTGTACAAATAAGAAATGTCAAATTTGCTACTTATATAAAATGAATTTCAGTAAATCTCATAAAGCAGGTCCCATACATGGCAGCTTCCTAAATTCTGCTCCTAACCTCTTTCCATGACCACTTCAGGGACCTTTATTCGCAAAGAGCTTATTGGCAAGGCAGCCCCATATTGCCGTGTCAGGAAATATTGCAACAGCAAGAATAATTGTACTTTTTCTGAGCAGGAATCTGACTTAGGTCTCTTGTATTTTCATGGGGAACTGTCATTCATTCAAAAAGTACCATTGCTCTTTCAATGAGATGGAGATATTTAGGCAACAGAGGTGTATAGCCAGCATTTATATACAAAAATAATGGGTCCATGTAGTCAGCAAAGCGCTGAATTCCCAGGGGTGTTTTGCAGATGCATCGGTAGATAAAACAATGTGATCTGTCTTTGATTAGGCTGAAACGAGATGTTCTTTTGCCATCTAAAGATAAAAGAACATGGATTTCACTTTGCAAGTGTGGCTATGGAGTAGATGCGTGCATGGTATAGAATGCTTCAGTTTGATTGTTAAACTTCTGTTAAAGGCACGAAACACTGAAGAACGAGGTTGTAGGTGGTGGTAGCGTTAGATCTGTCAAATAATCAAGTGTTTATATCACAATATCGCTCATTATTTCAAAATGTTCTACAAATAAAGAATTTCTAGCCAGATTGGAAGAACTGTTTCATTACACTTATTATGTGAGGGATGGTATTAAAATGCACTTCTGATAATCTTCCCTGTTGGATTCCCAGGATTCCCAGGAAGGCTCTGATAAAATGAAGGACATTGTATTCTGTAGCAACAACTGCTTTGTTCTTTATTCAGCAGCTGTGCAAGCAAAAAACTCAGAGAACAAAGTAAGTACCAAACGCTGGTAAACCCTGGTGAGTAAATTACTGCAGCTATTTTTTTGAAGAACAGAAAGGGGGCAAGAGGGAAGATTGCACTTCGCTTTAGAGGGTTATAAATGCATTGCTCTATATCCAGATGTCGAGATTCTGAACCAGCGACATGAAGTGAAATTCATATTTGCAGAACTTTCTGCCTGGTGGCTGCGTGGCACAAGAATTCCCACCTTTTGTCCTCACAGGCTTGGAGGTGCAGTCTCAAAAACATAGTCCATCCGGTTCTCTGGGCATTGTACAAAACCACACACCCGTCTTTAAGGGCTACATTCTGCGTTTTGATTTGGCTTACGCAGTAAAAACCAAAATGACAACTGTGCCCGTAATAACTGAACAGCGAGTCTGCAAAAGGACTTGTAGTTGTTCAGTGTAACTGGACGAATACAGTCCTATTCCCTTACTTAATTTGGGCAAAGCTGCTTTTGTAATTAGCAAAACACTCATAAAGAGCCTGTGAACTGACAGTGACAAGGAAGAATGAGTCGGGTGGTTTTTTGCCCCTAAACCACTGGACAGAACAGGCCATGTGCTTCATGTATCACCTAATCAATGCTTTCTCGTGGTCCTGTATTCACTGTACAATTTGCAGCCTTCCTTCAAAGCATCCTACTTATATTTTTCAAAAGAAATCGAAAAAACAAAGGTGGAGAAGATAAAGGTGTGCACATCCACATTATTTTAGTGTCCCACATAGCTCATTTTCACTAGTACCTAAACAGGGTAACATTTCTGCACAAGCGCATCGGTGGGTACTCAATTAAGTTAATTAAATGTCACATTCAGCCTCTTGATCCTTTAGTTTACTTTTTCAAGATTACTCATACAAAGCACTTTTTAATCTAAACTTCATTTGTTCTTGTTTTCTCTTCTTGTTCTTAACAAATCTCTGCAGGTATAGCTCTTATTTATTAGGACTGAATCGTTAATTCCTTAAGCTGTATCTAATCTGAAGGCCAGCAGGAATTTCTTCCTCACTTGTTTCAGGGAAGAATATGTGGCATAAATTCCAAATCTTTCCCTTCTAATAATAACAAGATTCTTACTCTTTAGATGAATTCTGTGACCCATATTTTAAGGTTATTTCATGTTGTTACAAAACTTTCTACAAGTACCTAAGAACTACATCTGTGAGCAAGCTCGTCTGGGGCAAGCGAGCAGATTTGGACCACTAAGAGGTGGACAGGGGATCGTTGGTGCTTCCTCTTCTCTGTTCAAGGGCCCCACATTAGGGATTTTTTTCTTAAGGCTTTTCTATTGCTTCAGCAGGAATCGGTTCCGTCTTTGCCGCAGTCGCCAATGAAGGAGAGGCCGCCCAAAGCGTTCCACCAGTACAGCAACAACATCTCCACTTTGGACGTCCACTGTCTGCCCCAGCTGCAGGAGAAGGTTTCTCCACCATCCTCACCCCCCATCATGTTCCCTCCCGCCTTCGAAGCGGCCAAGGTGGAGGCCAAGCCAGATGAGCTTAAGGTAACGGTGAAACTAAAACCGAGGTTAAAAGCAATACACAGCAGTCTCGATGACTGTCGGCCTCCGAGCAAGAAATGGAAAGGGATGAAATGGAAAAAGTGGAGCATTCAGATCGTGATTCCTAAAGGATCATTCAAACCTCCTGGTGAAGAAGAAATAGATGAATTTCTTAAAAAACTCGGCACAACCCTTAAGCCTGATCCTGTGCCTAAAGACTACAGGAAATGTTGCTTCTGTCACGAGGAAGGTGATGGATTAACCGATGGACCAGCGAGGCTTCTTAACCTGGATTTAGACCTTTGGGTCCATTTGAACTGTGCCCTTTGGTCTACAGAAGTCTACGAGACACAAGCTGGTGCCTTAATAAACGTGGAACTAGCACTGCGAAGAGGCTTGCAAATGAAATGCATGTTTTGTCACAAAATGGGCGCCACCAGCGGTTGTCACAGGTTAAGGTGCACCAATATTTATCACTTTACCTGTGCCATTAAAGCACAATGCATGTTTTTTAAAGACAAGACCATGCTTTGCCCCATGCACAAACCAAAGGGAACTCATGAGCAAGAACTGAGTTACTTCGCGGTCTTCAGGAGGGTCTACGTCCAGCGTGACGAGGTGCGGCAGATCGCCAGCATCGTCCAGCGAGGGGAGCGGGACCACACTTTCCGCGTGGGGAGCCTGATTTTCCACGCCGTGGGGCAGCTGCTGCCGCAGCAGATGCAGGCGTTCCACTCCTCCAAAGCGCTCTTCCCCGTGGGCTACGAGGCCAGCCGGCTCTACTGGAGCATGAGGTACGCAAACCGACGCTGCCGCTATCTCTGTTCCATCGAGGAGAAGGACGGGCTGCCCTTGTTTGTCATCAAGGTTGTGGAGCAAGGCCATGAAGATCTGGTCCTGACCGACACAACACCCAAAGGTAAATTTTGTGAGCTAAGACCATGACTTCTGTGGGTTTGCTGTTTGTTTTCTTGCTACTGATACTTGTGTTGCAGACACTGTTTTAATGTCATGTTTCTAGTGAGCTTCCAGGGACCCTTTTAAGAAATTAACCCTTGAAGAAATTGTATAAGCTGCAAATAAGATGACTTGTTACAAGTTCACAGGGGAGACCTGAGTATTGGAAATGAATTAAAATAGTAGGAATGTCAGCGTAGGTTTCCATTAATGAAAAGTGACTTTGTTTCCATATGATACCTTCACTCAATTATCTTCAGAACAGCTGGGCTGAAGGTCATAAACAATAAAGACAGTTGAGTTGACCACGTTCTGGGAGCAGGTAACATTGTCTCTGGCAGGGTGAGGGACGATACATTAGATCATAAACAAATGGGGCATCTCTGAGCGATCATAGAACAGTTAGGGTTGGAAGGGACCTCCAAAGCTCATCCAGTGCCACCCCTGCCATGAGCAGGGACATCTTCACCAGCTCAGGTTGCTCAGAGCCCCGTCCAGCCTGGCCTGGGATGTCTCCAGGGATGGTTCATCCACCACCTCTCTGGGCAACCTGGGACAGGGTTTCACCACTCTCAGTGTACAAAATTTCTTCCTCATGTTTGGCCTGAATCTCCCTCCTTTAGTTTAAACCATCACCCCTTGTCCTGTCACAACAGGCCCTGCTAAAAAGTCTGTCCCCATCTTTCTTATCAGCCCCTTTTATGCACTGAAAGGCCGCAATAAGGTCTCCCCAGAGCTTCTCTTCTCCAGCTGAACACCCCAGCTCTCTCAGTCTGTCCTCCCAGCAGAGCTGTTCCAGCCTCGGATCATTCCTGTGGCTCCTCTGGCCCCTCTCCAGCAGGTCCATGTGTGTCCTGTGCTGAGGAACCAGAGCAGGACCAGCACTGCAGGGGGGCTCAGCAGAGCAGAATCACCTTGACCTGCTGCCCACGCTCCTTGTGTTGCAGCCCAAGATACAATTGGCCTTTAGGGCTGCAAGTGCATGTTGCCAGCTCCTGTCCAGTCTTTCAACCCCAGCACCCCCAAGCTCTTCTCCGCAGGGCTGCTCTCGGTCCCTTCACCCCCCAGTCTATGGATAGCAGGGGTTGCCCTGGCCCAGCTGCAGGACCTTGTGGAACCTCCTGAGGACTGTGGCGGGTGAATGTCCCTGGGGCCCGTGAGGCTCTGGGTCTTCACCCCTTGGTGCTGCGGACACGCTCGGTCCTGCTCTGCCCCATCAAACCACTGCCCGGGAAATCACCCCCAGCTGAGAGCGGAGCATGATCCATCAGTGGAAACACAATAGGTCATTTATTTTCAGCAAATTTTTTGTGCAGTTTCTCTCAGGAGGTTCCGTCCATGTTATTGTTGTCAGAGGACTATACATTTCCATGATGCCAACACCAAAAGGTTTGTTCCCCAGAATCAAGGGTGCAGTAGGAATGTCGTGTTTGTTTGGGAATTTTTCAGGACAAAATAGCAACTCACCAAATGATTTTCCACCTCTCTTTTTGAACACCAGTCTGTTTGTGTATGTAGCCAAGGACAAAACGCTTTTCCAGGGTTGGTTTCTGGTTCCTGGTACCCTCAGACGTTCATTTTAACACCTGTATTTTCGTGATCACTAATTCTTGCCCGTATGGCCGTGTAGGTGTGTGGGATAAGATCCTGGAGCCCGTTGCTTCTGTTAGAAAAGAATCAGAGATGCTCCAGCTGTTTCCCAGCTATCTGAAGGGTGAAGACCTCTTTGGTTTGACGGTCTCTGCCGTGGCCAGGATTGCAGAATCGGTGAGTCTTACCAGCCCCGTTCTCGCTGCATCGCCCCAAATCGTCGGATAGACACGAGAGAACAGAACAGGAAGGAGCATGGAAAAG
Source organism: Nesoenas mayeri (assembly GCF_963082525.1). NCBI lineage: Eukaryota > Metazoa > Chordata > Aves > Columbiformes > Columbidae > Nesoenas > Nesoenas mayeri. The sequence goes on from NC_137543.1 coordinate 156,913,492, forward strand.
TAAATATTCCCTTACACACAATTAACATATAATAACTTGGATTTCTTTTCTTTTTCTCTGTTGTTTTGCAGCTGCCGGGGGTTGAGGCCTGCGAGAACTACACCTTCCGCTATGGCCGAAACCCCTTAATGGAACTCCCTCTTGCCATCAACCCCACGGGCTGCGCCCGTGCCGAGCCTAAAATGAGTACCCATGTCAAGAGGTTTGTGTTAAGGTATTTTGTTTTAATTTCACATAGTACAGCCCAGGGTTTATAGGCTGCTTAGGGTTATTTGTGCTTTTGTCTGCTGCTTACAAACCCTGTCGTCTTTGGCTGTGGATGTGCATGCCCGGAGCGAGGGAGTCGCTTTGTTGTCTCCGCTAGCTGGCTTTCAGTGTCTGTGCGTCCCCAAGAATTTTGGATGGGTTTTGCGGCTCTTTTTCGGAGAAATCTTCAGTTTTCCTTTGTCTTCTTTCCCGGCATATGCCCAATTCCCACAGGCCTCACACCTTGAACAGCACCAGCACGTCGAAGTCCTTTCAGAGCACAGTGACGGGGGAGCTGAACGCGCCGTACAGCAAACAGTTCGTCCATTCCAAGTCCTCTCAGTACCGCAAAATGAAAACCGAGTGGAAGTCCAACGTGTACCTGGCTCGCTCGCGCATTCAGGTCAGTTCTCATTTCAGGGTTATCGATTAAAATCTATTTCTTAGGGGTTCTATTTATGTCTATTTTATATAAATTTTACATTCGCATACATTTTATATATACATATTTATATTTGAAACTAATGCTAGGGCAAAAATTCCTTCAAGCCTCATCCCAAGATTGGCAATTTTTCTGTCTTCCATAGATTTATCTTAAGATTTCTTTCTAATTATTGTAAATATTTTTAAAAACAATTTGTTACCACATCTAGAAAAACATTTCAAGTTTGTTTGTTTGTTTTTTCTAAGCGTATTTCTGTAAAACTTCCAAAAAGCGCCCGTGTACAGACGCGCTCAGCCCAGGTTGAGCAGAGCAGAATGAGACCAGCGTGAAGAGTCCAATACTTGTTTGAATGCTTAAAAATAATAAGCTTGTTGCTTTACAGAGTTGGTGGTTTTGCTCCACAGACTGTTTTGCAGAAGCTTTTAATGAATCTTGCTGTGTATAAACCCAGCTGTTGATTTTAGGTTGGACTTAACCGTGCCGTTGTGTTCCTGCTCGGTTTCTCCAGCCTAGTAAGGCTGGCTTTATTTTTCAGTGAATTTGCAATCTTTGCCTGGTCAGGCGTCAGAGGTATGAGAAAAACTTTCCAATACATTTTCTTGCATCTTAAAAACTGAACGTGAAGCTGAGTTCTGTGTTCCAGCACCGCTCTCTTCCCTCTGCTGCTTCGTTCTTCCTGGGCCATTGGCTCCTTATGGTTCTCTGCAGTACCGGCTTTGGGGCACAGTGAGCAACGCGGTCTAAATCTCAATTCATTACAGAATTCTACATCACAATGTATTTTTTTGTAGGGCCTGGGCTTGTATGCTGCTAGAGACATAGAAAAGCACACGATGGTCATTGAGTATATCGGAACTATTATCCGGAATGAGGTGGCGAACAGGAAGGAGAAGCTTTATGAATCTCAGGTACCGTACAACAAAACAGATGTTCTTCTGTTCCATCAGCTCAGTTCCCCTGATTTCTGTTTGCCGCTGTGCTGTGAGAGCAATAGGCTGAAGAGAACCAGAACAGTCCGTGCTGTTTAACATCAGAGGATCAGAGTGTTTAAACGTTTAATACGTGTCTCAGCCCCCTGGCCGGGTGCGTCACACGCGTCCCCTGGCCCAGAAAGAGCAGCAGATATGTCAGAACGTCCATTTTTAATGAGAAATTCTTTAAATTCAGCGTATTGTACCAGGGAGGATGTATTCATGAAGCACCTCGAGCTCCTCGATGAGAGGCGCTACAGAACCTATGATGGAAATACGAATCTATATGTGAATTTATGCGTGACCCTCGCTGTCCCCGTGACCCGCGTCTGCTCCCGAAGGCGGGAGGGCAGGTGGAGGGAGCCCCCACCGTGCTGCCTTTTCATCACCGACAGTCACGTCAAGTCTCCAAGAGTCTCTGTTCCGATTGTGTTTTTCAGAACCGCGGCGTGTACATGTTCCGCATCGACAACGACCACGTCATCGATGCCACGCTGACGGGAGGCCCTGCCAGGTGGGTACCTGGAGTGACCAGACACATCCTGGGCTGTCCCCGCGCCTGGCTGTGGGGGACACAAGCTCCGGCTTTTCTCAGTGGGTTTTATGCTCTGAGCTGGTCCATTCACTCTTTGGACCGTTCCAGTGAAATGATGTCACCTTTCTCATTAGCTTGGCTCACTTTTGATTATGTTTCATGGCAGCTATGAAGAAAGAATGGGATTTTTTTTTAATGATGATTTTTTTGACATTTTCTAGGTAAAGAAACAAGTGCAGAGTAATATAATTGTAGCTGGGAAGTCAGTGCGGCCCTGAAGCCAAGGCCACCCTAAGGTTTGGTGACATTTGCCTCCAGGGATGCGCTTTGTTAAAACGTTCCCTTTCCACCCCGTCTCCTGGCAGGTACATCAACCACTCGTGTGCGCCCAACTGCGTGGCCGAGGTGGTGACTTTCGAGAGAGGACACAAAATCATCATCAGCTCCAGCAGGAGAATCCAGAAAGGGGAGGAGGTAGGACGGGCCCCTTCGCCTTCACCCACCCGTTATTTACAATGCGTTGTAAATACTTAGTGAGCTCTCAGGGCGGTTGTAAGCGGTTTGCGCTGGGGTGGGCAGAGCGACATTTCCCTTCCCCTCTTCCCTTTAACAGCTGAACCTCTAGAGCTTAATCATGGATATTAAACCCGCGGGCACGTCCTGCGGTAAATCCCGGTTGTAACTGTTCTCCCACCTCTTCTTGCAGCTTTGCTACGACTACAAGTTTGATTTTGAAGACGATCAGCACAAGATTCCATGTCACTGTGGAGCTGTAAACTGCCGAAAGTGGATGAACTAGAATGCATTCCTTGCTGTCTTTGAGGGTCGCTTGTCCCTAGGAAGAAGTGATTCACACGTTGATTTTGTCGATGGAAGATTGTTGCCTTTTTGAAAGGGGGGGACGGGGTGGGGAAATAAAAAGAAATCACTTCTGGAAGTACAGATTTCTACTCAAGTATTTAAAAAGAAAAGAAGAAAAATGAAAAAAAAAAAAACCAATAAGCAAGCAGCAGAAGCGAGCCGGCAAAATCCGAAGCCAATTTCCAGAGACATGGAGGTGAAACCCAATTACAGAATGGTCCAGCACTTTTGTTTTTGAGCTCACTAAGGAGAAACTGTTGAACTTGGGCAAAGAACCGCTGGCCGAGCCGCGGGGCCGCGGGGCACATGAATGTAAGACTGAAATCACCAGCGAAAGGGAGAAGTCCAAAGTGCTGGCCACAGCCTTATTTGATAAAGGGGCAGGCCCTCTGATTAAAGATAAGTTTTAAATAAAAGTAGACACCACTGAACAAGGAATGTACTGAACCGACTTCCTTAGGGATAGAGCTAAGGGAAAAAATAACTTGCACTAAAATACATTTAAATACTTGATTCCATGAGTCAGTTTATTGTAGTTTTTGATTTCTGTAAAATAAGAGAACCTTTTTGTATTTATTATTGAATAAGTGAATGAAGCTATTTTTAAAAAAGAAAGTTAGAAGAAAGCCAAGCTGCTGCTGTTACCTGCAGAACTAACACACCCTGTTACTTTGTACAAAAGTGTAAATATTTTGCGAAAAAAAAACGAGAAAAAAAAAAATACAGTATAAAAATAGTTATTGACCAAATGCTACAAGACTCTGCAGCAGTTCGGGTGCTTATTATAAACTGTCAGTAGGGATGTTACAATATGATCTCATGTATTACCAGACATGCGATTGCAATGACGGAGTAACCAAAATCTCAATTTAAAGAGAGGGGGGTTTTTTATGTTTCAAGCAGTCACAACTGTGGTCTTCTTAGAACTTTTTTAAGCAAACCTTAAGCCTGCTAAAGGGCGTGTGTACATTACAACTCGGACTTTTGTAGATGTTTGGGTAATCATTTAGATTAATTTTATTTGTATTATATTGTTGCATCCCTATTTCTTAAGTCAGGTGGTTTTTTTTTTTTGTGCTTACAATTTGTGATAACTGTGAATAACTGCTAAAAACCCACCCAAAATAGAGGCTGGACGCTGGTTTTTTTCTCTTCAGCAGAAGTAGTTGAGATGAGGGGACTGTTCAGCCTCCGTTAAATCATGTAAAGGGCGTAGAATGGCGTAGCGGAGCAGAACCGGTGGGACGCAGCCTTCGGAAAAGGATACCGAGGAAAAGCAGGAGCTGTCGTGCTTGCAGCTGCAGGACTCTGGCAATAGGGGGTTGGAAAATGTAATTTAAAGATGTGTTTGTATGGATTGGTTTTTTTTTCTGTTTACATTTCTTTTAAAAATAAATAAAACACTGTTTTGTGTTTGCTTGTAGAGATTGAAGCAGCGTTTTGAAGCAGGTTAGCTTTTTATTTTGTACTTAAAAATTCTGGTACTGACACTTCACAGGCTAAATATAAAATTTAAAAAAAAAATGAAGTTTTTTTTCGTGTGCACAATGAAAGTGGACTGTAAACTGTTGGTATATTCAGTAATACAGTTCTGAACTTGTAATGTATATGGCATGATGTATTTTTATCTTACAGAATAAATCAATTGTATATATTTTTCTCTTGATAAATAGCTGTATGAAATTGTTTCTTGAATATTTTTCTTCTCTTGTACAATATTCCAACATCCTACCAGTATTTGTCCTAGAGGTTTTTTTTCTGTTCTGTATAATAGTATCTAATGTTGGGAAGAAAAAGAAAGAAAAAAAAAAACATACAAAAAAAAAGACCAAACAACAAAAACATCACAAAAAACAAACCTTTTTGAAGTATACAGAGTGTTATGGGTTTTGGAATTTGTGGAAACAGATTTAGAAGATCAGCATTTACAAATAAAAATATTTTACATCTATAAGTAAGTTCTCTGTTCCTGTTTCATGGGGGCGCTGGCTCCCCAGGGCTGGCGTGGTTTCGGTGTTGGGGAGCAGTGGTCACGTTCCGCCCTCCAACGCAACCTGCGCCCCACAATTTACACCCTGGTGGCTTGAGCACCTACCAGACGCCGTTCCCGCTGCCGTGTTTCCCCAGGAAACTGCAAAAGACACTAATAAATTACATAAATATTGTGTGCCGGTTTGGGAGCTGCTGCTCCTCCTGGGGGGGGTGTTCTGGGAGCAGGGAGGGGACGTTTCACACCATGGCACATCATGGTCAGTGTGTAAAGCTGGAGAAAGAAGTAAAAGGGGGGATGTTTGGAGTGCTGGTGTTTGACCCCATCGCAGCTTGGAGACACCTGGGGAGAAGAAGCTCTCCAGCAGTGGATCTGAGGCAGGAACGCGGCTGCAGCCCATCAAGGGCTGGCATTCATTCAACCCACCCCAGGGTCCCCCTGATTTCAAGCCTGCGGGTGCCCCTCGGGGCACACGGCACCAGCCCCAGCGGCTGTGCTGCGGCTGGAAGGGCCTAAGCTTGGGTTTGAAGACTTTTGGTGGTGTTAACCCCCATCGTAATGCTTTACCTGGAAGAATTTCCACGTGTTATGATTTACAATAAGCCCTGCTCACCTGGTTCCTCCCTGCCCACGACTGGAGGAGCTGCCCGTTTTCTTCTGACCATCTGTCGCAAGCGAACGCTCTGTCTGCAGGAAGACAATGTCTGCAATGACTCCATCACTATAATTATTGCCTCACGCTGCCCGAAATGTCAATGACTGGAGGCTGGGGAGTCTGTGCTGTGCTGGTGTCAGAAGCAGCACCTGGTGAACGCGGGGCCCTGCGGGGTGATCAACAAGGCCAACACGGCCGACAACAAATACACAGAGTGAAAGCAGCTTCTGCAGCAGCTTCCACACACTGAAGAAGCATCCGGGGCTGAGGCAGAAGTCAAAGGAAGGTAAATAGTGAAATAAATGAACTTGGGAAGAGAAAGAGAAACATAAATAAAGAAATTACCTGTCAAACATTCCAAGAAATGAGAGGAGAATGAGCCGGCTGCCAAGAAAATAAAGTGAAAACTAGACCTAAATTATCCTTATCTTAGTTGGTGCTTTCTGGTGCGATGGCTACAAAGAGCAAGGCCATACAGATTAATAAAAAAATGATACTTTATTTTTAATGCAGCTACTGTCACGGGTCATCAAAATAGACTTTGTAATAGTTACTTTGTTTTAAATACATAGCGACGAATGACAGCTAAGAATTTAAGCTACATGAGATGTCCTAAAATTGTGAATTAAAAGAACTAAATTTAAATATTACAAATGACAATTTTCAGAAGATAAAAGGGAATAAAAATATTTTCCAGAAAAAGTAAAATCATTTGGCCAGTAAAACCATACTAAAACATAAATCAATGAGACGCTGCCAATGGAATACTTGAAGAGGACTCCTTGCTGTCACTGTCATTTAAAGGATCCACAAAGCTAAAATCTCACGATTTAAATTATGTCGCTCTAATAATTTCTCTTACTTAAAACCAGTTCAATAATCCAGGAGAACCCAAGGAACCGCTGATAAATTGCACTTCCAGCCATTGTCCTGCAGTGGGGCCGCTGGAGGGAGCAGGGACAGTGACCCCCTGGACCTTCCCGTTCCTCCTGGAGGTCCTGGCGAGGGCTGGGGCAGCAGAGCCCTCCAGAACGGCTGGGAACGGCGGCCGAGGGGAATGGGGTCTCGGTTTAGCACCTTCTCAGCCGCACCATCTCAGCTCTCGAAGTGCCACTGCTGCGGAAGGGACCCGTCGCAGATGGCCATGGTCACGTACCCCTTGTGGCTCAGGGGATCTGCCACCTTCATGCACTGTCCCACCGAGACCTGGTACAGGTGGTTGTTTTTCTGGAGAAGACAAAGACAGGCGGGGTTTGTTTATCACAACTTCTGCTCTCCTCCGTGGTGCGAGTGAAGGTGAAAGCCGTGTGTAAGGGCCTCTCAGCACCTCCCGACACCCACAGCAGAGCACGGCAAACCCATAACCACCTTCAGACCTCGGAACAAGGGCTCTGGTGTCCTCGCAGAGACCCGGTTCAGACTCTGCTTATACCGTTGTCTCTCCATGAGGTACAGGGGTGATCAGAACCACCCCCAGCACTGCAAGAGGGAGCCCAGGAGGTACCGGCAGCACAACCCTGCTCTGTATCTGGCCCGGCCTCGGCGATGCTGCCACCCACAGCTGCCACCCGGTGCGACAGGGCTGTCCCGCACGGCCAGACACAGGCAGGTGTGAGAAGAGACCCAGGAACACAGGAGGCACAAACACACAAGTCTCACACAGAATCCCAGAATGTCAGGGGTTGAAAGGGACCTCAAAAGCTCATCCAGTGCAATCCCCCCATGGAGCAGGAACACCCAGATGAGGTTACACAGGAAGGTGTCCAGGCGGGTTGGAATGTCTGCAGAGAAGGAGACTCCACAACCCCCCTGGGCAGCCTGGGCCAGGCTCTGCCACCCTTACCGTGAAAAAGTTTCTTCTCATATTTAAGTGGAACCTCCTGTGTTCCAGTTTGTACCCATTACCCCTTGTCCTATCATTGGTTGTCACCAAGAAGAGCCTGGCTCCATCCTCCTGACACTCACCCTTTACATATTTATAAACATTACTGAGGCCACCCCTCAGTCTCCTCTTGTCCAGCTCCAGAGCCCCAGCTCCCTCAGCCTTTCCTCACACGGGAGATGCTCCACTCCCTTCAGCATCTTTGTGGCTTGTGGTCCTTCTCTCAGTCTTGTGAAATCCTTGTCTCCTAACTCAAACTGAACAACTTCAATAACCTCTTACCAGCAGCAACATTTTTCAGCTCCCTGCTCCCACTGCCATTGGCAGCCGTGGCTGTGGCACCGCTGGCGCAGGATGTGGCAGAGCTGTGAGACATCTCCACGAGTGTCAGACACACACAGCCCTGGGCTCAAGCAGTATCTGCCTCTGCATCTCCAAACCACCCCAGACTGCAACAACCTCCATTTCACTGTGCTCAGGAACTCGTGCTGCCAATAAGCAGCAGGGTATGAACCCGAGACTGCATGCAGAGCTGGCCTGAAGTGCAGCAGCAGGTCTAGCAGTGCCCTCCTCTTCCTTGCGGTGTCTGTACTACAGACTCGCTGACGTGTGGGGAATGCGAGGGGGCAGCCCCTGAGTTCATACACAGGAGCTAAATTTCACAGAATCACGGAATCATTTTGGTTGGAAAAAAACTTTAAGATCATTGAGTCCAACAGTTAATCTAACACTGCTAAGTCCACCACTAAATCACATCCCTAAGAACCTCATCTCCACATCTTTTAAACCCCTCCAGGGATGGTGACTCCACCACTGCCCTGGGCAGCCTGTTCCAGTGCCCAACAATCCTCTCTGGGAAGAAATTTTTCCTAATATCCAATCTGAACCTCCCCAGCACAACTTGAGGCCATTTCCTCTCATCCTATCGCTTGTTCCTTGGGAGAAGAGACCAACCCCCTCCATGCTCCAAGCTCCTTTCAGGCAGTTCAGAGATCAGAAGGTCTCCCCTCAGCTCCTGTTCTCCAGCTGAACCCCCCAGGTCCCTCAGCCGCTCCCATCACACTTGTGCTCCAGCCCCTCACCAGCTCCGTTCCCTTCTCTCAGCTCGCTACAGCACCTCAAGGGCTTTCTTGTCATGAGGGACCCAAAAGCAAACAAGGATTTGAGGTTTGACCTCACCAGTGCCCAGCACAGGGGGACGGGTCACTGCCCTGGTCCTGCTGGCCACACTATTCCTGATACAAGCCAGAATGCTGGTGGCCTTTTTGGCCACCTGGGTACACTTTCTCAGTTTTGTGAAATCAGCCACTTCAGGCTCTAAATGATTAAACTAACAAGATGCCACTATAAGGCAGAAGCAACTGCACAAAACCTCCTCTCTCCATCCTCAGCTCTGTGCTTCTTCAAGCACTAAACAGAAATTACTCCATGGACTGCTCCTGCCTGCCGGTCCCACAAACACAACACAACAATGAGCTGGGGGGGGGATTTTGTTCTCTCTGGTGTGTCCCTGTGAGCCACAGTGCTGGAGGTGGCTGTAACAAGCAGAAAAAGGGCTAAACGGAGCTGCAGAAACCTGCTTGTGTGCCAAAGGAAAACACCTGCATGTCCCAGAGCTCGGGGAAAGTCTCCTAAGGCTGAAATGCAGCCACCAGAGCTGTGTGACGTTTGTACAGGCTGCTCGGACTGTGGGCTGGGCCTAGTTCAGCACAACCAGCTTGGGACATTGGGTCATGATTACACTCAAGCCTGATATCCAGTTAGTGCTATTATCACTTAACGAGACACTGATTACAAGCAACATGCTCTATGTCAAGCACTCCACTTACCCCAAAGGTCCACTGCTGCGAGCCGCCAGACCCGTGGCATTTCATGAGACGAGGCGGATCGGATGAGCGAGTTTCCGAAACGTCCAAGCAAAGGAGATTATTTAAAATCAGCTCGTGATCTTCATTGTAAATCCAGACCTGAAAGAGAAGATAGAAACACCTACATTCCAATGCTTTGGGGCAGGTACCTTATGTCTTCTGTGCAGCTACAGAAGAGCTGTAGCATCTGGATGTCAGAGCTCCATCGTGCAACACTTTCTGCCACTTTGCTGCCTTTTTTGCAGCACCTGTAACTCCACTGCAGCGCTCTGTCTCCTGCCCAACATCACGCAGCCTTAGTCCGTGCAGAACCACTACAAGGACCACTTGTGACCCTGCTCTGCACTAGCATTTTCAAAACTAAGCAGCCCCCGCGTGTTCCTCCTGTCCAGGCGTGTAGACAGGACAAGGTGACAGGTGGACCTCTGAGCAGGTGACCAGCTGCTCCCTGAGCACAGTCGTTAAACCAGGCAGTCAATCCCCTTACCCGTGGATGATCCTACGGGGTGGAGCAGCGGCTGGTGCATTGCCTCAGCATCATACAAAGAGCTCTCATGGGGTCAGAGAACATTGGGTGACAGCAGATGGCCCAAGAGCTGTTGGGCAGCAGCTGGGCAGGCACACGAGGCCAAAAAGGATCTCCAGTCTGCTTTGAAACTGCTGCATTTGTCCATAACCACATGAGAAATTTATTTAACATTGTACCCTGGGGTCAGCTTGTAGATGATGAATGATGAGAAACCAACATCAGCTGTGCAAATTCTGGTGCCAAGCAGCCTACATCGGTCCCCACACAGCTCCCAGGGCCCTGCTCCTTGCAGCTGGTGGCCTGGTGCTCAGAGAACTTCACTCAATTAGAAGATGAGCACTGACATGCAGAAGCTATCAAAACTTCCCATACTCCTCTCCAGGGAGCAAGAGAAATCACTGCTTCACCGTTCCCATTTTAAAACTACATTTTCCATAACTGACAGGGTTTTGTCCTTCTCTGTTCCCCAGTCAAACAGTTTTTGCTGGCTGTGCCATGCTTGGAGGGACACCAGCCCTCGCACGTCCCACCCACCTCATTTTGGCTGAGCCAACATGAAAATGTGTTGATCTGGACCTCAAGAACCTCAACAATATCCTGCATCTCACAGGGTGGTGGGAACTGAATTCAGCCCCTCCCTGAGGCCCATCTGTCTGAAGCGAGAATGCTTTGGTCCCACAGCCACAGCTTCAACTGCATTTGAGTTCTCGAATTTAGGTGAACTTCCAGGTCAGAGAAACAGAATCACAGAATGTCAGGGGTTGGAAAGGACCTTGAAAGATCACCCAGTGCAATCCCCCCATGGAGCAGGAACACCCAGATGAGGTTACACAGGAAGGTGTCCAGGTGGGTTTGAATGTCTGCAGAGAAGGAGACTCCACAACCCCCCTGGGCAGCCTGGGCCAGGCTCTGCCACCCTCACCGTGAAAAAGTTTCTTCTCATATTTAAGTGGAACCTCCTGTGTTCCAGTTTGTACCCATTGCCCCTTGTCCTATCATTGGTTGTCACTGAGAAGAGCCTGGCTCCATCCTCCTGACACTCACCCTTTACATATTTGTAAAGATTACTGAGGCCACTCCTCAGTCTCCTCTTGTCCAGCTCCAGAGCCCCAGCTCCCTCAGCCTTTCCTCACACAGGAGATGCTTCACTTCCTTCAGCATCTTCGTTGCCCTGCGCTGGACTCTCTCCAGCAGTTCCCTGTCCTGCTGGAACTGAGGGGCCACAACTGGACACAATATTCCAGGTGTGGTCTCCCCAGGGCAGAGTAGAGGGGCAGGAGAACCTCTCTGACCTACTGACCATCTCCCTTCTAATCCACCCCAGGTACCATTGGCCTTCCTGGCCACAAGGGCCCAGTGCTGGCTCATGGTCATCCTGCTGTCCCCAGGGCTCCCAGTTCCCTTTCCCCTGTGCTGCTCTCTAACAGGTTGTTCCCCAGCTTATACTGGAACCTGGGGTTGTTCCTGCCCAGATGCAAGACTCTACACTTGCCCTTGTTATATTTAATTTCATCCAGCCTGTCCAGGTCTCCCTTGATAACCTCTGTTATCACACTGAAAACCACCACCACCTCTAACGAGAAGTAAGAACTTGCTCAAGCTGACAGTTTATCCCCTCCCACAAGCAGGTATTTTTGTTGTTGGCATAAAACAGTGTTAAGCACCTTCAGTTGCTGCAGTTCCTGCCCAGCCTCTGTGGGCTCTGCCCAACCCTTGCTCTGGAGCATGGCAACCTGATCTGGGTGAAGATGTCCCTGCTCATGGCAGGGGGTGGACTGGATGAGCTTTGGAGGTCCCTTCCAGCCCAAACTGTTCTGTGATCCTGTGTCTGAGGTTGGTCAGGGGAGCTGGACCACCAGTCTGGCCGCGCTGCAGGAGCTGCTGGTCCTGCCACCCTCCCTCAGTGTCCTGGGCTAACATCAGTTTGGCAGAGGACCTGGAGCTCTCATGAACTATGGGAGACTTTGATCCATGGCCCAGAAAGCAAAGAAATGGATGAACTTGGGTATGTGCACCTCAAAATAACCTACGTTAGAAAGGGGTAGGGAAAAGGAGGAGAAAGTATGTCACAATTCTAATCTAATTCTGATTTCTTTTTTCCTGATGAAACTAAAACCAGCCTTCTGGAAGGAGCTGTGACCCAGACACTGTCTCATGTGGACAGCATGACTGCAAAGCACACAGCTCATTCCTTATTACACTGATCACTATAACACAGTGAAGGACTCACTGGAGGAAGCGCAGGTATTACATTAAAATTTGCCCACACCTCAGGCGTTCGGTGCCTTTTAACACACTTTTTCTGTTTAAACCTTGTAACAAGAAAGCAAGCACGGCAAGATTGAAGAGGAGAAGAGAATGGAGAAATAGCAGGACTTGCCAGAAGAGTGTTATTGTTAAAAGAAGAATAATGATCAAGCCAAATCCAAACAACAGATGAAACTGGTCAGAACTGAGAGAGCAGACTGCAGTGACACAGGGAGCAGCTCTTTAATCAGAAGCTGAGTAACAGCAAAGAACACACAACAGCGGTTAAATCCAGTGTGATACTTCTCCAGAAAGATTTATACCAGACAGCCAAAATTAATTTCAAACTAATTATGTGTTTGGTGTAGCAAAAAAAGGAAAAAAAAATAAAATATGTGAATTTGGGGCACATTATGGTTCCAAATTTGGATTAGAGTATCAGTATGAACTTGCAGATTACTACCAGATTGAAGCATGGGGAAAGCAAAGCCATCCCATGGGTTGGGATTTTTGTTATATAAGTTCAAGCCTTTGCATACTCCAACACTTACTAACTGCTGTGCTGCTGAAGAAGGGGAGGATGATGTTTAGCTCTGGTTGCCACAGGCAGTCAGGAGCAACAGCCCAGTATGGGAAGGAAACCTCTCCTGGCAGGAGCACCGCTGGGATCTCATTACAAGGAGAATAAACCGCTCTCATTTTCAATTTGTCCATGACTGGCTTGTGTCCAGGCTCATGCGCAATATCAAAAGTCTATAACCAATAAGGTGCCAGTCTAGGATATAACACTCAGTTCTGAGTGTGGTCTTGTTTTATCCTATGTATTTTCTAAAAAAAAAAAAAAAACCCATAATTTAAAACATTTATTTAAAGAAAAAAAAAGAGGTAAGAGATGAGGTGTAGATATTTTCATCCTGCACCTACTTCCTGACACCTAGGAGAGCATCACTGTCAGATTTCAGTTTAAAAAATGGAATCATGCCCAGTTCCCAGCACAGAGGGGAGCAGCACCTTTAAGTGCTGTCCCCAGAGACACAGACTAATGACTGATCTGCCCTACAGGTCTAAGGAAAATCACTATTTTCACTGGAGTCAGAGGAAAACATCAGGATGCAATTAGAATATAATGAATTGTTTCTGTTTTCAAATAAAACTTAAATGGCAGATGTTAGGGAAATCCTCTCTCTGTAGCGAAATCGATCAAGTTTGGGGTTAAATAAATGATTTAATTTGCTGAATGCTGTTGGATTGGCCTCTTCCTAGCAGTGCTTTTTTTCCTGCCTCTTAACATACGGGACAGCATAACAGGAAAGGTGCGAGGACCCCTTGGAGTGCGGCAACTCATCCAGCTGCCAACCAACCCTTCCGAGGTCCTAGATGTCTCTGGAGCACCCAGAGACCTTCCCTAAGGCAGAGCATCTCTGGTTTGGTGCTGCTCAGGTGCCTGCCCAAGCCTCCCACCCATCCGAGTCATAGAATCATTTTGGTTGGGAGAGACCCTTACGATCATCATGTCCAACCACAGCCTAATTCTAGCACTAAACCATGTCCCTAAGAACCTCATACATGTGTCTTTAAACCCCTCCAGGGATGGTGACTCCACCAGTTCCCTGTTTTGGTGCTTCACAACCCCTTCCAGGAAGAAATTGTTCCCTAATATCCAATCGGACCCTTCCCTGGCACAATTTGACGCCATTTCCTCCCATCCTGTCTCTTGTTACTTGGGAGAAGAGATCAACCCCCTCCGTGCTCCAATCTCCTTTCAGGCAGTTGCAGAGAGTGAGGTCTCTCCTTCCACCATCTCAAGGTCTTTCTTGTCAGCAGGGGACTAAAACTGGACTTGGGATTTGAGGTTTGGCCCCACCAGCGCTGAGTACAAGGTGACAGTCACCGCCCTGGTCCTGCTGGCCACCCATGCTCCTGGGCCTGATCACTTGTTTGTCTTGTATGTGCTGTATGATGGCACTCAGGATGATCTGCTGCACAACCTTTCTTGGCACCGAGGTCAGACTGACAGGCCTGTAATTCCTTCCTTCCAACCCTACTTTGAGACGGGCATTGCATTTGCCAGCTTCCAACCAGCTGGGACGTCCCTGGTTAGCCAGGACCGCTGATAAATCCATCGATGTCCTCTCCTCTGGCTGCAGGGGCACAGGCACGCAGCAGCTGGTTCAATTTTCCCAGAGTGGAAATGGGACCCCCAGATCTGGAGTAAGCATTTTCTGAGCATACTTCTGGTCACTGATGGACAGACACACAGCACAGGCTAGGGCAGGTCTCGTGGACAAAATTAATGGAAGGAGATTCAAAGTATAAGCCTTTTTTTACAGAGGTGCAGCTTAGGAAGAACTAGATTTTCAATTTAGTCCCCTCAAAATGTAGTTCAGACTATTTACAGATGTAAGATTGAGGTTTCCTAGGCTTCTAGCAACTTTAGGGCTTTACCTCACCCCCATATAACACAAGCAAATCACTCAGCCGACTGCTGAGATTAATCTCATTTACACACAGGTGAGTGGTTAGAAACAGCTTTTCCTCATATACAGCTTAATTAACAGTGACATACAGCTTAATTAACAGTTTCAGTGACAACTCCAGTTTAACTCCTTGCCAGGACAGCAGCAGAAAGACTGGATAGTGGAGCTTTTTTTCTCTCTCATTTTACTAATAGTTGGATTTCTTAACTGCTTTCAGGCTTCCACTGTTGGCAAAGCTGGTGTGCTCTCCTCTGCCTCCATAAACCCCTATATCTCAGTGACTCCCCATCTGGGATTGCTTTTTACCGTAATAAAGAGATATAGTGCTGTATTACTGAACTTTTTTTGGTGAAAGATGAAGTTATTCCTACAGTGAGATTAATTAACGTAAATGAAATACTTCGGAAGAAATTCAAGTGAGGAAAGGGCTCAAATAGTCCCTCATCACCTAGGAGGATGGCCTACACAACCATTTCATTTTGAAAAATGGAGTTATCTCTAGAAGGTTGAAATCGCTTTCAGTACAGATGACTGTATTAAACCAAAACCTATCTTCACGCTAAGGAAAAACAATAAAACAAATGATCTATGGTAGGTAGAAAAGGGAAGCTCACTGTTCCTAGGGCATAAATATTTCAAAATGGTATGAAATAAAGCAGGAAGCAGCCGCCTACCCCTTGGCTGTTGGCGCACAGCCGAGTGCAAGAGGCAGCGCTGGCCAGCTGGCACAGCTCTGTACATATACACAGTTATTCGTTCTGCAAATGGCATTAGCGCTAGAGGAACGCATTGAAAGTTTTCAGTAAATACAAGACAGTAACTACTACCGAAACAGCCCTTTTTGTGAAAGAAAATCCCTGCCGTGAACCGTGCTGACATGAGCAGCATCTCGGTGCTTTCATCAGTTACAATCTGTTGCTTAGATTGGTGCTATTGTGTGATTCTGTCAGACAGTTTTTAAAAGACAAAAATTCAGCTAAAGAGCACAAAAAAGCTGCCTGAGCACTGAGGAAGAGATGTGCCTGGCAATTCGCATCACCACAGCTGTTTGCATAGACTTCAGCTCCCGTTATTACGGATACCGACGACATGGATACCATTGGAAATAATCAGGAACAGCAAAGTTCGGTGATGTATAATAATTATTTTAAGCTATTACTACCCTGAAAACAAAATGTCCTCCTGAAGGTCGCTCAAAAGCAGACACATGCTTTCTGTTTCACAGCTTAGTGTGTTGGTGATGTTTCATGACAATCGTCAGAGGGAACGAAGAATTGTTTAGGGAGAAGGATCTTGGAGTAGAACTGCACAAGTGAGCACATCCCCTCTAGATTGATTCCGGAACAGTTTGTAAAGTATATATTCTTATATTTATAAAAGTGCTACAAGGGTGTTAACAGAACTTTTCTGAAATCACCTGCCCAAATCAGCGATCTTTTGAAGTCCCAGGTTACAGATGCACATGCTTAAACACCTTAGCACCATCCCCAGCTGGACTGGCAACACTCACATTTTTAAAGCTTAATATATTGCTAGGTAAGAGAAAGGTTAAAATATTGGAATGAAGTAAATACACTGAGGAGAGGTTACAACAACACAGAAAGTAAAGCTTAAGAGTCAACCTAGTGTTTTCGAAAACAAACAGTGGAAAAAAATCCACATAAATCCGAGGAGATTTTTTAGCAAAGAAACCAGGCTTTAAGGATTTAGGTCAGGAAGAAGGCAAGCACACAGAAGCTACAATGACAAACCCAATCTTCCTTTAGCTGTTAGATCACAAGCACTCCCACGAGTTAGTCCTATCTTGGCCATTGGGCTTCACTCCAAAACCTTTTTTTTAGTGTTTTTTCATGCTTCTCTTCCAACTTTGTCAGTAACTGCTCCTTGTCCTCCTCCTTTAGGGCAGTATCTAGCCCAAAGCCCACTTCAGCATCCTCATCCCCAAATCGCTACCTGATTAACCCTGAGATGATGGTTTTGGCTAGAATCCACACCACAGTTTTTTTTTCCTTCCACTTTTCAGACATCTCCAGCCTTTCACAATGATCTTTCCATGTGCTTCAATATTTTCTACCCTACTTCAACGCTGCAGTTTCTGTGGTGTGCGCTACCTCGTGCATTCTCGGTTCTGTTTCCAGAAATCAGACACACTGCTGAACTGCGGGAGAGCGTTCACTTCGGCAATCTTGGGGCTTCCTTCCCATGACTGCTCTCCAACTACAATAGTTCTCATTCCGTGTTAGTTTTCTGTTTGCAAAATTCACAATCCAATTCTCTTGCTTCTTCTGTTACTTCAGACCTCTCTGCACTGACCTTCATTCTATAACGTCCTGTCACCTCTTCTACTTACGCTATTTTTAACTGCAAAACTTTCATCACTTATTTCTAAATCTGTATTGAATCCCCAGTATTATCCCAGACTGCGTATTTCTGTTACAGTTAATGGAACATCCTAGTTTTCATTATAACTTAAATATATTGAATATTTTCTAGATGCATCACCTTTGTAAGAACCATTTCCCTTATTGTTTTTCTTTCTATAGCTAAAAGATGAATGGAATGTCAGTCATGTCAAGTCCTAAAAATCAGAATAATTGAGTGCTTGAGTAATTTTTATTTAATGACGATCACCTAAGTCAATTTCAATTAAAAGTATTATCCACAGTGGTGATACAACTGCAAGTTACACAGCATCTGTTATTTCTTTTAAATCAAGCACTTCAGTGAGAATTTGAAATTTCTTAGCAGCCCTGAAGGGTAGAGAAAACAAAGCAATCATGAACTAAAGACACAAACTTGCTTGTAAGGCCAATCTGACTTCAGTGAGTCTGGTTTCCCCACACATCCACTTGTCAAGGTCGGGTCTCGCATGCATCAACTGTCTATATTACACAGAAAGCCATTTTCCAGTGAAAAGATTACACAGAAGATCATTTTCCAACCAAAAGAACTGCAATCAATGATTAGTTTTCTCTTCAGATGTGATCTAGTTGTTAGACTTGGGTCCCATGGGCTCCTAAATCATGTAGCTCTTATCTAGTTGAAAGTCTTTATGGTATTAAGTGAAGATCTCTCTACCCTGGAGATTGTTTATCCAAGTCCTGAACTGCTGTTGCCTGAAAGAACAGAAGTGGAATAGCAAAGGCTCCATGTAGTAATATGAAAATCCTCGTTCGATTTTCACATCCATCCCAAATTAATCCTCACCTGTAGCCAAAGAATTTTCTAAATTCCTTATAATTCCTTCTGTTTAAAGATACCAACAAATCATTCGTTCACCCCAATGTACAGCCAGTCCCGCAGCAGAGGAGCAGTTGTAGAGCACGCAAAGAACAGCAGGCCAGGAAAAGGCTGCCCAGTGTGAGGAACTGACTGAAAGCACTTCTACGAATTCTGAAGTGTCAATCAGTGGATTATGAAGCCGCCAGGAGCCTTTTACAGATAATCTTCAGTCACACACCGAGATCCATGCCGTAAAGACAGATTATACTGTCCAACACTCAGCGTTAGCAGGTACAGAGCAGTAAGCTCCACAGTTTCCTCAGCCAGCCTTGCTGTTTCAACGATAAATCAGCCCACTTGCTGATGAGATGTTATCCTAGGACACTTCACCAGCAGGAAAATACATTAGCAATTTGTAAGAAGTGAATCGCTATTCAGTACAATTAGGAATATCATACCTGGTTTTGATCGTTGTAGTCGCATTCCCGAACCACTACCAGGCCTCCTTTCTGACTGGGGTGCCCCTGGGCGACCAGGCATTTGTTGGTTTGAAGGTGATACAACTGTGAGAGGAAAACAGTTTGATGGACAGAGTGAACAACAAACATCATACACCAAAGGCAACATATGGTAATGCTTGCAAGCCCTAGGACTTGGTGTGCTCACAGAGAAAAGCAAACAATCCACAATACATAAAAAAAGTCCTTCTCTTTTCGAATACCATATTGTTTTCCAGATAATTTGGAGGAAAAACAGCATTAAATAGTTCCATTTTGCTTTCTAATTACATCAAGATTTCCCTCTTTGTGGTACAAGTGCAGGACACACAACATGGCTCAGCACACACTGGCCATACTCCAAATTTCCTTCCGCTCTTCACTCTCCTTGAAAGTCTCAGGTCCCATGTAGTCACTACCTCAGGAATATCAACTATACCTTAGAAACTACATTTTACTACAGTTTAGTTTAACCATAAGTGTCATCCCACAGCCTCTCTTCATGAAGCAGGACTGCCTCTTTGAAAAACGAGAAGGAATTACACAAGTACAAGCAACTTCAGGGAGTTACGTTGTTTGCAGATTGATTTTCAAGAGCGTTCAGGTAACCGAAAAGCCATAGTTGTTATATTATCTGATATATCTGATATATATTATATTATCTGATAAGTTATTTTAATGACAGATCAGGGAAAAAGGGAAAATTTTACAGATGCCCAAATGCCCATTCCAGTTCAAATGCAGCGCCTAGTCTGATTTGGAGTAATGTTGTATCAGGGGACTAGATTCAGGTCAGGAGCCTGTCCTGGAGTACTGAACTGTAAGCACATACCACCAAAGTGAACAAGGAGGTTCCCAGCAAGTCAGCAATCTCTCCTGGTTTGACCCTAAAAGTCACCCAAGAGATTTTCTGCAGAGCCTGAGGATTAGGTTGTCCTGTTCCAGCAGTGAATAATCATTAAGACATTGATGTTTGCAACCCCATAGAGTTACTCAGCGAGACACACCACCTCTATTCTGGCTTTTAAGTTACACCCATGCCCTAAACTAACTGGTGGTCAGCAGAAGGCGCCTTTTCAGCCTGATTATTTTTCTTCCCCCGTTGTGGTGAGGATCAGGCAATTCCGGCAGCAACCACTGCCTGCACATCACGAACTGCACCGCACGCAGCTAACGGTGCAAAGGAGAAAGGCGATTATTAATATTTGAGCAACGGTCACAATTCTGCCACTTCTACAGCAGAGCTGCTCTCTACTGAGTGCATTTGACAGTGACTGGGTGCAAGCATGGGTGGGAGGCTGCCCAGGGAAGTTGTGGAGTCTCCTTCTCTGGAGACATTCAAGACCCACCTGGACATGTTCCTGTGCGACCTCACCCAGGCGTTCCTGCTCCAGCAGGGGGATTGGACTAGATGATCTTTTGAGGTCCCTTCCAATCCCAAACATACTGTGATACTGTGAGGTGACAGGGCCCCAGATATGGCATCCACATTAAAAATAATTATTTCCAATCTGGAGGTAAATGTAGAGGAAAAAAGAATTTGCTGCCCTGAACTCGAGGCCAGGCAGATTCATTAGATAGCTGCGTTTTACTATGAAGACATATATAGCTGTCTCTGCATTTGTATTGATTCTACAGGGTTTTAGAAACAAAAAGACACTTCTAGTAATAAAAGGAAAGAACTGTTCCATCACATCATAGTAAAAATTAGAGAGCACAAATACCAAATAATATTCTTTGCTAACTGCCATTTCTGGCAACGGCTGTCCCAAGGCACATCGGCAGCCACAAGGGCACCATATTTCTCCCATTCCCTACAAACATCTGAAACCAATTACATAAAACCTTCTAAGTAACATTTCCTCACACCCCAGAGACTTCTAGGAGAGATCTCATTTTCATCATCCCTCACTCAACAGAAGCTTTCAAACCGTACAGCTCCATGAGTTTTATAGGACTTTTGTCATTGTTTTTATTGGCCACAATGCTCAGCATTTGATAACACCGTCAAGAACTGTCACAGTTTGTGATCATTACAGTTCCCCCCAGCTGTCAAACCAGTACTTATCTCTGGCTCAATTAGTTTTTCAGAATAAGCTGGGATTTGGAGTGGTTCATCCCAAATCCTAAAGAGTCTGGCACGCAGTGGTAACATTGGCTGATCGTTCTGTTCCTCATAGGCATCTGGAAATAGTTTATATAATGACCAGAGCCAAAGCAGACTCTCTCACACAATGCTTGGTATAATGCTTGAACCCCAGAGAACCAAGCCAAGGAACTGCATTCTTCTGTGTCTTGTCTCCCCCTTCTTAAAGGTTGCACTGAGTTTTTCTCCAAATTAAACCATGAGAAATTCTTGCTGGGAAGATTTCCCCTGAAGCGTTGTTGAGGGATTCAGATCCCTCAGTAGCTTCCCCCACATCAGCAATTCCTTAGTTAAACTTCTGTCTGAATGAAAGCAAAAAGCCATTAAATATAATGGGAAAAAAATAAAAGTCTTACTAGGGGAATAACAGCATTTAACAACTAAGGAATTGGCCTATTCTATTTGTTTTATTCAGGGAAACTACATGATAAATAACTTTATAGCTTGGCCAGGATATAATGATAAAAATATTGCACAAGTTGTGGATTCCCAGATAGCTGCTTCCAAGCAAAATAATCTAATTATGTCAATGGGTTCTGCATGAACTCGGGTCCTCCAGCCTGAATCTACCTGCAGGACCAGCAACTGCCAACAGCTACTGCAGCCTGTGCTACATCCCTACTTAGTGCTTCCCGTTACTGAGCTAGAAAGGAATCTGGTAACCATAATCCATGCACATATAGTTTATTCAAAGGTCTTCTCTTTCACGGGGTTTGAAGTCTCAGGTTTGAAGTTCTCCATTATTTTTGGGAAGCATAAAAAACACACATCAGATGAATCTGGCACTGGAGAGAAGAGATGCAACTATGGGCTGGCTTTGCCTGCATACAAACCCATGAACACAGGTGTCCGAGTTAAGGCATGCATTATAAATATAAATAGCAATCATTACTTCCTTCATGAATACACATAAAAATACATCTCTTCACTCCTATTTGAAGAAAAAAGGACCAAGCCTCATTTTTTTTCATTATCTACCAGTCAAGACTAGAAAAGCCATCATCAGTCTCAGATGCAAACGTTCATCTCTGCAGAAAATTATCCAGTAAAAGCAATGAGTTTGGAAACTAATTACATTGTACTCTTATCACAAACCAACAGAGCATGAATATTTGAGGCCAGACTTCTCTCTATCCAAATCCATCTTCAGAACCAACTGCCACGAAAGTGCACGCTAAAGACATCAAAACTTTGTAACTCTGAGCTTTGAGGTAACAAACCTCATTGAGGAGTATCTAGCCTGAAAATAATCTGAAATATAGATCAGAGTGAAACTAATTTGCCTTTGCCTAAAGACGAAAATTCTGTTATTTTTCAAGACAGCTTGTTGCAAAACTAAATCTCTATGCTCTACGGAAACAGATTGCTTTTATTGTATTTGAGTAAATTTTTCAGCAAGAATCTCAAAAGAATTTAAAAAATACAATACTATATTTTTAAGAAAGTTCCTCTTACCCTTCCACGCTGGATTATTTTTGGTCGTTTCTGTGCTCTATTAATAAAAACTGGCTGTGGAGCTTTGGCGTTAGGCCCAGAAATTTGCATCTCAGGATAGATGTTATCTAAATACCACTTAAATGACTTGCAGTTCAATCTTTTTCTCAGTTCCACACGGTCGGTAATATTTCCATAGCTTCTCATCCTTAGCTCGGGTCTCAAAGCAAAATACTGCTCCTGTATTTAAGAGAAACAGGTTGGGGGGAAGGGAAGAAGAATTTTGCATTATTGATATCCAACTTTTTCCTGTTTGCAGAACTTCCAAAGTTTCATTCCGCTAGTGCTTTCAGCCATTAAGTTCAAACCTGGCACTAGGAAATTCCAGTGTTTAGATTGCCACAGGAGGTGAGACTTATCCTGCCTAACTCTGAGCTAATCCTTTTCTTGATGAAGACACTTCTCAGGTAATAATCTGCTTATGTTTTCTAGACTCCTGCTTGAGGAGGAAACAAATCAGCCCTACAGTCCATGAGCAATAAATGCATCCTGGAGTCGTTAGGTCAGAAACAGACAGGTATATCATCATTATCCTCATCTGACCAAAGTTTCTTTAAATTAGTTTGACTGTCCAATTATTTTTTTTCCATTGTTGTGGGGTTCAAGTGGTTTTTGTCTACCATGGTTTCCAGCCTTCCAACTTGACAGGTTACCAGGACAAAAAAAAGCCAAATCATATCAGAATAGATATATAAGTAGGACTATCTTGTGACAGTCAGTGGGATCACCCACTTATTCACATGAAGAACCAGAACTGTCACCTGGGCTTTCTGTGAAGCCTGGTTTGTCCATTCATCCGCACCACCTCCAGAAAGGCTCCTGCAATGGTATTTTTTCATGTTCTGATTTATTATTATACTCGGAATTGTACCTAGTTAGGCAAGGATGGATTAAGATTCCAGCTTAATCTTATACGCTGTTCAACTCTAATGCAGAGACAACGGGGACAAACAGGAATTCATGAATGTACAATGTGGCATGAATACTATTACTGAAACTAGAAGAAAAATCCCCTTGTAGAGTCCTTAATTCCAGCCAGATTTAAATAGAAAAGGCATTGTATTTGCACACTAACTAGTTTACTAGATATTATTTCGAAATCAGTTTTTAGGGCACTGAGCTATGGTATTTTCTTGGATTAATCTCTAGTAGACATCTGGAATTCACTTACCATAATGTGGTTCTGACAGTTTTCAATTACTTTACCGCTGTCTCTGCTATTCAGATGACAGAGAGCACCATCTCAAGACAAATGACACATCTGTCCTTTTCCAGATCTCTGAGCATTTGGACGGAGTTGATGTATCACTGCTGTTCTAATAGCAGCAGTAGGGGAGGCATCAAGTACATTGGACTGTTGGACAATGCCGGGAACGTTTGGAGATAGGCTGGATGTTACTATAAAACATTGGTCTGCTTCAAAATAAAGGAGCTCTTATATTCCAATTGCCTTTTCCTAGTTAAAGCTCAAATTTTGGTATCCTGCCTTTCCTGTGTTATTTATCTCCATTGTATATATGAACTTTTTACATTTGCTTGTGACAGTTATGAAAAATTTGCTGTTTCCTTCCATCACACCATTTAATTTATATTATTTATATTATATTTATATTAGTATATATTATAATACATTATATTGATATTTGCTCTTTACTGAAGAACTGGTCCTTGAAGCCTTATCTGTGTATTATTCAGCATACAATCACATCAGTAAATGATACTGGCCCTAAATATTTGCATTACACTTATAAAAACAAAAATATTTCCAGGCTTGCCCTCCATACGTAAATCTGTCATAATAATAGTCTCTGGCAACTATCAGATAATTAGATTGAAACAGCTGGAAAAGTTCAGAACAAGCCTGTGATAAGAGATGGCTACAATCAGCAGTTTAAGTCCTTGTTGGACAAAGCAGCATTAGCCGGAAATTATAACAAAGAATCAATTCCAAGCTTCAGAGACACCCATCATTAATCACAAAACAACTCTGCCCAGACACCAATAAAAGGGAAAGTGATAGATCAAATCTACCAATACATTATGGAGAAGGAGAATGGAGGTGAAAATTAATGACCCCTAATAGGTTCCTTTAACTGACTGAATATCAAGATAAAGAATGGGGTTTGAAACATAAACCTCTAAAGAATATAAAGTTAATAAAATATGCCCTGTATAGAAGTTGTAGGGACCACAGGAGCTGGCCACACAGCAAATCCTATGGTCTCACAAGGCAAAAAGACCTCAAGCATCATAGAGATCAGAACTTCACAGAAGCCTGATCTACATTTAAAACCATCAGTACAATGATCTGAAGGAAGGAATACGCTTGTCCTTGAATTCAGAAGCTAATCTTGATTGATCTTCCAGGACAAGACAAAGAATCAGCCTGCTAATTAAAACAGAAAGCAAAAAACCAGCCATCAAAATCCCCGTCTCACCAACATGGAAACTACCTGAAGGCACATAGCAGTAGAATGGGCTGCCTTGTAATACAGATTTGGACACAAAGCAATGCAGAGCTTGCAAGAACTCATTCATCAACTTTTACATCATTAAAAAGGCAGAAAACTGAATCTCCTGCAGAAGTAACAGCGAGAAGACTTGAGCATTCAAAAGCCAAACAACAATCCTACAGAATACAGGAATTCATATCAAAATTAGGAATTCAGACTCCAGAAGGAAGACCCCGTTAGAGATGCTAACTGACTCCGCTTCGTCTGACAAACAAGCCAGTCAATAACCTTATTTTGCGACCTAGAATAGTCTCTTACCTTATATTCGTCCATCCACACATGCGCCAGCCTCAGGGAGTTATGAGCCATAGTGTCCTGTCCCCCAGGTGAGCCATAGGGACGTCGCTTACGGAAAATGTGCCCCACCCTAGAGCAGGGGATGATCAGAAGCCGACCGCCACACATCCAGATCTGTCCATGCAACAGATAGGAGATGTTGTAAAATATGATAATCTAATGACCTATTAAAAAACACTGAAATATATGGGCTGGGATCCAACTTGTAGATCAAGATATCTAAATTTATTTGCCTACGTGAGAACGACATGTTTGTACTTCCACAGTAGACATAAAGATCTATCAGTATCAGCAAGGGAGCCTGGAGAGCTTTTCAGCTAAGTATAAGCACCTATTTTACACAGCTGTTTGTTTCTGTTAAGTATATGGGAACTCAGAAATACTGTTCACATTCAAATACTACTTTTAGGTGCCTTAATTGATCTCCATTACACTCTACTTCCATTTATTTTTCTAAATCTTTTTAAACTTCACCATCCTGCAAATTATCGTCATTGGCTCTTTGTTAGACTAACGTGTTCTCTGATCTCAGAAAAAGCTTCTCGTCTCAGCAGTTTATAATCAAGTCATTTCTAGAACTACTCCTGGGTAAGATAAAGACTCAAGTTCTGTTCAATTCTCCCCCAGGGAGCCAGGGCTTCCAGATCTTGTAAAGCTCTCTGAACATACTCCAATTTGTCAAAGTCCTATTTATTGAAACTGTGTATTACACGGTAAAGAGAATAATTTCCTCACATTCCATACACTTCTACTCAGGTATCTAATAACTATATTTTGTACTAAAAAAAGATTTTATTTATTGAATACATACCCTTGTAAAGTCACTCAAATATATGAAATGCCAGTTCTTTTTGTTGAGCTCTAATCTTGATTTCTCTAATGAACCAATTTGACAGATTTCCCTAAAGTTTTGAGGGTTGTGTGGTGGGTTTTTTTGGTCGTGTTTTGTTTGGTTTGGGGGTGTGGGGTTTTGTTTGGGTCTGTCTGTTTGTGAGGAGTTGCTTTGGTTTTCTGTTTGTTTCTTTCACTGGAGTTACAGGGAAGATGAGATAAAATATAGGAAGCCAAATAAAGCATCACTTTCACATCTCCTGATTACAACTTTCTCATTATTTTCCCAACAAAGCCGATTACATGACTCCTTAGTTATTAAATATCTACATTTCCAGGACGTCAAAAAGGAGGCTGAAGTGTCTCAAAAGCCCCAAACATGTCTAAGGAAATATAATAAGCTTACTTATCATCCACGGTGCTGTAAGCCACGCATCTTTTTAACTGACTTATGAAATGCATTAGACATTCCTGAAATGAGTTCATAAGCAATCTGCATCATTCTTCTTTCCTTTTGCTTCTCTACAGGTACTATGAAATTCTCCACCAAACAAAGAAAAAGCCACAAATATGTAACTACAGAGCTCAAAATTCTCTTAAATCTTCCCATTCAAACTTAACTTGAAGATTATTGCAAAGGCAGCTACTGTGTGCTGAAAGCATCCTTCCTGGGAATAAAAGTGCCCAAATATTTCTGTGTGCAAATAGCTATTCCAGTGCTAAAGAAACTAACTGTACATTGGGAAGAGAAGCAGCCAGACATTGAGGTTCATACTCCAGTACACATAAAAGCTAGATTACCCGAAATGATATTTCCAGATTTTCTCCTCCCCAGATGTCCATGCCACTATCATACTGTCCAAGTTCATTAAAGTACTCGCGATCCATGGCAAACAGACCTCCAGCCATAGTAGGTGATCTAAAAAGGAATATTGAAAGAAGCTCATTTACTTTTAGAGAAAAAAAACCACAACACAACAGTAATTTTAGCTGAATCAGCTAGTCCCAAAGCTTAAATTTAGACCTATGTAACAATTTAAACCCTACAAACACTAGAAATCATCAGATCGCGCTTCAAGTCTCTATAACATTTTCAAAAGTAGATCTGTCAGTGGTATTTGGGATCTATTGTTCCAATACCTATAAACCATATTCAGATCTGTCTTTACTAGAAGCTATTTTCCCTACAGTTACAAAGGTGCGTACTTGCACACAATAATGTGTTCTTCCCCCTCTTACAAGGGTGAATTATATAGACCAAGCTCGACTGAACTGCAGAAGAAGTAGAATCTAGAGTATAAATTACTTTCCAACATCAAATTGAAACAGGAAACAAGGTCTAAATTTAAATTACAGAAGCCAGGAGGCTGCTAAAAGAAATCTTACTCTATTTCATGGATAGAATTTAAGTACCAGGAGCAGCGTTGTTTCATCATACATACAATGAGCAGTTTATTGGTAAGTTATTTAGAGTTTGTATATTTGGATAGATTTTCTCTTCAGGGTTTCCTAGTTTTCCACCTTGCCTGTATGTTACTAGAATGGTGCCCTATTTTGTAAAAAATCTCTATATAACCATCATTGTACAGTCTCTAGATTGAATTGCTACTGTATCACACATTTATAACATGTGGATGCCCTAGAAGAGTATAAAAGAGTAAAAACACTACATAAAAATTATTTAACAGTTGGGACATACAATGTGCTTTCTCTCATCCTTGTTAATACAAATCTACAATGAAATCAAGATTAGGTCTGGATTTCTTTGCTTGTTCTCACACAACTTTCTACTACAGTCTCTGTCACTTTAAAACCTGGGTTGGAAGGTTGCTTTCAATTTTTCCATCCCTGACACCAAAATAATTCACGATGAAGGCTTTTAAAATGTAAAACCTAAGACTTTCCATTTGATAGAAAGCCATTTTCAAAGGTTAAATAGCAATCTAGCTTCTTTTTCACAGCAGACAGAGACCTCTAAGTAGGAAAAATCACTTTCATACTCAGAAAATGTAATAGTTTTAGATTAGACTACCTTTTAACTATGACGTTCCCTACCTTTTCCATGGGAGATTTTCCTAAAAGTGAATTGAAGGAATGCAACACCAGGGATGAACACAGCAAGAACCAACCTTCCGGCACCCCCAGATTAACTGTGAGAACAGCTCTTCACAGAATAAGGATTGTAAGACTTTCTATGCAGGTTCCTCATTCAGATTTTCCCAGTCTGTCCTTTCCCTCCGCACTTCAGAAACCGTCACAGTGACACCTTTCAAAGTGGCCAAACTGTTAAGTAACTCAAGAAGTTTCCTGGCTTCTCAGACCACATCTTGTGATGTGGGAAGACAAACTGCAGAGCTGTCAGGCCACAGCAGAGAACCTTGTGCTGGAGCTGCTTACATCAGTCTGAAATGCTCTTCATTTACAGCCCAAGGAAAGAGAATGAGAGATGAGGCTGCTCAATTTCTGATTTGCTTTGCAAATCGTATAGAAGTATCATATTCTCAGTTTGTGGAAAAAAAATGTTTTTATATATATATACATACATATAATATATTCAGTTATTCCACCTCACAGACCTCAATTCTGTAGAGAGATGGATACCTGCAACTAGAAAAAGCACAATCAACCCCTTGCCATTGCTCCGGCAGCACTGACCCTTCTCATGAAGGGAATCGCACCAGGACAGCTTCTATTCTCATGTCTGAGCCATATGTGTCTGCTACTAAAAATACATGTCTACTGACATTTTTTAACAGTTGCATGTCCACCAAGAACCAGACGTTGCCAGTTCTCTACAGGCAATACAGCCATCAATAGCTGAAAGACTAAAGAAAGTAACTTTCCAAGCCCTAGTGTGAAGCTTTATCAAGACTTTTGTTTCAGAACACCTCTCAAGCAATTCAGACCACAGAAACAATATAGACAGATTTCTAACAGTGAGGCCTTTGCCACACTATGCAAAAAGACAAGCAGTATTTCAAAGATAGTTTTGCATCCATGGGTAGTCATTTAGGAAGCTTTAGGACAAAATAATTGCTTGTTTGAGGAAAAATAGAAGAAATCTAAAGAAAAAAAATGTTGACATAGAAAATTACCATATGCTCTGATGTTCTCACCTATCAGCTATGAAACTACATTCCTATTAGCACAAAAACATCTTTTCCCAACCTAGCAACTCTTTAGCACTGAAATTACAGAGCCTATATTAGTGGGATATGCAGGCTATTACTAGCACAAAGGTGGTTATCAAACCCATCATTAAGCCAAACATATTGACAGACTGGAAACAGACATCAATACACAGCTCAAAAGTGAAATTATTGGACAGATTTAATACAGAATAGGATAAGCCCCTTAAGGCTCTTGTGTAAGTATTCTCTAAAAGTGCATGTGTTTTCTTGACCTACCAGGATAGATACATCAAATTTGTGATTAAATGTGAGAAATTAAACTGAATTAGGTAATAGCAAGCAAAACGATTTCTAAGTAAAATAAACAAGTCAAGTATTGCCAGGTTAGGCATCTGCTTCTAGAACTACACACCCTGATACACTCTGAAGTGCTTCTGATTGTCCGTGCGTTACACAGAGCTTTACACCATGGAGGTGGAACCTTACTTGATCGGAGCAGTGGCTCCCTCAGGTCCTTCCAGTTCTGACAGAGGAACAAGATCCCACTTAAAGTGCAGGCCCCAGTTAAACCCTCCACGCACAACCGGCGAAGAGCTGTAGGTCAGCGTGTCAGCGCTGATGATGTCAATGACGGGGCACACCACAGTTCGCCGATCTTCTCTGATGGGGGTCAGCAGGGGTTGTAACCACATCTCGTTCACCTCGCAGTGACTGTCCAGGAACACCAGCACCTGCCCTGCAAATGCCAAATAACAGAAAACACGAAGATCCGTGGTGACACAGGCAATTATATCGGCAGCATCCTCAGTAGCCTGTGTAACAGAGGCAAAACACTGTCTGCACTCAAACACTGACAAACCAGGGACTGCACAGGGATTAGCTCAGTCACAAAGGCAGAAGGTAGATCCTGGCTGTTCACATTTAGCCATTAATCGCTCAAGAGGGCCACGATTTGCACTTCTTTAACAGAGTTTTATAGTCATCAAATGTTCTAGCCCAATTCAGCAAAGCTGCTGTACTTTAAATGAAGCGTCCCCAGAGCAGCGCTCAGTCAGGCACTTGGGCTGTTGCAGAGCAGCTCCTGAGCCCAAGAGGATGGATATGGGGCTGGATGAATTATCTCTATAACAAAGTTGGTTTTGTCCACTGACTGTAATCACCTTGGGCTCCCTTATATCGCACTTCAGCATCCATCCAGTCACTGTTGCACCTAAAATCTAGGGATTTTAAACGAAGCCATTCTGATGAGTTAATCTGCATTCAGCCATGATACAAGCCACAATATTTTGGCTCCTGAATAAAAAGGAATACAGAGCATCTCCCTATTTCATTAGCTCTGGGGTGTCTAACTCATTTTCACCGGGGACACATCAGCCTTGCAGTTGCCTTCAAAGGGCTGAATGTAATTTGTATGAATGTAACTACTCCTACATTTGCGATTCATAGCAGTTAAAAAGAAGAGTGAATGCCCTAAATGGACAAAGCCAAATTTTTAGACCAAGCAACACTCCAATCCCATCAGTTTACATGGGGATTATTTGCAATGGTCAGAGAGGACAGTTTGATCCATGAGAGACCTTCAGGCTCAGCTGGTCTAAAAAGTCATCTGAATTTTTATGACACAATAAATTTCATGTAACACTAGAATAATGTGGAAAAGACAGGAAAGAGTTTTAAAGAAAACAACTTAGAAACGTACAAATATAACGAGTCACCCATTAACAACAGACAGTATTTGAGGAGAAGGAAAAAGAAAAAAAAACAAGCAAACCACCAAAACACACACACAAAATCCAAAAAAACTAACAAAAAAACCCCCACACCACACAGACTCTGGCAGCTGAAAACGAAAGCAATAAAATGACTTAAAATTGCACTAACTCAAATGAATCCTAGCACAGCTTGGAAACCACAAGCACAATTTTCTCTCTGGGTTATGCCATTACAATGCTAATGAGTAAACACCAATTAAGAGACTTTATCTGCCACTCAAAATTATCTGAGAGAGTAGCACATACTTTCCCAGTCACCAAAGAATTTAACGGGGGAGCATATTATGATAAAAGGCGCACAGTGTACATAAAGCACCAAACATAGTTTTCCCAATTAACACTCAGTGCAACAACAGAAAACCTTGTATGAGAAATACTAGAATTAGATGGGTGAATTAGAAGCGAGATTAGTGTGTACGTTAATAAGGAAGAAGATTGTCATTTTAGAGTGGTAGTTTTCACATGAAACATGCAGAAAATATTCTGTGACCACAATACCTGGCGCAGATGGAGATATTCCCAAGGCAACAGATTTTCAGGGCAGGAACAGGGAAAATTCTACATTGCCTCACTATATTTTGTCAATTACTGGGTTTGTTTTAGTGTTTCACTGCCCCATTCAAAAAAAACCCAACTCATTTTATCAAAAGTAAACTGCCACAGCAAGGAAAAAAAACAACAGTTTGGAGAAGGTTTAAAACACACTTAAATTCAGCTCCAAATTTGTGAAGTCACTGCGTGGGTGACTTGAAAAAACGTCTCCCCTCTCTCACACGGCATAGATTTCCTGAAGTTAATTACAAACTATAAAAACAGTGGATTTATCACATCTACTCTTTATTTACATATAAGCAAGTACAGAGTCCTCCTTGCTTCCTTCTCATTGAGCAAGAGGAAAAACCCCAGGTGGGACTAATTCAGTAAAGCTTTGAGGTAATCCTGGAGAAAGCTTTATAGAGATCATGGTCAACTGCATGATGTAAACGTGTAAATCCACAGGTAATGGTAGTTAAGGTGGCCGATTATCATTATACAGGTATCACTGAAGACATTTTTTGTAGCTGTTTTTAATATAACAGCCAAAGATCAATGCAATTAACTCATTTCAAAGTCATTGATCTTTGGAAATTATTGCTAAAAGGTCTCTTGCCTAAGAGAGCATTATCCCAAATCTTTCTTCCCCTGCACTAAGTTGTGTAGCTCAGAACACAGCACGACACGCAAAGCCCTCACCTAAAGCAACCACAGGTCAAATATTCAACATATGAAAGAGCTGCACTATAGAAAGAAAAGTCACCCAATTAACACATGGGCAAAGTACGCAAAGAAAAGAGAAACAAGAAAGGTTACCTGTGGCATGAGAGGCTCCAATCATCCTTCCTCGAATCAAACCTTCCCGCTTCTCATTTCTTACCAATTTTGTGGTTTTTGGAAGCTGAGTTTTAACATATTGATCCAAGTCTTTCTTCAAGTCAGCTGAGAAAGGGAAAAACACAAGTTCAACAACAGGATGGAAATTGTGAAAGTTTTGCTTAAAGCCCCAAGATGTTCAACTCAAAACCAACCAAAACTTGACCAAAAAGCTCCTCCAACACAGCACAGCTTCAAAACAAGGGTATCAAAAGGAAGTCAGTCATCCCACATCCTACACCCGCCCACCAATTCCTGTGGCCTTTTTTTGTTGTTTTATTGGCCCATTTTCCTATTACCTGCCTTACTTTTCCCTGCTACATTGTGGAAATCCACACGGAGAAAGCAGATACGCATCCTGCACCAAAGAGGGTGATGGACCATGCGACTGGGCCTTCCACAGGGTGTGCTCCTGCTCAGAAACATCTACTTATATTTTCCCAACTATCTTTTTATGCATTGCCACTGTCTCACCTTTTGTTCTTAGCCTTGGTTTCCTGAATACAGACTGGATTGTTATCTTTGAGTTCTGTTTGCAAAGCCTTTAGTACAATATGACTCCAGTTCACTTGAACTACTAGATTCTATGCTAAAAGGAATTACTGCTGCTAAAAAAAGATACAATAAAAGGCACCACACAAAGAAATAGCATTTCCAAATTCATCTCATGGTGACTGTCATTTCCAGCACAAGTAATAAAAGCCCTTACACACTGGCAAGTGATTTAAAGCACTATGTTCCATACACTAAGGCAAACATTGACACCTTTAAGAAGCAGCATGAAGACACCTTTCACTATCTGTACCTGCTCAGCTGATACTGCGGCAGATACAACGTAAAATTCACTCACGGGTGGTTGCTTTTCTAAAATCCAAAAGGATCAAAGACACTTCTGGCAAGTATGTGCTTTGGAAGAAGAGCAAAATCCACTGAAATCTATAGGCACTACTGTAACTTAACTAACATCAACAGCAATTTTAACAGTAACAGTGGTTTCTAACATTAAAGCAAGACCACTGAAGAGAAGATAGACATATTAAGACTGAAGTAATGGAAAAACACGAGTTCACAAACTTATGGAGAAATAAAGAGGAACATAAAATGAGGGAGAACAACAAAAAGCCAGCGGAGATTACATAGAGAACCTTGGTACAGAGAGGCAGGCAGACAGACTTTCAACACAGGATCTGCAAAAATAAATATTATTATGCTGATGAATCTCAGTTCAAACATTAAAGTTGCTGTTAACAAGATTAAATGCCATAGGAACATATGTGGAAGCCAGAGCTATAACCTTCAGGGAGTACGAGAACTTTCAGGCAGGAAGACTGAAAAGGAGATTCCCAGAAGCAACTCCAGATGTTGAGACCTCGGCCTTTGTGCCGCAAGGCGGCATCATTGATCAAGAATTAGAAGGTACCACAGAGTAAACATGGTGGTAGAGAATATTCTAGGACAAAGAAAAGTCTCTGGAGAGATGCAGACTGGATTCATCTGGGCCACAGGAATTCTCTCCCTTGGTCTTGAATGTGACATAATATGCCAGAGACAACAGGAAAGATTTTAAGAAAGTCTCCTCGAAAGTTCATGAAATAAAGTCATCCCTAGGATGCTACCCAAATGAAATAATTAAGTAGGACAGAAGGATTTGAAATCCAAAATAAAACAGTGCTTGAATCATTCTTCACTCGATGTATCATAGCAAGGGAAAGACAGCGTACAACTGCAGAAAACAGAGGGATAGCACAAAGCAGAAAAGGTCAGTTACTAAACTCAGCACTTAGGGCAGATAATGCTGCAGGAAAGGACATACAAGAGGAAATAGTTTTGCATGTCCAATGGCATGTGCAAACATCTGAAAACATCTGTTCTTCAACCTCTTCTTCCATGTAGAATAAAACCTCCAGTGACAGTTTTCAACATGTCCTGTAGGCTGTTCCACAACAGGCAAAGCCTAAATCAGGAAGAAAGATGACATACTAGAAAAAGAAATCCTGCCTTGCAGCAAAGAAAACTCTAACAGTGGGCTCAGTTGAGTTGCTTAGCTAGTAAGACTGTGCAGGATTGAGTGTAAGAAGCTTTTTGAGGCAAAATCAGATGCAAAAACCCAAGTTCTGCACAACAGCACTGATGTGCAGTAGAGCTCCTATATTTAAAGCTGTAGAAATAGGCAGAATTTCAGCTAAGATATCTTTTCAGGAAATATGTAATTACAGAAAACAAATTAAAAAATCAAGGACATACAGAGTTTAAGCGATTTGCTGAAGCTCACATGATATCCGTGGCACAGCCAAAGTCTTTGTTTTCCTCAGTCACTAAAGCAGCTTTGCTTTTCTTCAGCAGTGAAACTCCATTCATTAAAATTAAGCAGCAGTGCAAACCAGTAGTACATCGTCATCGAGAGCAGTAATCCTCTGTATGACAATATCTCCTCCCATCTCCAGCTTCAAATCATGTTCATTTGAAGTCACAAAGGCAAAAGTAGCTACTTGAATGCTTTGAACCTAATTTGGCCTCTGAATTAGCAACAGACCAGAAGGGTGATAGTATTACTGCCTAAACACGGGCATTAACCAAGTGCACTACTGTGTTCCAAAGACTGAGTTTTGAAGTAAGCTTAGTCCTGAATACGACAGTTATGAAACTTTAAAACAACAAATTCCACAAGACACTTTGTAGCAAAGAGAACATATCGCTTCCAAAACACAAAACAGAATATTATGCATTCTTATCAGCAAGGGACAGAGTGTTTGATCTTCATTCTCTCCTGTATCTTAACACTTGATTTGACCTCAGAGAAATGAACTTGCTGCATAACGAGAGAATTTCATTCTACACTATACATTTCTAATCAGTCTCTTAGATCAAGAGAAACTTTAACACAGAAGCCAAACGATGAGATCAAGGGAACTAATTATATGCCCCCAAAAAAGTAAAAATCATTTAAAAAATGCAAAAAGTTGTAGACTTGTACAGGGGTGAGCAGAGAATGTGCACAGTCCCACTTGCAAGGTCTGCTACGCTAACACATTCCTCACCAGGCATTTTGCTTTTGAAGTGCCCAAACGCTTGAATTGCATGTCTGTCTTTGCCTTGTCCATCGTTTGAGAGAAAAATGCCAAAGCATCAATCTGTCATCACCAGTAAAGCAATTCTGCAAGGTTTACCCCTGCTGGGCCCCTCCACCAAGAGCCAGGGCTGGCTGCTCCCAGGGTGGCCACAAGAGGCTGTGAGAGAGCCAGGCACAGCCCTCCCAGCACAGGCTCAGCTCTGCTCCCAGCTCACCACCAGTCCCGAACGGTGAACAAGTACAAAAAACTCTGACGCACTGTTTCCACAGTGCCACATCAACTACGTGCAAGACCACAGCTGCATTCAGTTCCTTTCAGATGCATTCAGTTCGTATTGACACACAAAGTTTATGAAAAGATCAGCATAACCTGCTCTGAGCACCAGAACATCCCAAGCAAGCTACTGTTAAAAACAGCTAAACTATAAACTGCTTAATCACCCCCTCTGCAAATATACGCTCCTCATTGATTAGTTTCAAAACCTGTTTTGGAATGTCCCAGTCTGTATGGTACAAATCTCATCAGTAAAATGGCACCGGTGTCAGAGTGGGTGTCATCTTGGGTTTCTCAGAACATCACGCACCTGTACCAGCTGGCATTTTTTGGAGATGGACTGCAGTACAAATTGGTTTCGCATCATGGCTTCCACATTTTTATAATGATCGGTCAATAAAGCACAGGAAGAGACAGAAAGGTCAAGAAGTGTAAGTATCGATTGGATATTACTGAAAGGTTCTCTCACCCAATTCACTGTTGTCATCCACCAAAATTATTTCATGCAGAAGGTGCGCAGGAGTGCGGTCCAGGACACTGTGCACCGTGCGAAGCAGGGCAGAAAGAGCTTCATTGTAGAAACAGATGATAACACTGGCAGACGGCAGATCAGAAGGGTAGGACTTCTCTCTACATCTGCAAACAGAAATATAGTCATTATTTTCAGTGGGATTTCCAAAGGGCTAGATCACGAGTGAAACTCCATACATAACAAGTGATGTGTAGGAAGAAGTCCTAACTTGAACACAAAGAGCCCAGGCGTACAACATCTGTAGTAAGGCCCAGCATAGTAAACTACTCTCCATATAATACAGACATAATTAACATTGCTACTTTTTAGAAAACAAAGGATATGATGAACTTGGGTGGGAGTAAGAATCACAGATCCTCAAGACATAAAGAAATCATTTAGAGCTTGTTTCAGCTGTCAAAACTGTCTGGTAGCCTCAGGTAGCTCAGCCATGTACAGGAATAACAAATACAACATGAGGCCTACCAAAACCCCACAGTTTTAACGGCCAGCTGCTGGAGACCAGGCTGGATATCTCAGAATACCTCCAATGGTGCTAAACACCTATTCAGACAACCAAGGCTGGGATTCTGTCTGCAAATTAAGACACGTAAGTCTAGTCCCTGCTGTGAGCGGAGTTCAGACAGTGTTCAGCTCAACCTAAGGCTGACAAGTGCATTTTGTCAGCTGAAGAGCCCTGCATGCTCCATTAACTGCGTTGACTAACATGCAGCTATCTAAATTTCAGCATTTTAAACTGCAAGCTGAATCCCACTCAAAGCAGAAGGTCATTCATTCTTTCGCCTTATTTTTGAATTTTGTCCATACTTCTAGCAGGGTACAGCATCGCAGATTAATGCCATTTGAAGATGTCAGGCATGAGGGAATCCAATAAAAATAAGAAACTACAAATAAAAACCCAGAAGTACACAAGAAAAGTCTTCATTGACTTGGAATGAACTCAGCCTTGGGAGAGACATTTCAGCAAGTATGAGTCATTACATTTACCCACACCAGAGAAACCACTAGAAAAACAGATGCAGTTTTATTTATTTTTCAATTAAACATTGGGGTTTTTTTGTTCTTGTTATAGTGGTGGGATTTTTTTTCCCCATATGCAGACAGAACACTGAAAAAAAATCTGCTTTTTAACAGAAAGTATTCAGAGCAGTACAATCCAGATACCAAGCAAGGCCTTTAACAAACAGAGAGCCTTTGTCATCAGTCATTTATCTATCTTCCCCTCGGTAGGCTTACAACAAATGTGAAATGGTACATAAGGTGAAAGTCTCATTAACCTGGGCACCGGAACATTTAATGTTCGTCTTTCAAAGGTACCAAACACAATTATAGCATCTCTTCTGGTAGTTACAGTACTGAGTGTCTCAAAACGAAGCTTCAAAAATACTGTAGAATGTTTTAAGTAACTGAGTACACAGGTGGCGAGATGAAAGAGATACAAGATGTGTAATCCTAAGTATCGCTGAAAAGAAAGTTTGATTCTTAGGACTTTTCCACACCAACTTTTGTTTAAAGTATTATTTTTAGAATCTTGTTTCTATCCAAACAGCTGTCTGCCAATCCTACTATTCACAAAAATTAAGAGGATAAAAGTTTAAATCATTGTATATCTAATCTGTTTCTTTATTAAGCATTCTTAAAGTGAATTAAGAATTCGGAAAAAACCTTTGCTTTCAGGGGTAGCAGTGTTTCTTTTTTCATGAAGCCTGGTTTCCGTGGAGCTTTACCTTTCACATACCGTTCCAGCTGGCAAAAAAATTAGATCTCCAGAAACAGCATTCAGTCAAAAAGACAGAAGAGACCAAAGAAAATAAATCCTAACCTCAAGCACTTCTGTTTAAATAGCTGAAAAACCTGCCTTCAGCCACACAGAAGGCTGAAAGAGTACCCAACAGAAATGTAATCACAGAATCACAGAATGTCAGGGATTGGAAGGGACCTCGAAAGCTCATCCAGTGCAATCCCCCCATGGAGCAGGAACACCCAGATGAGGTTACACAGGAAGGTGTCCAGGCGGGTTGGAATGTCTGCAGAGAAGGAGACTCCACAACCTCCCTGGGCAGCCTGGGCCAGGCTCTGCCACCCTCACTGAGAAGAAGTTTCTTCTCAAATTTAAGTGGAAGCTTTTGTGTTCCAGTTTGAACCCATTACCCCTTGTCCTATCATTGGTTGTCACTGAGAAGAGCCTGGCTCCATCCTCCTGACACTCACCCTTTATATGTCTGTAAACATTAATGAGGTCACCCCTCAGTCTCCTCTTCTCCAAGCTCAAGAGCCCCATAAGGGAGATGCTCCACTCCCTTAATCATCTTTGTTGCCCTTTAATATCAAAAATGTTAAATGCTACATCAGGTATAATGCAAGTAACAAGTCCCTGAGCACATGAAATTTTACCACGTTCTCACCAAAAATTAGTACATACTTCACATCTCTTGTATCAGGCACCTCCCTGTGGTATCCCAGCCGATTACTGATAAGCATATTGAAAGCATGCTTCTGATAGCCCAAGTCCCTCACTTCTTGATCTTCCTCATTAAAAATCATTCCTGCAAAAGAAATATGCCAGGATCAGTTAACAGGCTCAAAAATATCCTTTGGGAACAGTCAAGGATGGAAATGTATGCTTTAACCTCCCCTGAGACCCATTATGCTCTTCAAAAATCCTTCTGGTTTTACAAAGTCTGTTTTTGTGCAACTATTTTCGTTATCCCTCACAAATATGTAGGACTTAGGAATAGCAGTGGCAGCTGTAATAAAATGAAATAATTCTCCAAAGACTGATGGTTCCATTGTGTTTATTGCCTTACCAGACACGCTTCCTTCACTTAAATGGCCTCGTAACTCTTAGCACCACCTAAAAATCCACATCAAACAAGCAACAGAGCATAGACTTGAGCACACAATGCATCAGCGTCTATCCATATAGACGAAGGGTCTGTAATGGGATTTTAGAGAGAAAATACATTTACAATGGTAGAAAACCCCTCACAATAGCAGCTCCAGTTTTATGCAGTTTTCACAAGTCTGCAGTAACATAAAAATAGCTATGAAAAAAACTCTGAACTTCGTGTTTATATCACCCGGAACTTTGACAGCAAGTAAAATTGCAACAGAGGTGCTTCTCCTTGACTATTTTAGCAGAAGCATCAACTGTTGCTAAGCATGGCATAGGCAGCAATTGCCGGTATAAATAAGTACAGTGCGAGAGGCCAAGGTCGAAATCCTCAATACCATCCTGCCTGCCTTCACTCAGTGCCACAGGCTTCTCTCCCACCGAGCCGTATACTCACCAGTGTGAACAAAAACAAAGTATTACGGTGCTTCACTCAACTATTCCACAGAGAAAATAGGGAGAGAAGGGAAGTGGTAGCCACCACTTGTATCTGGTAGCCACTTCTGCAGCAGTTCAGGTAGTGGAACAACGACGTTTTATTCTGGCTGCACAGAATGAGATGCATATGTCCTCACCAGCTCTTATCAAGCTACAGAGGCAATGTCACTGAAATTTCAGCACAAAAAGTGAGCAAGAATCATGTAATCTATCTCCTTCCTCCCTGCCTATCATGTGCATATGGTTCAAAATCTGCAGAAAATGACAAACAAGGGGGTTCCTCGTTCACATGCTACCATACATCCAGAAAAAACAGGTTTCGTAGAATCAGACTAATTCAGGTTGGAAGGGCCATCTGGTGTAATCCCCTGCTCAGAGCAGGTCCAACTAGATAAGGTTGTTCAGAACGTGTCCAGTTAGGTTTTGAAAGTCTCCAGTATCTCCAAGGGTGGAGATTCTACAACCTCATGTCCCTGTTCAAGCATTTGCCACCATCTCATAGAAAATGTTTTTCCTCTTATCTAACAGAAATCTCCTCTTA
The DNA here is from genome assembly GCF_963082525.1 of Nesoenas mayeri. Classification (NCBI taxonomy): domain Eukaryota; kingdom Metazoa; phylum Chordata; class Aves; order Columbiformes; family Columbidae; genus Nesoenas; species Nesoenas mayeri. The sequence goes on from NC_137543.1 coordinate 156,953,259, forward strand.
TCATAATCCCATACACCTCAGAAAAGAGTCTGGCTCCATCTTCCATACAGCGTCCCGTTAAGTTGCTGTTGACAGCAATAAAATCTCACCCCTTAGCCTTCTCTGTAAGGCAGAAAAAACCCCAGTCCTCTCAGGCTCTCTTCATGCCTCATGTCCTCTAGTTTTCAACAGCTATGCGAAAGCAAGCTGAGCTCAAAGCCAGAGAAAACAAGATGGGTTGAAAAGCAAAACAGAAGAAAAGGTGATCAAAAATGTTTTGAAGCTTTCTTCCTTTCCAAATAAACACTCCTGGTTTGCCTTTGGAGCACAGCAGTGTCAGTACCAGTTGTGTTTCAGCAACAAAGTCGACCTACAGGTACAAGTTGACCTTCTGGAGGGAATTCTGTGCATTTACATTTCCCACCCCATGGCTTTTAGTCTTGAGCACAGCAGTGGCAGCGCAGCTGCACCATCAGACACCTCAGGAGCAGGTGCCTTGGCATTTGTGCAGGACCAAGTGCTGGGTACAGAGATATCTGGAAAAGACATGGGATACACCCACACAGAGTATCTTGTGGGGTGACTGACACTACCACGCTCGCGGATAAGTGCTCTCACTGTGGATATGTTGCATCCCGCAGGCAGGAACAAGGTTTGTTCACCGTGGCAATGCTGCTCTTCTGGCAGCGGTCGGTCCTCCTTTGAATCACAGGCATTTCCAAAGTCAGGTTTCCAGCCTGTCAGTTCAGACACCCGCCTCAGTCACATAATACTTGAATACTCAGTGCCGCAGTAACACTGTGCCACTGGGTCAACTTAAAACATGCAAAGTACAACCTTAAGAACCACTTACCAAATATTTCATTCTACAGTCTGTCCATAACCAACCACTGACTACTTTTTTCCTGATCTTCTGAATATAGACAAGGAGTGCTAACATTTTTAAAGCATTCTCAGGAAGAACAATATCCAAAATGCACGCAAAACGTCTGAAAGATTTCAGTACAAACAGCAGATAAAACTCCTTGGAAAACTAGGGCTTTGCAATTAAACATCAGTTTAGGCTTTACTTTAGTGTTATGTGGCTCTCCCAGGTTAAAAAAAAGACAAACTGCCATCTGGTAGGACAATTTGTATCTGGCTGTCATATGCCCAACTTCTTTTTTTTTTATGTTTTGGTTTATGAATTTATCACTGCCCTATGCTAGATAGACAGGAAGCCCTTTCCTGCAGCACCTGATCTAATTCTAACAGAGAACCAGCAGTCTTCTGATGATTCATGTAGAATTTATCCTGGCAGTATAATTCCCCTTGGCTTTCATCAGCCAAACCAGTCACTTGGTTTGAAGATCAAGGGACTTCCCAGTTAAAAAAGCCCAACTTCTTCTCTGGCCAGTACTGAATAGTTGGAAAGAAACGGCCACCTCTGGACTGGTCTTCATCTCACTTGGCTCTTGTGCTTTTTGCAGTGAACTGATAAACACTTGTAATGCCACAGGGCAACATCAATTAGCATTTTTCCTACATATTTACACAGGTCTAATGACCAACTCATGAACTGAAGTTTGGTAAAGTTCTATGAACTCTTGCAGCTGGTGGTCCAACATTCATCCATGGTAATGACAGAGCACTCAGTCATATATGAGTATAAAACTCATGGCTGGGAGGGTAACACCATAATTCTCAAAGCAGCACACACCAGTATCACAAGACTCAACATCTTCCTCCAGAATTAAAGCAAGTTTGCAGGCCAGCATGGACCATGCCTCAGTTTGCGTATCTGAACACAACAGCAGACATTAAGCTGTTAAGCGGTTAAATATAACAAGCATTTTAGTGTGGAATACAAACCCAAATCATCTCATTGATGAAATATGCTCCAATGAAACACACAGACCTTTGTTGGTACAAAGTAAGCAGGGTTTGGCCCTGACTGCTGTCATCTCAATAAATCTTTCATTGTAATCTGTCCCGCACACATTTTTTGTAGATTATTTCATACTCCGAGGATATCCTCCAAATCAATGGGTCTTCTTCATTGTCTGTTGTTATCAAGCTTCTTTTAATTACTGCATGTGAGTGGAGTTTCTTTGTGGCTAATAAAAGTTCATGTATTTGAGCCCAGTCAGCACAGGAGTAAGATATGAAACAAGTGTAGGCTCAGCCTTCCAAAACCAAGAACTACATCGAGGGTAGACACCTTGCTGTAATCCAGTCCATTAACACTTACACAGCACAGCTGCAAATGTTAGGAATAATATATTTTTGATTAAACACAACACGTCAAGTAATTCCTAATGAAGACAGCCAGTAGTACTACCCGTATTTTAACAAACAAAACTGCTTCAAATATACAATTTTCCCTTAGATCCTTTAAAAAACAAACAAACCAAGCTTACTATCTCATTTCTTCTACTGTTTTATTAATTTTGTCACCAGCACTGAAAATCACTTACCCATTTCAGGAGAGAATTCTACCTCCCCCTTAACTGGATCCTGGACATGATTTCCAAGAGCATTTCCTATCTTATTCTCTTTCTGTTGCAATTCAGGTATATGAACAGACCCCCGTGTAAAACGAGGGTAGAATTTTTTTGGAAACGGCCTCTGAGGTTCCAGCCCCTTGACGGGCACATTCTTGAAGGATTGGTTCTCTTCACTGAAGTTGAAATAAACAAAGAGCAGAAGCGTCCAGGTCACAGATGTGAAAAGGCACCCATAGCAGAAATAGCGAAGTGTGACACTTCCCATTGTAGACTTAGCATCGTTGAGAACCCATTCTCAATTACCTGAAAGAGAGAATACATATTTTGAGAGTGCTGCCTGTTACCTTGTCAGGTCTATACATTAGAAAATGCATTCTATGGATTGCTCTTCCATTAAATGATTTTTGGAATTTAAACTTGAAGCACAAACCTTAAGAATTAAATCCCTTTTCACTTTCCAGCTCAAAAAATAAACATGACCAGTTTGCACAATCCATGTAGATACTACTGCTTTAAAACATGAAGCAAACAATCACTAAGAGCCCAGTGACACACCACAATTAAATGTAAAAATGATAAATTTTTCCTCAGAATAGTGATAGAATTATCTCTCTTCCACAACAATACATTCCCATATGCCTGCATTCATTTAAACATACCACTGTTTTAACTAAATATACGGCACACAGGGAATTGATTCTTCACAGAATCACAGAATAGCTGAGGGTGGAAGAGGCCTCAATAGTTGAGGGTGGAAGGGACCTCTGGAGGTCACTTTATCCAACTCTTTTGCTCAAGCAGGGTCACCTTGAGCCAGTTGCCCAAGAGTATGCCCATACATGGCCATTTTTGTAGTTCAGTTCCCATCCTAAAGCATGAAATGAGAGAACACAGACTCAGAAAGCTACGTAGTTCAGTCCTTCTTGCCCCATGTTTAAGAACAGCCATCATGAACATCCCACGAATTCCAGAAATCATGGGGTGCAATTTAACAACATGCAGCACCAAGATAGTCACATTTACAGGTACGCTTCTCTGCAGAAAGAAAGGCAACAGAGATGGGGCAGGGAAAGAGCAAAAAGCTCCAAGGTTATTTACTGGGTTCCTGCAGGGTCTGCAGACTGCAGAAGAGCTTCTCTTCTTCCTGGAGATGCTCACCTAGAGCTGGAAGGAAACAACCCAGTCTGGAGTTTTACTTTATGCACCCATCCACTGACACAGCTTCCCCAAGCTCTACTCAAAATTCCTATTGTAAGCAAATCCCTCAAGTGGAGCATATGAAGCTGGTGGTAACACGCTATTTATGGCCCAAAAGAACCCGGTAAACTTTCTGGAGTTTCTCAAATCTAAAAAAGGCTAAAAAAAGAAAAAAACAAACCACCAAAAACTATGCAGCTCAGTTCCCAAAACTGAGAAAAACTCTAACTCAAAGAACTAGATTCATCATTATCTAACCACAACAAATTCTTTGCATAGTAACAGAAGGTCGGGAAAACATTTCATCACCTTTTAATGAACAAACCACTTGTTTTAAGAAAATAAAGTATTGGTGTAGGAGTCAAGGGTTTATGCGAATGCATTTTTCAGACTTCTCAAAAAGTCGGAAACTACCAGAAGTGTTCAGGTCAGCCTGGCAAAGAACAAATCACAACAACATCTATGAGTACAAACAGATTATTCCCTTCTCAATATGGAAAACTAATAAACAGAGGTGTTCATGATCCCGAAGAAACCTATAAAGATTCCACTTATTTTGGCAATGTAATTCTGAGTCTTGAGTGACTTGCATCCAAAAAGAATACATGTCAAAACTAAAGCTCACATTTCCCAGACTGCTGCAGGTTATTGTCTCCCTTCCAAAACTAAATATCCGCAAAGTAAAATAAAGCAAAAAACCCAAACCTCCTCAACAATAACTTACCCATCATTCTTACCATGTCAAACTCCCTCACTTCTGCAAGGCAACAATCTATGCAGCAGTTAAGCCCAAGGAGCTTAAAAAGGTCTTAAATGAGGTTTAAATCTCACACCGACCCTGTGCACACAGATGAATGTCATGCTCTGTGAAACAGGCTCTTTAACACTGTCACCCAGAAATCCTGCCACTTAACTGCAGGGCCAGGAAATTAGGCAACAAATGCTCTGGGGGCAGAAATTATTAACACCCTACCCGATTCTAGACAGCAGAATGCGTTTACCAGGGGAAGAGGTACAGACCACCAGCCTCCAATGCCTTATTCCCTGTGCAAACTGTGGCCAATGATCACAGCAAGGCAAAGCGAGGCTCAAAACAGCATGCAAGGCTGCAAAGGAGCAAGATCAGATAAACATCCTCAAGTTATAATAATTCTTCTTGCCAGACAGTCTGCAGACAATTAATACTTATCCATAAAAGAAGATCTGGGTGCTTGTCAGGGTTTTTTTGCACAGCCACAAGGAGGTCATTTGCTGTAAGACTTGTCCAAGCTTAATATACTGCTCCTTGAAACCTGCTGGAGTTGTTTTTCCATTCACTATGGTAACACAGACGCACAATCCTAACATCATGGCACATGCACTTGCATTGTGGAATGGAATTGTTCTAATAAGATAAAATTACTATAACAGAGGAGGAACTCTCTCATTTCAGAGCTGTTTAAGGATATATCTACACTGTAGCTTGCACAGGAAAACCAAAGATAACCCTTGTTGGCTCAGGTAACAGTAGGAAGAGAGTCATACAGAGCAGAATTCATCATGGACTAAGTATTTCCCCAGCTTCTTGCATGTCTTCCATACCTCAGAGTTCCACTTTGCTGCTGTGTGGCGCTTCAGGCATACTGAAGTTAAAGTTTGCTGTGACTGACACCAGGCACACTCAGATTAAAGAGGAAGAGATAAATTAGTAACTACCAGAGTAAAAAGATTGTTGTACACTCTTCCACCTCCAGAATGCCCTCTGCCCAGGCTCAAAGCACACTTGGGTACTGTTACAAATGCAACGAATGCAAACCTGAGCATAATATTTCCACATGCTCCTTGCTAAAGCAGAACTGTTTCACCTTCTTTTCCTCTCCTCTACCGTTTCGCAGTTTTCTAGAAGGATACAAAGGTTGAAATACTGCATTTAAATCAAATGACAGAACCTCCACAATGCAGAAAACTGGGCCCTTTCAGTAGCTTGCTATTCAACCAAGACATTTGGTAATACATTTGGCAGGAAAATACTGACTCGCTATTTTCTTTAATTACCAAATGTTTTGTTAGACACTTACTTTTGAAGGCAGAATGGAAAGAAATCAAACCCTGCCTATGAAAAGCACATTGAGGCTTATTAGTTTACTTTATTCACCAATGTATACGCATTTACACAACCACTGGCATATGGATTTCAACCACTTCTATCATGAAGGCAGCCGCAGAAGTCACAATCTGCGTCAGAGCTGCAGGCTCCGGTTTTGGACAATTTTAGGTTGACCATGACGTCTTATAGATGTGTTTGAGCAAAGAGGCCACAGTAGGTTTTTAAGTTCTAAGTAATGCCAGTCCTGCCAGGGACCTGCCCTGAGGAGCCAGGAAAACCTTTCCAGCCCTATAAACTTTTACTCATACGAAGTACAATCACATCAATACATCTCTGCTCCTTCTCAATATATCAAGAAACAAATATTTAAGCACGGAATGAAAATATAACCAGTTTGATCCATGGCAGAGGGAGGGAGGAGAGAACACTTCACTGGTCACAGGGACCCAGGGGGAAACACTCAGTTCAGAGGCAGCTGCTCGGCCCGCGGTTCTTACCTCATCCATCTCCCTGTCCACGACTTTCTTCTGCAAACCATCTAGATACCATGAATTAAAGCCCTATCCTGTCCAGATACCTTTGCTCTCCATTTCTGTGAAGTCTTCTCAGAAACATACTTTGTTAATTCACCCAGCAGCTGTCTGACTGCCTCTGCATGGTCACCATACCCTGATGATTGTCTTACACATCCATCCTCTCCCACTTGGTTCCTCCAAGCAGGATTTTAAAACTTTAGCAAAGTCAAACCGTTTGTTTTTTTTTTTTTCTTAAATTGAGACAAGCCGTTCCTAAGTACAGGAGATGCAAAGGATATGCCTTTCGAATCCAAAGTATTAGTATCTTCCTCAGCCCTCATACATGCTGCTGTGAGAAAAACAGATTATATATATTTTTAACTCAACAGCCCTAAAGCTCTGCTAATGCAAGCAGAGCGAGCAGGTTTGAACAGTCAGATAGAAACAACTTAAATCAAAAAAGCTGAATTGCATTATCCAGGTAATAATGTCAATGGGCTCATAATAATAATAATTTTCTCCTGTGCAATAAGTACAGCCACACTGAGTCCAGTCACCACTAAACTGCTATTTAGAGTTGAAACTAATTTCTATTTATTTATTCAAATGCAAACAAAAATTCTACTTGTCATTAAAAATAAAAATCTATTATTTAAACATATCAAAAAGAATTGTTTCATAATACAGTTCCTCACAGATTTTGCTGGTAATTTAGACAAGTCTTGAGGGGTCTATTGTGTTCCATCCCTTCACTTCTGAAAAATCAACACAGCTGCCAAAAGTAAGTTTCAAAGTAAGTTTCAAAAATATCTCAAACAATTCTCTCTCCCAAAAACACATGTAGTGAAGAACAACCAGAATGAACAGAAGACATCACCTCGGTAAAAGAGGAGCTTTCACAGCAAATAATAAATGAGAATACCTTGAAGTATTTTACAAGCATTCATTCCCATCAACACCCAAGTGATACAGCTGTTTGCATTGGTATCCTGAGGAACCCAGAGATACTTCAACATGACAAATATAAATCATTCAAGATGGCAGCATCTCCTACATCAGGAAAACACAATTCATTTGGAGGCAACTGGGGTGACCGAGAAAGGAAAAAGAAATTATCTTAGAAGCTGCCTCCATCAGCATCAGCACAAAATAGATCAAGAGCAAAAGGCACAGCTTCCTCAGAATTTCTAACCAAATACTCAGCCTTACTGTCTCTCTCGTTGCTCTGTTTTGATTGTCATATATTTATTGCCTGATAGTTTTCAGACTTTGGCAAAGCCTTGGAACTGAGTTTGCAGACCCAAATGCCAGAAATACCAAGAGTAAAATATTCTCTCTAATTTCCAGGAATTCCAGTACAGAAGTCTCAGTTCCTTACACAAGTAGTAAATAATTGATTTTTTAATTTTTTTTTTTGTTACGAGAACTGTAGAAGGTCAATATAAGTAACTTAGTAAAAGCCTCTGAAAGTCAATCAATAGCAAAGCTGAAAAAAACCAAAACCAACAACTTTCCAGGACCCTACCTGCCAGCCTCCAGCTTCAGTAATCACTGTGCAATATTGCTTTCTATGGTGCACCAGCTTCTTGTAGCTTCCTTACAACACCAGCATGACATTCATTTATACATTAAAACCACTAACATTTACATTCATTTAATAACTGGCGCAACAACGATACAACTCTGTTCTCCCAGACAGCCTGGGGGAGTTTGCAATTATAATAGCAACGTGGGCAGCTCTCATTAACACTGGTCCAATGTGTGAGCCTTAAATATTAGGGCAAGGAAGATGCTGAAGGGTGTGGAGCATCTCCCTTGTGAGGAAAGGCTGAGGGAGCTGAGGCTCTTGAGCTTGGAGAAGAGGAGACTGAGGGGTGACCTCACTAATGTTTATAAATATTTAAAGGATGAGTGTCAGGAGGATGGAGCCAGGCTCTTCTCAGTGACAACCAATGATAGGACAAGGGGCAGTGGGTTCAAACTGGAACACAAAAGGTTCCACTTAAATTTGAGAAGAAACTTCTTCTCAGTGAAGGTGTCAGAGCCTGGCCCAGGCTGCCCAGGGAGGTTGTGGAGTCTCCTTCTCTGCAGACATTCCAACCCGCCTGGACACCTTCCTGTGTAACCTCATCTGGGTGTTCCTGCTCCATGGGGGGATTGCACTGGATGAGCTTTTGAGGTCCCTTCCAACCCCTGACATTCTGGGATTCTGTGATTTGTAATGAGAAAAAAAAAAAAAAAAAAAAAAAAAAGTGGACCACATTTCACAATATTTTGGCTTAAAGAGCAAAAGTAGCTACAGGCTCTATGACCAGCCACTGCTTAAACACTGACATCTGCTTGGATTAACCTCAGCAGTTTAGTAAACACACCGTATGACTAGATATTTCATGACTGTGCCAAAACTCATGATTGAGGTCAAACAGAGGATCAGATTAACCTCAAGATTTTTGAAATAGGAGTAAGAACTATTTGGGAAAACTTTAAAGTCCACTTGCAGTTTTTCCAAGAACAGCTTTTCTTCTTAAGAAAGGAAAATGAAGACAGAGATACGACTCATGCTACTCAGATTTCCTGCAGGACTGCCTGTGTATTTTGGACCTATATTAAGGCAAGGAACAGATGTGTACAATCTTCATTTTTGAAGAGCATTCTAGTAAAAGAAATCATTAAACTAATTTTATCTTTCTAGAGAGTATTAGGATAATTTGCAGCACGACTTTTCACAGATGCTTCTCTTTTTTACTTTGTTATTTATTTTGAGGGGAACAACCCAAGAAGATAAAGTAACACTACTTACAAATGCAATTGTGCTCTTTTAATAGCCTTAACTCTTTATATATTTCTTGGTCTCCAAGATGTTCTCGCTACCATTGTTCCTCTTCCAAAACAAGCATCAGCATGAACAGGCTTTCCTATTTTCTTGTTGAATCACTAGCAGACAACAGCATCAACAGTGAACAGAGAAGATTAAGAAGTAGTACTCCACTAATACACTTATTGCAGAGAGATGCCATTCATAGTAGCTTCTGCACTTTAATAAGAATTATTGTTTTCTAGGCATGCCTTACATTGCAACCACTCTTGAGAGTCACAGTTACCAGACTAGCAAGATAAAAAGGAGACACCTTGGGCAGCTTTTGTTTCAGACTCCCACATATATTACTAGGATCAACATTTATTGAACACGCAGAACATACATTCAGAAGAAAATAAAAGCTTCGTGTTTCATGTGCTCCAACCCAATTTGACTCATTATAAACCCCTCCTTCTGGATTGTTTAGCACAAAGTTGGATTGACCTGCCAGTTTGTTTTTTAAATAAAAACAACCACTAATTTTTTACTTTACAGAAGGGATGGGTCACTGTACTTCATGAATTAAGTGGCTATTTTTGACACAATATAGGTATGTAACTAGTGACATAAAGACAGGCTGAGCCTACAGGAACCTACCTCATGATATTCAACAAGGACAAATGCCAAGTCCTGCACCCGAGACAAGCTCCCCAGCTGCTGACACAGCCCAGGGAACGGCTCTGCAGGAAAGGACCGGGAAGATCTGGCTAAACATGAACCAGCAGCAACGACAACTGACAGCATCCAGGCTTATCCACAGGAGCACAGCCAGCTGAGGGATGCAGGGACACTGCCCCATGCTCAGGAGATCACGGTCAGGGTACCATATCCAGTTTGGGGTTTGCCAGTATAAATGATAAACTGGAGCAAGTTCAGGAAAGACCACCAAGGTTATCACAGGCTGGAGCGCTTGCCCTATGAGGAGAAGCTGAGGACACTGGGCTTCTTTGGTCCACAGACAAGATGGCTTTAAGGAGAGCCAATGGCAGCTTACTGCTGCCTACCGGGATGGTACCCAGAAAACAGAACTAGGCTATTCAGTAAGGTGCAACAGAGGAGAACGGAAGAGTTAAAAACCACTAATAACTCCAGTCACAGCAGCCCTCATTCACAGAAATATACTGTGGACTACAGGCTGTCCTCTTGCATAAGATCACTGTTCCCATTCATTTTAATGAGATGACACGCCAAGTTCTATTTTTAATTAGCTCCTGCAAGTCACTTCTAAATGCAACTTTAAAAGCTTCGAGAGCCAACTGTTTAGTCATTTCAGCACAGCTATACAAATCCACATCTTACCACCTAAAATAAATCCTCCTGGAATTAATACAAATTTTGATCAATGCTTTACAGAGAAATAATCTGAAAATATCAATAACATTCATTATACTTCCTAGATAAAGGCATATAGATAGACTAGTTGCAGGAATTGTTGAAGACCTAAGAAACTATGAGTATATTAAGTCTGAAAAGCATAAAGTGTTTTAAGAAAAATTTAAAAATGTTTTCTTTACGTCTTTAGGTTCTCATCCCTCACTATTTTGCCACTGTCAAATGACTCACTTATATACTCATTTGTATTTTAGGTTTTGGACTTTAACCAGAGATGTCTAAATATTGCATACTATCATTTTAAAATCTGTGGACTATATCTTGAAACGCCTCCGCTAATAACATAATTTTGCCTATCAAGCTTTCAGGAATTTCTCAGCTCCAATAAAAAAAGCTTTACTTAGCCAGCTACCATACCAGAATGAATGCAAACACTTCAGCATTTTTATGAGAAAAATGTGAAGTTTTCTCTGCTCACCTCCATTTCAAATGCTCCCTAAAAGAAATGTTAAAGTATCTTCTGCAGTGATATCCTTCACTTGTCAACAACATATTAGAGCTTTTCTTTTTCCTTTATAATAAAGAATACCTTTCTCCTCGCATACTCCTCTCTAAGGATGAGAATATTTCACAGGGGCTCTCATTTAAGGACACAATTTAATGGAAAAAGCAGTTACAAGTTTTGGAAATAAAACATTTCATAAGAGTCAGGATCTCATGTTAACAACCAACAGAAAAGAACATGAGGTTTAGTTACAATCAGTGGTACAACACTGCATCAAGAAAAGTAGCATAATAGTCCAGTCTGATTAGGGAAAGCAAGTACACTTGGATTAGAAACATGAGCTTACCAAAATCCTAGTGCTCAATACTGAGCAAATAAGTGCTATACAGTAGAGAGTTTTATGCTGCTGCAGTATCCTCTTCTCCCCAAAAAATAAGCTACTGGTTTCCCAAAGCACAGTTGTTAATATATGCACAGAATTTTCTTACCTATCCCCCTAACAAACATCGCTCCACAGGGCTGCTTGGCTGGATGTTCCTTTAAGCCATCTGGCACTAACTACGTCCTGTCATTCATGGAGTCCTAAAAATACCTTCTTCTTTTTTGTTGCTAATAAATACTTTCTTCCATTTGAAACAGTGAGATTTTCTTCTTATTAGCTAAACCAGCTCTCAAGGAAGCCAAAACATCCATGTACTGTCTCCAAAGAAAGATGCATGCATTTCGTAATACAGCCTTTCCTCCTTCAGATAGAGCTGAGAAAACAGCAAGATTAAAAAACCCACACTGACGACTTATTTTTCAATGCATCTCTCTCACTTTAAACATTCGTGTATCTAAATATTAGTTTGACAACCCTCCAGCACTTTACACAAATGCAAAATGTAAGAGAGCTTACAAGGTCAGCTACGCAGAAGTAAGCTGCTTAATACCTTTTCTAAATGTTTAAAATCTACTTAGCTGTTCCTTGCATCTTATGTCTGCAAAGCTCACCAAAATAACAGTAAAAATACAGATGCACGCAAAACAATTAGATAAGACACACTTCTACATGTAGAGCTGAACAGAAGAACGCTCACCTTTTTCCAGAAGAGTCGGCACTAAAGAAGCAGTGCAAGGTTACACAGTGAAAACACATTTACTGCAGTAGCAGTCAAATCCAGTTGGTGTCTTCATTCTCAGTGAACAATAAAACGCTGAGCCTGAAACTTAACACTTTGTTGCTGAGCACTGCTTTGCAAGTCCTGACTGGGAATGGAGTAACAAACACAAGTTTCTCTATGACAACAGCCTAATTTGGATGGATCTTAGGACATGAATGCTGCAACGCTATTTCTCATTTGGCTGCATACACTGCTTCAAGAACATTGATCTATTTTTCTATTTGTTTGGGGTTGTTTTTTTCTCTCTCCTTTTTGTTTTTCTCCTCTTAACTGATGCATCATCCATATGGATTCAGGCACTGGGAAGCATAAATAAAACTGCTGCTCACTAGAGAAGCATAATCAGTGTATTTCTAAGCATGGGTGTCAAACTCATTTTCACCGGGGCCACATCAGCCTCGCAGTTGCCTCCAAAGGACCAAATGTAATTTTAGGACTGGATAAATGTAACTACTCCTGTAATCTAAGGCATTCTTCATTATAGTATCAATGGATCAGACCACAGTAATGCTAGAGAAAATTAACATTACGTTTATATACAAATTTAATCCTAAAAATTACTTTACTCATCTTCATTTTCCAAATCCCTAGTAATTTTCTAGAATTTCCAGCAGAAGTGTTTTGGGCTTTTTTCCAGTCTTTTACAAGCAAAGTGAAAACACATTTTCCAATTCTAAAAAAAAATAATAATAAAAAAATATATATATATAATAATAATAATAATAAAAATTCAGACTTCATTTGTACAACCCTCCTGCCAAAAGAGCTGGCAATAAATTTGGCAACAAAACAGACCCCACTGAAGTACTTTAGATTGGAACAGCAAAAACTGGGGTTGACTGGTCTCCGTTTTAAACCTGTGACTACTGACCAAGCACATCACATTTAGCACAGTTTTCTTCTGCAAATTCAGGTTCTGCCATTAGCTCCAATCAGACACCCACCATCCACTTGTGCAGAACTCGGTACTGAAATCAACAGGTGTATACAAAAAATACACTAAAGATATTAGCAAATTCAGACTAGAAACTTCGAAGGAGTATACGTGAACATGTATAAAATGCAAAAATGCTGCAATTAAGTTATTACAAGTACTACAGAAGTGGAAACTCTCTTAATAAGAATGGTTATATTGCATCTTATCCTACAGCATCAGATTACAGAATTCATAGACCTCCAAGCTTACTCCCCACAAATAAAAGGCTACTTCATTTCTCTTTTCCTGCAGTGTTTTCCTTTCCAATACGCAGAAATTTAAACACAAAAATACAATAGAAGTGCCATGTTTGGATCCCAGACATGTAACTCACAGATGTCAGAAACTGTCACAGTAACGTGAGTTACTTGCTGTAGCACCACAGTCTGCCCTTGCAACTCAGTTTGCTTAGCCCTTATAGAGCTCCACTAACTGATACGAATATACATAGACATTATTTGTTTAAAAGAAGAGATTAAATGTAGCACCAGAAATGCGAACGAGGTTAAAACAAGTTACAGTTTAAATCTACAAACTGCCTGGGATGGGAAAATATTTAACTCATTCTAAACTGCACAGAGTTCTTAGCTCCTGTTACATTTCTCCACACTACCAAGAGATGCCAGAATCTTAGAGATTTTCTCAATACTTTATGTTGTAGCTGAGTTTTACTGGGTAGATGGCTACTGTTAAAAAACTAGAACTGGATGAAACACTAAAAACAGGGGTTTAATTGAATTAAATGGCCATTTGCATTTCTCATGTCCAGAAACAAAGGTCACTTGGAGTTTCACTCCAAGCTTTAGTACAGAGCCCACAGTATCCATGTTGTTTGGAACAGCTGGATCATGGGACTTTCCTTTTTCCCAGTGAGACACTCTTCCTCAGAATGACCAAAAAACCCTGCAATCTTCTTGCTTTTGGATCCATTTTCTCACTAATGTCTGCAGCCATTAATTTGAGAGGAATCCTAAGGATATAAACCTACTACATGTTCTCTCTTCAACCCACAGACTGAACCAGAACTCCTGTATAGTTAAGATATCAGATTGACCTGTGGGACATTCTGGTTGAACTATTTGCTCTGCTACAGATTTTTATGAGATCCTCAGCAACTCACTGGCTCAGCTTCCACCTATAGAAACAGAATGATGCGTTAAGGCAAATACAAAGGTTCTGAGGCCACAATAGCCAGAGAGGATATGGATATCAAGCAGTAGTCTGGATTAGTGCAGCAATAACTCATTCCTTCTGCTCCACCAGCAAGCCTATTTCTAAATTATCCTAGCAAACTCTTGTATAGGAAACATTCTTTCTCCCCTCCTCAACACAATACAGTAATACTATTATAATAAAGAGGTACTATTGCTGGTACAACCGTACCTGCAGATGGAGTCAATGAAAACACTCCCACATCTAAATGAGGCCATCAATTTAATATAAGCTTATCTTGCCAAATATTGTATTTGACAACAGGGTATGGAGTTTTCCAAATATGTAAGTAAACAGACCTTCTATTAGCATGTTTCTGAAAAAAAACAACAACAACAAAAAGTGGACATTAACTGTTAGATTAGAACAGTAAGTCACTGGCATAAAGAGAATTTACACTGTCTGTAGGGACTGCAAACTTGTGCAAGTTATGCCAAAAATTAGTTTTCTTTGTCTTTCATTCCCCTCTACATGATCTTAGAGACTCAGTTTTCTCCTCCAAAGAAATCCCTTTGAGGAAAAAGTTGCAGACCACTCCTTTTCCATCCCCTGTTGGTCACTTCTACTTATCTATTGCCAATGTCTCTAATGCGAAAACATGCTCAGGATTTTGGTGTTGAAATCAAGGACGTTGCAACAGAATGAACAGCAGATTAAAAGAGTTTTTCCCACTTCACTAGGAGCCGTGCTTTCCAACACAATGCCAGCACAGAGGGTTAGTGTGTAATCCAAAACTCAGCCTTCTCTTGCTTCACAGGCGATGAGTCTCAGCGTCTGCTGACGCAAGAGATAAGAGATTCACGTTCACTGACAAAACTAAGGTACTCCAGGAAACAGAAAACTAAAGAAAGCACTTCTAGAAAGTAAATTAACGAATGAGAGCTATCAACAGAGTCAGTGACATCATTTGTTATTGAGGTTGCACTTCAGGAATTGGCAAAATAGTCAAAAAACCTACACAGATTGATTCATAAGGCGTTGTGTGTCAAAACAGGATTTGTGATTCCTGGAAAAGTATATCTGTTTTAATTAAGGCCACCTCCAAGGTTTAAAGCATCTAATTTAATCCTTGTCTACACAAGAAAATCTGTGTCATTTAGCCAAGCAATACTTGGATGGTTCTACATAAAATAAAAAGATGATCTCTGTGAACATGCTCCCAGCATTCATCAAGTATTTGCTTAAATCAGTTTGGCACATAGCAAACATTTACTGAGGTACCTTGGTTTCAGCATGCCTCTGCAAGTCTATTAGTTTAACCTGTTGATTTAAAATTCAGCTCCTCAAATGGTGCAGTGTCCCACAGCCTTAGGAACGACAGAGTTACTGCAGGTAAGCAGTTGGCTCCGATCAGCTTCATGAACATACTCCTTCCCTCTCTTGCAACCAGGTAAGCGATTTTTGTCAAGGTAACTTATGCCATGACAAGAGGAGTTAGAACAGGCACACGAGCAGCCACTGTAGCACAGCAAAAACACCAATACCTACCTGTGGAGCAGTACAGGGTAGCGGGGTCTGGACTCCTCCCCAGCCTGCACACCTATTTCTTGCTCATACTACAAAGTATAAGGCAAACAGGGGGAAGTCCTGAGGTTCATGTGTTAGGGGTTTCCTAACCAGTGTAAACAGTGGAAAAATTGATTCACCCCTTAGCACTGTATTCAAGTTTCAAATATACAAAGCATCTGGCTGCAAAAACTCAACTGCACAAGGACAGGCTGAGATACAGCACATCACTCTCACAGGCACTTCAATCCACATTTTGGTAACACCATCAGTTGTTTAACCTACAGACTTAATGCACTTTGAGATCTCAGTGAAGGAGTTCAAAAGTTCATACAACAAAATAACCCGAAACTTAGTAAACTTAAAGTCAACTTTTCACTGAAACAGTATCATCAGCTTCCTAATTTCCCCTCTTTTTGTTACAATGTAATTTCTAGTTTTTACAGAGTTTTCAAATAAAATATTTACACTAATTATTACACAACTCTGACTCACATGAGAAACATGCTAGAGCACAGCTGAGGGATGTGGTGGATACTATTAACTCTGAACACAAAATGAGCTGAACAAATGCATTTACTCATGCTGCTAAACACTGATTTAACAGCCAAGGTCTCCGTACTGACAGTACTTTATACATTAACACAGTAGCTGCAACTACAAATGCATTCATCTCCATAAGCTACCATATGTTTTGAAAAGAAACCTTAGATAAGAATCAAGACCGTTTATCTAAGTCCCACACTTTAACTGGGATTCAAACAGACTTCACCTCCGTAATATTTTTTTGACAAAGAAAAAATAAATTCTGCACTTGAAATCCATGAGCATACTTTTGCTCTTCAACAGCAACTAGCAGAGCTTTATTGCAGAACCTCTCCAAAATGCATGATACTAAAGAAAAATACTTGATTTTAGGGATACCTGTAACTGTAGTACTGCTTAGCCAGACAGAGGAACTGTTAAAGTAGTCAATAAACTGAACTATCACAGAAAGGAAGAGTTGTATTTTTTCAAAATTCTACCTTTCCCCTCAGCTGGAAGTCTCCCCTTACTTCTCTGCTTCAGTAGTCAACACAGAGCTGCCACACTGCCAAACTCAGCCTGCCAGCTGCTCACACTGCAACCTTTTCACAGAACCTTCCAAGGTAACGTAACTAAAGTTAAAACGATCCTGCCTCTGCTCTCTTCACCCCCACACTACCCTATTCTTTCCTGCTGGAAGATCTGAAACCTCCATTTTTACTGCCTGCTGAGATACTTCTAATCTCATCCATTTGACCCATAGTCTGCCTTGTATCACACACGTGCCCTGTAACTACCATTAAAACCTTTGTTTTTCTAGTATCAGGAAGTGTGTTTTGTATAGACAAAATTTCAAAATACTAATAATTCATCTTTATTTCCCTTGATTTTTTTCCTCCTAAAAAAGCTACTGTTTATTTTGAAAATTACGAAGACGTTCACTCATTCTCATAAACCACTGTCACACAGCAGCTGATCAGGAACCCTTCGTGCTTTACTCCTGTGCATAATGGAGTATTAATTTGCATCCTCTGAGACAAAGTGATAGCAGAACACAGGCAACAGGCCCCAAAATCCACAGTCAGAAACTCTTAAAACAGAACACATGTCACATAGCCTGCTGGCTTCCTCATCTAAGGCTGAGAGATGAAGGCTCGTTAGAGCTGCAGTGTTATTTCTTTACTTCCCTGCTGTAGAATAGCTCCTAAAACTCTGCAGGAGCTTATCTTACCCAGAGATGAGGAAAAGCTTACGCAGAAGGCATGCAGTTCATCAAAGACAGTTATACTGGGGGAGGCCAATGGCTTGTTAATCAAAAGCCTCTTATCTGGAACCACCTGGACCTTTATGCTGTTCTAAAAAGAGATGTAGGTATCCCAGCCAGATTATTTCACACATACAGAGGTCCTCTCCAGGGTAGCAGCGCAGAAACACACTGTCAGGGAGAGGCTGGTACCTTCCCTTCCTGGGCACTGCCTGCACTTGAATCCACTTAAGATGACCAGAGATGTCTGGGAGCAGTTTCCTATTAAGATGAGATCCATATGAAAAGAGGAGAGAGGAAAAAAAGAGAGAGGGAAAAAAAAAAAAAGGTGGATTTCACAGACTACTCTTTCTAAGTAAGAGCAGAAGGAATTTGATCTCATGCTGAAATATATTTAAAAAAATATATATAAATTAAAAAGCATATTGGCAGAGTGCCAATGATCCTGTCCACCTGCACAATTACCATACTGGCATTAAGAGATTTCACCATTCCTTCAAGCAGAATGCAATACTTCAAATACTGGACCAAATAAAGCAAAGATTGTTTACAGAGCAGCAACAAGGCCATGTCATGAGATTTGTTTTTTCCTTTGGAGGAGCAGGAGCTGCACTTTATACAATAAAGTTCTGTAAGATCTACTGCAGCTGCCCTGCAACTGATACTGAAAAGAATCAAGGATACAGCTTGGCAGAGATGCTGTACTAGACAGCATTAGCGTTTTAATTAGTCTCAACATCAGTTTTAAAGCTGACACCTATGAAGATGCAAATGAAGGCAAAGCAGGTATCTGGAAAGGCAGCTTCTGAACGCAGTGTTTGCTTCCAGGGCCACACTACAACAGAGAAGAATCCGAGCCGCTAAGCCCCTGCTACCAGCAGCACTGAGCTTTTGGTTGCTTGCTCAGCTCTGTCAATTTTCATGCAAACAAGACACCAGAGAAATCTTCCCTTTGCTTTATAAGTAACTTGGAGACAGTTAATTTGCTAACAGCATTTTCTGTTGCAGCCTTCCTTATAAGATTTAACACACACGCACACACACACACAAAAAAAGGCTGACCAGACGGTCTGGAGACCAGCCATGTAGAATAACACATATTTGCTAAGGAGAAAAGGGAATCACAGAATGTCAGGGATTGGAAGGGACCTTGAAAGCTCATCCAGTCCAATCCCCCCGCTGGAGCAGGAACACCCAGGTGAGGTTACACAGGAACATTTCCAGGCAGGTTTTGAATGTCTCCAGAGAAGGAAACTCCACAATCTCCCCGGGCAGCCTGTTCCAGTGTTCTGCTACCCTCACTGTGGAAAAGGGAGCCTCAACATTGTAAAGTATATACTGAAAATCACAGGAACAAAAAAGGACAAACGGTTTAAAAAATACATTTTTCCGGTCATAAAGGTAGGACAGCTTTAATACAGCACGGGGTCAAACATCCCTCCAAAAAGCAGCGCCTGGCCCTGTCCTGAAAACGAATCAATGGAAGGAGCCGCGGCAGCGGAACCGGCACGCGCCGACCCTCACATTCGGGGCTGGCAGCTGCACAGCTCCGGGCTGACGGCAGGCGGGCTGCTAGTGCTGCTCCTCCACACGCATTTAAAGGCTAAAAAACCAAAATCCTAAGTTCCCGGTCACCCACCCTATGCAGCGCAGCGCAGAGCGGCCCCGCGGGCTGTCCCCGGGACCGTGCTGCCGGGCCGGTCACACCACAACGCGCACCGGGCGGCTGCTCACCCGGGGACCCTGCCGCCCCCCCGCTCACTTTAACCACAAACGGGGAAGCCCTGAACCCGACCCGACCCGGGCAGGGGAGCGCGAACCAGGAGCCCCCGCCCCGGGACAGGCTCCGCCGCGTCCCTCAGGGAAGGCGGGCAAACGGCCCGGTACCGCCGGCGACCCCGTCCCTCAGCCCCGGGGCTGCCCCTCACAGCGCCACTGACCCCTCACCCCGCCGGCCCCGGCCCTCACCCCCCGGGGCGGCTGCAGCTGCTGCTCCTCACGCCGGCACCGCCTCCCCGCCCCGTCCCTCCCGGCTCCGGAGCCGCCTCCCCCGCACTCACCGCGGCGGCGGCAGCATCGTCCGGCCCCTCCGCCCGCCCCGTGCGCGCGGCAGCGGCGCGTACCGCTCGCGCCCGGCGGTGGCGCCACGTGACCGCTTGCTCCGCCTCCTCCCTGCCCGGCGGCGGCGTCACGTGAGGCGGGCGGGGCGCGGCCGCCATGACAGGTGGGGCCTGAGGGAACAGGGAGGGCGTTCGTCTGGTTCCTTTTGTTGAGAGGTGCACGGACATGGAGCTGTTGCGTCCAGTTCTGGGCCCCTCAGGTCCAGAAGGACAAGGAACTGCTGGAGAGAGTCCAGAGCAGAGCCACGAAGATGCTGAAGGGAGTGGAGCATCTCCTGTGTGAGGAAAGGCTGAGGAGTTGCGGCTCTTGAGCTTGGAGGAGACTGAGGGCTGATCTCATTAATGTTGATAAATATGTAAAGGGTGAGTGTCACGAGGATGGAGCCAGGCTCTTCTTGGTGACAACCAATGGTAGAACGATGGACAGTGGGTACAAACTGGAACACAGGAGGTTCAATTTAAATTTTAGAAGAAACTTCTTCTCAGTGAGGGTGCCAGAGCCTGGCCCAGGCTGCCCAGGGGGGTTGTGGAGTCTCCTTCTCTGCAGACATTCCAACCCGCCTGGACACCTTCCTGTGTAACCTCATCTGGGTGTTCCTGCTCCATGGGGGGATTGCACTGGATGAGCTTTTGAGGTCCCTTCCAATCCCTGACATTATGTCATCCTGTGATTGGACCAGATGATTTCCAGAGGTCCCTTCAAACCCCAACCAGTCTGTGGTTCTGTCTTAAGTGGCCCCTGGAAGCCTTTATCCAAGAGCTTTGAAAGGGAGAAAAGAGCTGTAGGTCAGATTGATGGGGGATATCTGGGCCAATTACTGTTGTTTTCCTCACTGTGTATTGTAGAGCAGCTGGAATGTGGGGGACAGGTTTCTTCAGTAGGAAGGGGCACACAGCTGAGGGAAATCAAGCACAACTACCCTGAAATAACCTGAGCTTGGCAATTAATGTGCATCTGTAGCAACAAGACTTTACATCCTCATGGGTGGAAAGGCGTGTTTAACCCTCAGGTCTCTCACATCCAGAGTAAGTTATCTAGCCAGTGACTTACTAGTCCAAAAGGTGGTGGGGCAGCTTCACACTGATTCTTCTGTGTGTGAGACATGACTTGGCAGGTGTCCTTCTGGAAGGGAGATGAAACTGGAAGGCATGTTGGGTGTGTATACCTGTGTGAGGTTAAAGAATGAACTAAGTGTGAGATTTGCTCAGTATAGTTAGGACTGGGAGCTTTTTTGTGAATATCCAGGTACAGAGCTTCAGCTGCTGAGTGACACTTTGAAGATGGCAGATTTTATTTTAGTAAAGCATAAATTAAACAGGGCTGAAATACCCAGGCACATTCTTGGTGGATACTGCCCTTGGTGTCTAGAGATTATGGCAGGTGCCTTTATAATAACACAAGTAGAGCAGAATACAGAACTTGTCAAAAAGCTGCAGCTACAGCATTAAAGTACAGGGGCCAGAAAGGCCATGTATAATCAGAAGCTGCACTGAGAGAAGAAGGAGCAACAGTCTGTGGAAGGGTTAGTAGGCGGATGACAAGGGGTAGCAGGGATCAAGATGAAAGGAATGTGTGCAGTTAAATGAGATAGCCACACAGTCAGCATCCCCATCAGCCAGCTTTTCATTATTCCTGTTTCATAAGGGCTAATATGCAGCTTTGATCTCTTTCTCATAATAATTTAGCCTGAGGACTGGAGGTGTGTGTTAATCTTTCAGGTAACAGCAACCTGAGCCCATAGGCTATCTGCTTTCTGCAGAACCATTATCCTTAAAGGCCTTCTAATGTGGCCAGTTCTTGCCTACCTTGTAATTCTGGGTACTTAATCTATCCAAATAGCTATTTCAGTCCTTATTGAAAAGTGTTTCCCTGGTGCTTGGATTATAATTTTATTAACAGAATTAATTAATTGTTACTTTTTAGCATCATTTATTGTAAGGTCTTTGAGACGTGTTTCATTTCACAAAATCCCCGACAATGGTTATCTGCCCAGCCCAATTATTATATTCTATGATAACTTGTTAGTGTCAAGTAATTGACCCACTTCCTATGCACTCACAGCAAGGGACAAGATCTCATATAAAAGTGCTGGCAAGAAGTCGTAACCCGAAGTAATTCTCTGTCAATATGTGTTCTGGTCAGAATTTGGGATCTATATGTACTAAAGCATGGAAATTTCATTCATTAAGTATTTCTGTTGTTGACACATCTCAGACACAGAAATAACGTGAGAAAGGGATGCTCTGAGCTACAAAAGATATTATTTAATTCCTGTCTCATTTCTTAGATTCACTCATACTTTGTGAAAGAGGAGGCAAACCCAAACAGAATTAATGTATATTGTTTTTCTAAATCCAGATGGTTCAGAACAAATTTCTCCGGTGAACGTATAGAGTTTGTTGACCAGCTGTGCTAGAGAAGACTGGAGGAAGCTCTAACTGTTCTTGCAACAACTGGGAGAACATGCAGTTGTTTCAGTGGCTGCTGTTTGTAATAGTTTGTCTATGGGCTCTCCATGGCTGAAGTCAGAGTTCACACATCCCCTAGTAGTATTTCCATGTGATTATGGTTTTGAAGTCTGTGTAAGTGCTTATTTGCAGGACTTGAGGAAGCAGAACGCTTATCTGGTTGCTCTCAGACTTTCCCTCCTTACTGTTAGTGTTGCTGCATATCACTTAATGTGGGGTTCCAAATGACAGCTCAGAATACGTGTATGGGTCTATCTGATCTGCTTTTCTCTAATAGTTTTGAAATCTTGGGCCATATTCATCAAATTTGACAGTAGGTGGAGATCTCGAAGAGATTATGTTCTAAATAGCTTTGCAAAAATAGATCTCTGAATAGAAGAGATAGGCTATTATCCACTGCTGATGAAAAGCCTGTAGAACAAGTCCATCCCACGTATCCTTAAATTCATTAGGAGCACTCAGGAAAGAATCCATGGAGCTGTTGTGGCCAGTCTTGAAAACATTGGTTCTGTGCTGTGTAGTAGGTGAAAAGGCAAAAAGGATATTTGGTACGTTAGGACAGGAATAAAGAATATGATGGGATAGTGCTATAAAGCCCAAAGTGCTTGCACATCTAGAACATCGTGTGAAATTCTCCCTAAAGCATGAAGAAAGTTATTGAGAGAAGCAATGAGCTGATCAGAGGTGTGGAATTACTTCCTTAAAATAAATAAAATAAATAAAATAAAATAAAATGAGAGTTTAAATACACTCAAATGGTTTAACTTGGAAAGGACTATGAAAGAATGGGATAATGGCATAAAAATCTATTGTCATAGAGAAAGTGTATTCTGTGTTTCTTATAGCACAAGATTTCAGTGTTCTGAGTGAATTCCCAGGCAGTAAAATTGAAAGAAACAAAAGAAAGCAAGTTTTGCTTGAGTTACAATTGTAATTTGCTGCAAGAATATTGTAAAGGCCAAAAGTATAAATATGCTGATGAGTGGATTGGAAATTAAATGGAAAAAATGTCCATTGTGACCTCTTAAACACAATGCAATGCAGCTGCCAGCTCAGGAAATCTCCAAGGAAAGGAGTGGATTCAGCCAGCAGATTAAGACACCTAAATTTGAGGTTTGGTGTGTAGGTGTCTCCATGTGAACCAGATGTCTAAGATCCCGTTATACTCAGTAAAGAACTTCCGTGGGATTTAGTTACATAAATGTAGGCATTGAATGCCATTTTAGGCATTGTGGAGTTTTCTACTTGGCCTCCTGCTCTGAGAAGCAGGAGGTCTCCTAAAAAGTCCATCACAGCTGAAGTCTCATGTCAAAGTCTTGATCTCTCAGACCATCACAGTTGTCACTAAGCATGTGTGGTTAACAAGCTCATAGTTGATATAGCAAACTATTCAGATCACCTTAAGGTAGATATATCAGTGTGTTTTGAAGAGCTGAATAGCTTTCAGGTTCATTAACTGTATTGAGTAGTTCTTTATTGGCTGTGGGAGGGATTTATATCCAGCTGAAGACATCTGCATGGGGACACTTCAATCTCAGTGTCAGATTTTATAGGTTTTGCCAGGCTGTACAGGAGGGCATGTTGCTCAGCTTTTTAATGCTGTTCTTTAAGTATCCTTAGCTAGTCAGACCACTGAGTTGATTCAGCTGGGATTGATCCAGGGGAAGAATACAGGAGATTATGTATGAAAAACCTTCTTAAGATACTCAGATTTATTGATAATGAGGGTTGTGTGAAGGTTAGATTCATGGTGCATTGGATAGTGGTGCATGGATGTGTAGTGACACTTTGACCACAGTTTCATACCTGTTGGCCAAGAGAATAACAGAATCATATAATCATTTCAGTGGGAAGAGACCCTCAGGATCATTGAGTCCAACCATAACCTAATCTAACTCTAGCACTAAACCATGTCCTTAAGAATCTCGTCTAAACACCTTTTAAAACCCTCCAGGGATGGTGACTCCACCACTGCCCTGAGCAGCTTGTTCCAATGCCTGACAACCCTTTCCATGAAGAATTTCTCCCTAATATCCGATCTGAACCTCCCCTGGCACAACTTGAGGCCATTTCCTCTTGTCCTATCACTTGTTACTTGGGAGAAGAGACCAACCCCCTCCATGCTACAACCTCCTGGTTCTGGTGCAACCACAGATACTGCTCATGAAGCCACCAGAATGACATATTCTTAAGCCATTAGGTCCTGTAACTGACAGGGATTTTTTTTTTCCACAAAAGTATATCAAAACTAATTTGGTTGATGACAAGCTTTCCACCTTTCTGTGAGTCAGACCAGTTAGATCTTGTTAGAGTTGCACAACTTGCCTAAGAAGAATTTGAGCTAGGATTCAGGCCAAAGAAAAGTAACTAGAAAAGCCAGATGATAATTAAATGAGTTTTGGAAAGCAGAGTCAGTTTTTTCCTTGATCTCCCACGCTTCAAATTATTTACATTTTCCAGTTGAAAAGACCAAACTTTAAGCAGTAATGCTGTCCTCTTGAGCTGATGAAAGTTTTAACAAAACAAGTAAACAAGTCAGCAAGCTCTGACTTCGTTCTTTGGGTATCTTAAAACAAGCTATGAAGGACTGTTTATGCTTTATAACTGCTCGCCAGTTGTGCTACTGCAGCAGTGTTCCCGTTTGATATTTGTTGACACAATGCTTCGATAGTACAGTAAATAATAAAGACTGTTTTCTAGCATTACTGCTCTTAACAGAGCATCTGTATCTCTGAAATGTCCTGCTCTTCAAGGCGAGACAGAGACAAGACCAAACTTCTAATGATACATTAGGCAGGGCCTCTCCCTTTTCCTATCCATGGGACACAGACAAGATCTACCAACCAGCGAAATATATTTACATTAACACAAACTAATGAAGCAAGAAAGAAGCTGTGGGGTAGAATGATGAGCATAGTCAATGTGTCCCTAAAATTTGCAGGAGCATGAGGGAGAAGCAAGTTGCATGAGTGACAGATAGTGCTTGGGAGAATTCGCGGATCTAACGATTTTGCCTTGTTTTGTCTCAGCAAGGAATCGCAGCACTGAACATACACAGAAAAATAGCATTTTCATGCTCTATTCCATTCCCTTAAACTTTTTTCCTTCATTTTTCAGCCCAAACAGTGTTATATTTCTGTACTTCTCAACACCTCTCCTGTGATATTTTCTGTAGAGTCTCTCCAGAACTGTGGAAAAGTTGTGTCTTAGCTTTGAAGTGTTGCTGACAAAATTCCATCTGGTTTTAGTATTCAGAAGTTCTCACTCTTAAGATCTGGGAGCAAGATGTTACATTTTCTGTGATTTCTTTTTACTGAAATAAAACATTCCTTGGAATCTGTGGAGGGAGGTAATTGGCTAAATGTTCTGTCCAGTGTTGCTCAACTGTGCTCAGATCACTTCACAGGCTTAGGGTCTGGGCCAGCCTGGGCTGATTTCTTTTCCACTTTGGACTGTTTTGCAGAGTTTTGAGAATGAAAACAATTCCATAAAACCCAGAAATCTCGTAATTGAATTGGCTTTTCCCCAATGCATTACATTAGAACTCTACCAAGAGTTTCCTTCCATCTTTGTTTTTACTCCCTGATAAAAGGAGGGAAAAAAGTTTATTTGCAAAGGAGGTCAGTCTCATTATCTTCTTTTTACAGATGTGGAAGTTAAAGCACAGAAGGATGAAGTTGTTCCAGGTCATCCAACAGAGCAATGGTAGAGAGAAAAATAGAACCAAGTCCTTCAGTGCTCACTGTGATGCATCGCTCTGTCTTCCTGTTTTGTATGAAAAAGTCTGAAATGTAATTTTCATAGGTAAGCATATTTACATGAAAGATTCAGAGCTCCTGAAGCATGGAAACCAAAACCTTTATTTATGTCACGTAAACCAACATTAGCTAGAGTTCAAACTGGGACAAAGATCCCAAGTCTGAGTTGTGGCACTTCTGTTGTACAGGTACCTTTTTGGTAATTCTTTCTCATAGAGGGTGTAATCTTCCCAGTATCTTTCATCAAAACATACCTCAGCCTCTAGTCCCATATCTATTATACAAAAGGATGCTGAGCTTTTATTGCATTTTATTTTATTCATACTATAGTTTCATTTTCTGCATTCTCAAGGAGGGGTTTTTCACTTTCGTAGCACTGAGAAAAGCATAAAAAAGGAAGTATTTGTAACAAGCAAAGGATGATTATTTGATAATATTCATAGTTTCATTTTAGCTCTATTTTCCCCATTGGTTTTACAGAATTATGCTAAGTCATACCAACTGGGGGAAGTTGCTGCTTCTCTGTAGCAACTTTACTATCTGTATTCACAGAATCACAGGGTTTGTACTCCTTCTTCCACCTCCCTCTCCAATTTGTCATCCTTGTCTGCTGTTTCTGTAACACATCCTAAAAATATTTCAGTTTTACTGTTTTCATGGACAAGCATTTAGAAACTTCTACTCCAAATCATTCTTTATTTTTGTTTTCAGAGGGATATTAGCAGTATACCTCATCTTTCTATTGTTTTTTTCAAATGAGAATATGTGAAATTCAATTGTAGTTGTGTTTCCTATCTTACTATGCATATGCAAGAAACTAACGAGAATTATATTCTTATAGCTAAGAGGACAATAACTAGGAGACATGACTGTCCCTCAAGGCACTTCCTTATCAAATCTGGGTTTATAGCTTGATTTCTTCATTTGTTATATACAGTGTGTCGATAAAATTCTTACCCCAACAACCTGTGTCTGTTTTATCTATTTGGATTAGAAGCACTTGTAGCTAAACACAGTTTCTTATTGGGCAATTATGTATCACTACAAACAAGGACACCTGACCTCTCTGAGGATTCACAGACAAATCCAAAGCAAAGTCCCACTCAGCAACACAGTCTTTGTTGCATTACTGGTTTGTGGTTTACCAGAGAAATGTGTTAGGATAGGCTATCAAAAGTAGTGCTTCTAAAATGTGACTTTTGGAAATGCCATAAACTTGTTTTCAATAAATTATGAAAACAAATCGGAAAATAAGTATTCTGATTGGTCTATATACGACCCAAGAGCTGTGCAATTACTTGTAAATTTGCTCCTTATTTTAGCATGAAAAAAAGATCTATATGATTAGAAAGCTCAAGATAATTTGAAGGCCCATTAGAAGGCACTAGTATAAATAATATCGCCTTTGTGTTAATGATTTTAGTGAAAGATTAGTAGGCTATTGAATGAATGACTGGAGGAAATAAAAAGAAGTACTGAATACTGAAAGAAGTATACTGCCTAAGGAAAATAGTGAAAATACTTCTAAAAACTGTCCTGGGTAGACATTGTGCTGTACAAGGTGGGAGAGTGACATTCTGTGCAAGTTGTGAGATGCCCCCTGGTGTTACAAACCTCAGCTGTTTATTTCTGTTGGAACATTGTGCGTGGTCATTGCAGGATAAAACTCTTGAAGTCCTGACAGAGGATAAGAAAGTGTAAAAGGTAAATGGAAGCTACAGAAGGCCACAGAGCTGCAGAAGAGGAATCAGTAGGGATTTAGGATCTAACCGCCATTTACAGTGAGCAGAATTAGCTATAAACTTCTCAGTTTTAGGTGACATTTTCAGCAGCAGGAGTTAAAGGCTGCTGTATGGCAATGAGATTCAGGTGGGGAAGGGGTCAACTGAATTTTGTGGAGGCTCTAAATGGAAGGAAGGTTTGGAGGGGATTTGGAGATCCACAGAAAGAGGAGTCTCCTTCTTCACCCAGATGTCTCTTCTGTAGCACTATGCAGGTTATGGTGCCCCCAAACCTTCCCTTGCAGTCACGTGTCTACATTCCAGTCACCACAAGCAACAATATACCATGTCTTCACCCCACAGCAATTTCTACTTATTGGGGGCTGCTGGGAAGAGGAAGAAGCAGCAAAGAGAGAATAGGAGAAAAGGAACTATTTCAGCAACGGGGAAGGGAGGAATAGAAGGCGTCGAGCCAAACAGGAAGGCTTTAGGGGAGCAAGGCTTTCTGTTCCTGTTACTGGGTCAAAGATGACTGCTTTAACTTTTGGTCAGCCCTGAAGTGGTCAGGCAGTTGGACTGAATGATCACTATAAGTCTCTTCCAATGGAAAATATTCTAGTCTAGTCTAATCCAGTCTAGTCTAGTCTTGTCAAGAAAGAGAGAAGGAAATTGCACGTAGGACAGATAAACTAGAATTCCATGCTTTCCTCTAAATTGGTATGGCTCTTCTCCGAACTTCAGTGGTAGTTCTAGATGCTAGCAACCGTGGGGTTGGTTGCCCAGGACTTTTCTGGAAACAAAGTCATATAAACCATGTGGACCTAAAAATGTATAGATAAGAGCAGAATCAAAAGCAAGTGATTCTAAGAGTTTTGGGGGAATTCCTACACTATAACATAGCTATTTGTAATGGGATATTTACTATTTGCAGCTTTGTTTTGGAGAATTGTCATATGGGAAAACAGAAGAGATTTGCTGCTTTGTTCAAGCAGAAAAAGTATTACAAGCTATTTTCAATACTAAATACCACATCACTACTCCTTTGGTGTGTCCCTGTGATGGAAAAAAGAGCATATCATCTTGTATCATTGAGAGAAAATACCAATGGTTAAGCCAGGTGTCTGATTTTAATCTCTATGTATTTTAGAGATGTATTACTTACGGAAGTTTTGGTTCTCTTGTGGACTACATGAGTGAGGACAGGGAAACGTGGAAATGAGGGCAAAATCCCTTTGAACAGATTAATATTGGCTGTAGCAAAATTTGCAGCACTTCATTGTGTAAAAATCTGTTGTTAGCGAAACAGCTCTAGTGGTGTTCTTATAGCCTTTGTTGCCAAAAGAAATAGGTAAGAATTTCAGCTTTTGTTGTAATGAAAGCCTCCAGCCCCTGCTGTCAGAGCAATAAAACCCTGAAGATTTGACACATAATAAAATGATGGCTCATCCTTCAGGAATCAAATTTGAAAATCAATTTACAAATGAGACAAAGCGAAATATTTTCTAGTGTTTCTTAATAAAACCATTCTTTTAATTTCACTGCTGGTTTTGCTAGTGCTCAGGCTGATAATACTGAGCATAAGTCCCAAATATGTCTTCTGGCACTGGTCCAATTTGAGTTAAACCAAAATATAATATCCATTCTCCTAAATGTAAGTTTCTGCTGTACCACATTATGGAACCAAGTTATCTGGGAGTTGCAAAGTAATACCAGATGGTGATCGTAGGTTGGCTGGAATTTGCGGTCTCTCCCGTCTTGCCACGTTTCACCACTTGGAAGCTTCTAAATTATATTGTTCAATGATTTGTCTGCTTGGCTCACTCACTATTCCCTTTCTTTCGGTTTCTGTTTTGGTGCAATACTTCATGCTTTCACTAGGTGGGTCCCCACAACAGTACACTGGGTAAGCAGTTTGTCGAATAGTCTGAACACATTTAGGTAAATGTATCTCCCAGCCAGTTTTACTACCACTTTCTTTTGCAGAAATTCACTGCACCACATGTTTCAATATACAATTTAGTGATTAAAAAACTGATTAGAGTGTTGGGAAGTTGTCATAAGGGGCCTGGACTTGGGGATCTTCCTGGGACTATTGCCTTTCCAACCTACCTATTTCAACTGGAAGTTAAAACAAATGTGTTCTTTTTGTAGCCAGTCAGGTACAGTCCTATCAAGTTTTGCAACTATTTTACCTTTCGAAGGGTGATGCAAAGCTGGTTGGTTAGTGACATTACACATATTCTTCCTTTCCAAAATCAAAAGCCAAGTTGCTTTGCAACTTCCCATACCAGTCAAAAGAAACAAACAAAAATACTTTCCCACGTGTGTTAGGTATTCTCAGACTACAAAAGAAAATAAAGACTTTTTAGCTAAAAACTTCAGAAATTTTCTTTCCAAGTGTTTTATGAGTGTGCACTTGCATAAAAAAAAAGTTTACCTCCTAAATGTGACCAAACAATACCAAACACAAAACTTCGGTTCTCTTTATCCCGTAATGCCCCATAGAGAAGATTAAGGGAAGAAAGTCAGAGATGAGCAATATTTTTTAACCTCCTGTTAGAAAGCCAGTCTAACCCAATGGTCGGTAGCAGAAAAGCTGGACATACATAGCTGTTGAGCCCTTTGTGATTCCTTCTTCACCAGAGTCTGGATATGATTCTTGCCTGATTCAGCACCCATCTGCCACACCAACCTGGGAGAAAACTGTAAGTCAGGGACAGGCAGATCTTCACCCTGCTGATTTTTATAGTTAGAACTATATGGTCTTTAAAAGTGATGGTGCTCAGAATGAGGAGACAGGTAGCTTTATTGTCTCAGGTTGTGTCTTCACCCTGCAAAGAAACAAGATCCGTTAACCCATAGAGAGCTCTATACCACCATGTCCAGGCTGTTTCTGATGCTCAGGGTTGTGCACTTAAACCCAGCTCTCTTTAGAGTGTAGTCTGTAGCACTGATTTAACTTTAGAATGGATAGCTCTTAGCTCTGAGGGCCTTAGCTAAAGCTGTCTTTTCAATGCCCACTTCTCATATCTTGGCACCTATAGAAGCAAAATTAAGACAGCCAGTTGCAATTATTGTGAGGTTTGGTTTTATTTTTTCTGCTTCTTTTGTTCCCCCTCTTATGCAGGCTCATTAAGTGAAACTATTTAATCTGCTTATTTGACATGATAAGACCCTTAATGTGGAAGCCTAGGAAGAAGTGCAAATTTTGATTTTGTTTCATGTGATTTATGTTTAGAGGACAAATAAAGGCTTAGAAAATTCTTGCATTATGTATTACAAATATAAGCTGAAAACTAAAATTGATTGTTTTCTTACTCAGTAACCAACTTACTTTAAATAAAACTGATAATCACTGTTGAATATATTTAAGCTCAGAAAATACTGGTTTGTCAAATAATTAATGCAAGACAAGAGAAAGACTGTCATAGTACGCAGAAGCATGGTAGTACTTAATGTCAGAGGTCTGGCCCAAAATTAATCAAGTGACTATTACATCTGATTTTCTGGTTTTAGCAAGTAGGTAGACAGAATTTTCTGTCTTTTACTCATACTAGTTTTGATGGTCTCTCTGTCTTCATTTTGATTACAAGAATGCCAAATTGGAAAAAAATAGCTTCCATATTGTTTTAGTTTACTTATGTCTCTAAGCAATGGCTGTGAGCTCCAACAGTTATCTCTTTCATCATCGAGCTAGTATCAGTTACAATCTCCATCCTTCAGTTCTGGGCCAAATCTACATTTAGGCCAAGTGCAAATGCTCTAGGAATCCAGGAAAATAAGGAACAGTGAGAAATTCTGATAAGATTTTGATTTGGATTTGTAAAGTTCTTGTGTGTCTGAGCCTGGAGACTTGATCTGGGTACGGGGACCTCATGCTCTCCTGGATTAGAGTCACCCTTCTGTGTCCTTGGGCAGTTACATAAGGTGTAGTAGGAGTGCTCGTCGTTTCTACTTCCAGAGTTACAAACCACAAAGCCAGACATACTGTATGAGGTTGGTCTGCTCACACTTGTCTGGCACCATCATTTCCTCTGGGAAAATGGCAAAAGCAAATAGCAACTTGCCCGCTCGCATGTGGGCGTGATCCTCCTGAGAACATATAATTTGGCACCGGGCGCAAGGGAAATTCAAACCTCCTCAAGCTATGAGTTGTTGACAACATCTCTCAGAATAGACATATAAACTACGCAAAGCAGTTTTGGTGTTCCCTTATCTCAACATTACCTTCAAACCCCATAATGGTTCCCAAGTCACTAAGTCACTCCACTTGGGGAAATACGCTTACAGCAAAGGGTGTTGCTAACCACTTAACCTTTCATCATCCCCCTTGTCTACAGGCAGATGGTAACAACACTTAGTGGCCTCCTCAGGGCTCTAGGAGATGCAAAGCACACCTAAACCTTGTGTGCATGGGTGAATGCTTATGTATTGCTGCCCCACAGTGGCTGTGTGTACAAAGGGTATTGTAGTCCTTGCAATAAAGGCAATGGTAAACATTTTAAATGCTAGCAATTTCTTGGTCAGATGATTAGCTGTTCAAAACGGGCATTGAATTTAGACCGGTTCCCTGTTTGCTACTCAGAATTTGAATGCACTTAAGCATAGGTGGTGGTGTCACACCTATATTACTAGTGACAGACCTGTCACTGTAGTATAGAAGTGCCAAGTATCAATCCTGTAGTGAAATCAGGGGGAGGTATATACATATTTCAAGGCCTCTTGAGACTGAGAGTCAGCAAGTGAACCTTGGCTACAGCATAGAGAATTGGTGAGTTGTTAATTAAGAGGATTAGAGTGGTAGGCATCCTCTGGGCTGTAGCAGGATTTAACAAATGCCTATGAATGTGATGTTCAACAGGACTCCAAGGCAAAACTTGACTGTAATTTGGAGGCTGTACATAGGGAAAAGAGAAAGTCCAGGATCATGTTACTCATCTGATTGCAAAGGGCTCTGTTTTCAGTGCTGCCCCCAGGGCTTTACCTGATCTATCCAAAAAGAAGATGCCTGTGCTTCCCACCCTGCAATCATTCATACATAAACAACTCTAAATACTTTTCTGACTGTTCTGCCAGTTTCAGCTCTTCTTGCTTATTCAGTGCCTGCTCTCTTGCCAAAACAACAAACTGAACTGTGTGGGTTGTGGTTGGGGGCAGAGGCAGGCAGCAGCGGTCTGCTCATTTCCTTTGTTTTTCATGTTTCTCTTCGGCCTTTCCTTGGGTAAAATCCAAGGGATGGATCATTGCTGGTTTCATCATGATGCAGAAAGAACAGACATCACTTTTCAAACAATGACAGCTTTATGAAGCTTAACAGGCTCAGCCAAAGTCTTGATGCTATCATCAGACACGTCTTTCTTCCCAGTCCCTGCAGGTGACTGCAGCTGGCAGCAGATCTTTTGACAGTCAGATTCTGTATGTTATCTCTGTTGGACCAAGCCTTTACATAACATGACAGGAAGATCTGGGAAACAGATATGCTATTTCAAAGCATAAATATCATCGTGCTGAGTGCTGCAGAAAGCCTTTATTTAATTGAGCTCAATTTGGTTCAGACATGGTCATCTGGTTTGGCTTCCAAGCAGGATTTCTGTAGATGTCTGTTCAGTTTCTTCTTGGACCACCAACTGTGGTATACACATCACTGTGCCTCCATTTCTCAGCTCTTCAATGGGACTAAGATGTTCTTCACTTACAGTAAAGAGAGGTAAGGAGGCATAGGAAGTCAGTTTGTGAGATTTTCTGATTTTCTAGTAAGAGACATCCATATAAATAACTGAAATACAGGACTGAAATGGCAAGAGTAGTTGCTACTAACAGCAGAGAAACATGGAGAGTGTTGCTGGTACGCTGCCATCAAATCACATCACGTAACAGTGAAAACCGTCCCTGTGAAGGAAGCCAGACCATGAAAAGTCAAAACTATTTAAGCTGTCAGAGTTAACATGAAACTGAAGTTTTGGATACTCTGTCTGACAATGTCACTGTGAAGGTTTAAAGAAGTTTAATTCTTCAGTTTGCTTATTGCTGCTTGTGACGATTACTCAGAGCTTCAGTTTAGGTCACAAAGTATTTTTGATAGTGATCAACTCCGCATTTTAATCTGCAGGTATTAGCCCAAGGCTATTTCTTTGCTTCCAACACACCAAAAGTATTTAGCTAAACAAAAAAAGCCAAAAAAGAACCTTGATAGAGTACGCGTACATTCTTGTTTGCCTTTTTTTATTTCCCCACCCTTTTTTACGAAAGAGCAATTTCAGCTACCTGGCCTTTTCTGGAATGCAATCTGGGAGGTGATTTCATTGTTGCTGTGTGAACAGGAAGGGCACAGCCCCAGCACTGACAGCGTCCCCCCAGCTAGTGCTGCCACCAGCGTCTCAGCACTCGCCACCAGGTTGAAGACTTGCGTTCCCCAACAGCTACGGATCAGAGACAGCAAAGAAGCATTAGATGGTTTGACTTGTGGCATTTTGGGATATTTGCTCATTTCCCAGAGGTCTGGGAGGCTCTGGATTCCCTGGCATCTGGTTGAGCCAGGGAGATAGATTAACTGAAGGACTGTTACTGTTTTGTCTTGGGTGAGGCCGCCTGGGCAGCCAGCTTTTGATTTTGAGTATTACACAAAAGGTTGCTTTAAATCTGCATGTTCTAGGGATGAGGGGTTGGAAGCGAGAGGGTAAGCTGCAGGATATTTTTTTCCTTTGCACAACAGTCTTCACTAGCCAACATTGTTGGCAAAAGCAGGAAGAAGAAATTCCCCTAGAATAATGGTAATATACATTGTCCTGTCATGCAGACTGTAAGCCACAGGGATCCAATCCAATATGGTGCTAAGGGTCTG
Organism: Nesoenas mayeri; assembly: GCF_963082525.1. Taxonomy (NCBI): domain Eukaryota; kingdom Metazoa; phylum Chordata; class Aves; order Columbiformes; family Columbidae; genus Nesoenas; species Nesoenas mayeri. The sequence goes on from NC_137543.1 coordinate 156,987,771, forward strand.
ATTTTAAAATGATTTAGCTGCCTGTTCCTAGCTGCTACAGGTTGCTTTCAAAGCACTGGAATACGCTGAACAGTTCTGAAAGTCAGAATCCAAAAGTCTAATGCTGCAGCTGGACTACAATGACCATGTTTTTGTGTACACAGTGAGCTCTGCTGACTATAGTGGGTTCCTCCATGAAGTGTTCAGCTGGAATTAAATGCTTATCTGTTTGCAGATACTAGGTCATTGGTGTTTCACGTGCTGTCCAGGAGATAGGCTGAACAAAAACTGGAGACTGTAAGGTCAGTGATATCTGTGTAAACCACGACATGTGCTTTCTCAGACAATCCTTTTACAATGCAATATTCTTGTAACAGTTCTTACTCTATTCCTCATTTGAAAGCAGCAAATTGTTGTGTGCTTTCTGGAGTATATCCCTTCCTGCCAAAGCCGACTCAGAACAGAAGGAAAAGACAGCTTTGCTTTTCCAGCTATGGCTTTTTAAAACATTTTTGTCTGATTTTGTTGGGCTCCCAGAGGATTTTTCATGGGTATGTAGCATGTTATGTTGTTACTGCAGTGTATCTGTGTTAAACCCTTAATCATTCCACAGCCCTTTGAAGTAGGGAAGACTTACAAGTCCTGGGTTACAAATGAGAAAACAGTAGCTGAGAACTTAACCCCTGTAAGATTTATTTGGGGCAAAATTCCCATATGGGAGGAGTTGGTTGCCTTCCTTGTTCTTGCCTCAAACCACAAACATTAGTGACAGTGAATGGACCATGAGGGATCCGGTCACTGCTGTGAGTACGGGGACGAAGATAGAACCTGACCTGCTCTAGCTCCCCCTTACTTCCATCAAAACTCTGAGCACTCAGTACTCTCGAAAGGCAGGTCTTCAATGATTTGGCAGTAGACATCCTCTAGCTGTTTGTAAGAAAACTGTTATGGACATCTCAGTTATTCTTCTAGTTTGGTTTCTTCCTGACTGGAAGACAGACAATGCAATCTGCAATAGCAGATATATCACGCAGTTTGGGGCACCAAGGCAAAAATTTGTGTGTAAGTCTTGACTTGGCTTTGTTTTCTTATGCAAACAATAATCAACAACAAAAAAATATAATTGATAAGCACATTAATAAGTTAATGATTAACTTACTTAACAATGTTGGCCTTCAGATTGCCATTAGAAGGCATTTAAGCTAATGTAGAGGTCTCAGAATTCTTATTCCAGGTTCCTTGCACACGTGCCTGTCTGTACTGATCAAAGTCTTGAGGTTTTCCTCACAGCTGCTTCGAGATAGAAACTTTGCTCTTGAATAAGATGCATGCATTCATTGCATGACCAGGTTAAAGTCCATACTGCTAAAAGAAACTTAGTTATCTCAGGTTCCCAAGTTTATATGTAGATCTTTTTTGATGCAGCAAAATGAAAAACAAACTCATAAACCATCCCAAACTGCAGATGAACACACTTTAAACACCAAGACAATATAAATAGAAAAGTCTTGGCTGCATTCAGGCTTCTGTCTTAGTTTTACCCAGACAGTTCCAAACTTTTTAGTTTTCCTTTCATGTTTCTAGATCTAGTTAGATCTACTCACATCTCACTAACAATTTACATGAGGTGTGTAACATTAGAGAGCCTCATCAGTGTAAGTTGAGATGCAATTTAGACTGTCAGCTTAAAAAATGGCATCATAGTGGTGACCCTAAATCATAGAATCATAGAATAATTTGGTTTGGAAGGGACCTCCAAAGCTCACCTCATCCAACCCCTGCCATGAGGAGGGACATCTTCACCCAGATCAGGTTGCTCAGAGCCCTGTCCATCCTGGCCTTGATTTACTGCTTCCCAAGGAGACCTGGACTAAGACTTGCTAAGCAAGTGTTGCTTTTCATCCCCGGCACTTGTGCTCTATGCCTGTGACTCAGACCGTGCAGCTCAGTGGCAGATCCCCTCATGACTTGATAATACTGGGGAACTCTTCCAAGTGAAATGATTCTACGATTCTATGATTCTGTGGTGTGTGATAAGTATTCCAGGAATTTGCCATTTACCCACCAAGTACTAGAATCATGATGCTGAAAGGAGTGCTGTATTCATGTCAGGTGCGTAGAATCTACTTTATCACTAGAGAAAATTTAGGGATAAAATAATACTTAAAACCACGAGATTTTCAATAATGCAGAAAATTACAAAAAGATAAAAGATGAGTCACTAAGATTATATTTGGCAATAAAGTGCTGTCATGGCTGCTCCAGCATCTCATCCAGTAAGAGCTTGATGGACTGATTAGTTTCTGCTGTCTAGATCAGATTTGGTTCGTGTAGAAACCTCTAGAGTTACATCTTTCATGCTCTAATGATAAAGAGGTTACTCTGAGTCTCTTGGAGCAGCTCTTCCAGCCTAAAGCAGACTGTTGTCACCCACACCTGGTACCAAGTTTCCCCCAAAATAAGACCTACCCTGAAAATAAGCCCTAGCATGATTTTTGAGGATTTTTGAGGATTCTCAAAATATAAGCTCTACTCAAAAAATAAGCCCTAGTTACAGTTAATTTTAAAAGTCAATTTAAATAGTGTCCAGGCAGTTATACATGTAAAAAAGTAATAAGTTTTAGAGCAAGAATTAATATAAGACCCTGTCTTATTTTTGGGGAAGCAGGGTAACACTTTCCCTTCTTGTCTGTTAGGACAGGGCACTCAGGTTCATGAGGGAAATCAGATCTTTTCTGTACACTACTCTCCTTAAAGTGCTGAATTGATTTTTGTTTTACATTTTGATTCAAACACATTCCTGGCTTCAGTTTTGAACTGTTTTTCTTTGTTGTTATTGTTGTTGTTTGTTCGCTTGTTTGTTTTCTCCTTTACAGGTCCCTCCAGACAGGGTGCTGAATGTTGCAAATCGTAACTCATGAATATATAATGTGCAATTCATAGATAATAAATAATTATTATAATTCCATTTGAAAATGTAGATACAATGAGCTCATTTGTAGCAATTTAGATATGATACTTGAAGATAAATGGATGGCAAAACTGGGAACTGGAGTTTCTAGAAAGACGGTTTCAGGAACTTTAAGTTACGGGTGCCTTTTTCCTGCTAAACCCCTCACAACTCTGCTTAGAAAAGAGATGGGAGAGTTTGGCCACTAGATCTATTGAATGTTTTGTGTGCAGGGTTGTGTATAGGAGTGTACAGTCCTCATACCTTTACACCTCTGGCATAACCTTTTCTTGGGTGTTTTTACCCCTGTAAGACTTTGAACTTGGTAGAGAATCAATGTGGTCTCAGGACAGTATGATGACCTGCAGTACAGTCCTCCTTGCATCTAAACTGCCCCTATCTGACACAGGAGTACAAGGTTGAGACAGTTTGTTGAAGGCTGAGCTGGACTGTTCTGATACGATTTTCTTTATCTTATCAAAAGTCCCCCAATGAGCCAGGTGAGTCCAGACTTCTTTTGGTCTCTGGTTCCTTGGCTCAGTCTTTGTCTTCAGGCTGCACGAGTCAGTTTGCTATTTTCTGGCTACCGTTCTATAATTTTCTGCCTCTTTTTTTTCTCTAGTCACTTTTACCTATGGCTGTATCTTAGCAATATTTTGGTTCACAAAACTCTGACTTGCCTTAATCCGTCTTAGAACTAAAAATCCTCTGTTGCATTTTCCTAGTTCTGGCTCTGAACGTAGTCACAGAAATTTTGATTGCTCTGTGTACTTTCCCTGGCTATTTGGGGTTCCCTGCCACCTCATTCTCTATGCACAAAACCAGATTAAACTTGTTTGCAGTTTCCCTGCTGTTACCATTTCTACATCCTCAAAATGATGATTGTATATTAAATAGCGATTGCATCTTCACAGGGATAGTCGCAGCTGTGGTAGGCACCAGTAGCCTGAAAAAGTGGGTGGTCAAGTTGACCCACTCCATTTATTACATTTATTACATTTATTACATTTATTACATCTCTCTGATCTGAGAAGAGTTAGAATCACAGTTTAAGACTATTAAGACCCAGTCCTAAGTGAGGCTGGGGAGGTGCGTGACAACTGTCAGCCTGGGACTGCTGCAAAACGAAATTAATTCTCAGATGTTTAGCTGCAGTTGTATTTCTCATTATGTGTGGCCAGTGGCTCCTTTTTCTGAAAGGCTTCTCTTTAAACAACTTACTTTCCAGCTGACCTTATAAGATTGCAATATGAGTCTGAAAAAATCAATTAAAAAAGAACTGAAATACACTTCTATTATATATTAACATGTGTCCTTGTAAAGAAAGGCCGTGATCTGGGTATGCAAAGGCTAATAATTGACCAACTTGTGGTGCCATAATGTTTGTTCTATTTATTTTTTTTTGCAGAAAGCACACAAAAACTTTGGAGGAACACTGAAAAAAATCCACAGAATACCCATATCAAGTTTAAATAGGCACATTTAAAAATGTTGAGTGATGATTATTGATGTTTATCACCAAGGGCTCCAAAACTCTTCTGTCTAACTCAAGAGAAAATGTAGAGTTTATAGGTTAATGGTAACACACAAAAAATAGGTTTACTTTGGCTTGTTGTAAGACTACAAGAAAAGCTGAAGATCTAAAATGATAAAGGCATGTGAAGAGACTGGTTTGTGGTTTTGTGTTATTCACAAGAGACAATTCAGCATTTGATTTCAGGAAGTTTCTGAGGGCTCCACGAGGTGCTCAGCATTTACAGCATTTACACAGCTCTGCCTGCAAACCACTGTCAAACTCAAACTTGACTGTGACGTTTGACTCGGAGGAGAAGCTCTCGGTGACCTGCACTGTTTTGGGGGGACAAAGAGGACAACGCGCTCCTGTGTCAGTACTGGTGGTGGAGGGCAGGTAGCCTGGGACTTTTGTGTCCAGTGGCACCTGAGAACTGATTTGGCCTCCACCCTTTTTTACCTTCCTTAACTTGTGTGCTTCTGTTTGTAATTCCCTGATTGCACTCCTTTTCCTCCAGCTGGAATTGCCTCGTACCCTTGAAGTATTTAACTCCCACAGATTTCATACCACAGAACTATTTCTTCCCTAAAATACTGGTACAAAAAACAATTTCTTTCTTTACAGTAATCTTTCTCAGACTAATTAATATTTGGTTGTGAATTCATTTTGAGTTGCTCATAGTGGTGCCATAACTTCTTTGGCTTAATAGTATTTCCAGGAGATGCCAAGAGCTATGAAGAAGTCTCATAATGTTCAGAACTACCTCACAGTCTGCAGGACTATGGTGAAATGAGTCACTCATCCTTTCCCGGTGAATTTTGGGAGAACTCACCTCTCCTTCTGGACAAGCACATCCTGGGAAAGCTTCAGAGGGCTTGGAGTATTTGAATAGTTTAGCTTCTATCCACATTATTCCAATGAAATAATGGTCTTTCACCCAAATAAGTAAATTCTTTAAGTTCAGTTTGTAACTCTAAATGAGCTTGATAAATGAGCTAATCTGTGGTGCTTTCAACACAGACTTTCTAGCCTAAGAGCACCAAGATTTTTGGTAAGCTGGAGACTATATTTGTGCAATATAATGGCAGGGCAGACTCAGCTGTGGTATCCAGCTGTGAATCTGACACTAATCTTGTGGTAGTCACACCTTGTTGGGCCTAATTCTGAGCCTAATGTTTACATTCTGTGTGGGAACATATTCCAATCACCTGTTGTTACCCATATCGAGTTGTATATACTCCCTGTCATCAATATATTGCAGGTTGGGTTTGGTTTGCTTTGGTTTTTCCCAGTTTCTCATTGAAAATCCATTCCAGAACTTGCTTGCTCTTTTATGTTAGAAACTTGTAACTCCTGGACTAAATGTATACATGCCAATTTTTTTTTCTACCTTTGTTCTTGTATCAACTTTACATTTTAACTTAATTGATTTCAGTTGGAGCTGAGAACACATACAGAGTCAATCTGATGCTTTTTGAAATAACTTATAAATCTGTAATTCCAGTGCTCTCGAGTTTCCTTGGAGGAGAAAGTACATGTTTCCTCCTGCCCAGTGATGCTTTGATACCAAGAGGTTTTTATTTGCTTAGAGCAATTCTTCAGTTTTGGGAATTTGTTTTAGTTTGGGTTTTGTGACTCTACATCTCTGGTCTCTCAGAATAAATATTAAAGAGAAAACCAGCATACACTACCCAGAATCAGCTTTGTTAGTTAATTGCTTACCCAGAGGATAAATAATGAACCAGATTTACTGTGAAGAAAATTAATGAGAGACATATTTTTGTACATGTATCCTTCACTCCACACTACCACTGAAGCTGTAATTTTTTGTGTGCTTCATTTGTAAATATTTATATGAACTTTGGTGTATACTTGTGAGGCTATTGGGAGTTCCTCAGCTTCTCTTTTAGTGCTAATGGTCAGAATGTACTAAAATGTTTTTTTTCTGAAGTTGCCCTAATTTCATGGGGTATCGGTGTTCTGGTAGGACTAAGCCTTTCCTATGGGATTCCTGTCAGATTCTCAGGAGATGAATGGAAAAAGTTGTCCCTTCATCTCCAAATAGCTTAAAATGAAGTGTCCGAGTTTCCACTCCTAGGAGTCAAGTCTTGCTGCTGAGTTCAATGACAGCAAACCTGAGTATTTTAATAGTGTAATTGTCAGTTCAAATACCAAAAGTAAATTCTGAGTGTCAGGTGCCTAAGAGCAGCATCTGAGTAACAAATCTGAATATCCCATTAAATCAAACACCCTGTAATAAGTACTTTGCATTTTATTTTGGCAGTGGGCTAATATTTGTTTAACACGAATCCCAAAGTTCTGATAAAAGCAAAACTTCCATTATTATAAGATTGCAGGACTAATCCCAACTTTAGTAACAAATGGCCTGCTTCCAGCAAAAACTATCAACACCTTTTCCTCGTAAGAAAATGTAGTTACTTTGGGGCCAATTTTGTATGGAATGCTTGAGAGTGGTTTGAGATACATATGCCACATATTCATATATGTTTATGTCTGCATATTAGCAATTCTGTATCTTTACTTTGGCGTTGTCCTTAATGTAAAATTAGATCTGTTTATGGTGATTTTTGTGTATGAATGGTTCTCCTATATTCTTAATTAGTTATATATTATTTAATTACTCTTGTAGTATATGCTAGTCAAAATACAGATGTGCTAGTGTTCTGATTTGGAGTTAACCAGGCACAAAATGCTTGCTGTTATGATCTCCTAGATATTAAATATCCATTCAGATATTCATAATTCTGGTAATTCTGAATAGCTTATAATTGTACTGTCAGTTCAGATAGTAGAATTGGTAGAGCTTCCTACTGTGCATCAGGAGTAGTGTTGATGGGCAGGAAGAAATGTGAGAGGAGAATGACGTCTCTCTCCCCACTTTCAGCCAAGCTGCTGTGCTCTCCTAAGTGCTGACCATGACACACCGAGACTCTTAGCACCCCTCACCTCAGGATCATCTCCCAGTGGAAACGGGTCTTGTGTGGACCACAGTAGTGCTGGGGCATAATTAATATATTTCACTCAGCTTAGGAAGACTCTCATTTCCTGATATAGGACTCTCATCTTCTTGTTTCAATGTTCCTCCTGCTATTAATTCTCCTTGAGGCTGCAGGTTCTGTTCCTCTCCTCCAAATGCTTGTGGATTTTCGTCTTCTGTCATACAACACTACCACTTTTTTCACACTAGGAGCTCTGCTTTGTCACAGGATTTTAGTGGTTCATGACATGAAGTGATGCCAGATTGAGCCGCTCTCTGAACAAGGAAAGGTGCTGGGAGAGGAAGAGACACGGCCCTTTGCTTGGCCTCAGTGTGACTGTGTCACCGCAGGCAAGTGTCCTCTGTTAGTGACAGTAAGGGGATGTCACAGTTCCTTCAGGCATTTAACATGCCAACAGGTCTCCTGCTGAACACCTGATGATCTTTGTCTCTCAATTACGGTTCAAGCACATGACCCTTTTTTGGGTTTGCTCTTAGTCTGTAGGTGAGGAACATTCAGGGCTGGCATCAGGACATTTTAGGACTTTATTAATACTCTTTACATGCTATTTTGCAATATTTTTCCCTCAGTTCGAGAGGGACAGGGAACTGCTGGAGAGAGTCCAGCGCAGGGCAACAAAGATGCTGAAGGGAGTGGAGCATCTCCCGTGTGAGGAAAGGCTGAGGGAGCTGGGGCTCTGGAGCTGGACAAGAGGAGACTGAGGGGTGACCTCAGTAATGTTTATAAATATGTAAAGAGTGAGTGTCAGGAGGATGGAGCCAGGCTCTTCTTAGTGACAACCAATGATAGGACAAGGGGTAATGGGTTCAAACTGGAACACAGAAGGTTCCACTTAAATTTGAGAAGAACCTTCTTCTCAGTGAGGGTGGCAGAGCCTGGCCCAGGCTGCCCAGGGGGGTTGTGGAGTCTCCTTGTCTGCAGACATTCAAACCCGCCTGGACACCTTCCTGTGTAACCTCATCTGGGTGTTCCTGCTCCATGGGGGGATTGCACTGGATGAGCTTTCAAGGTCCCTTCCAATCCCTGACATTTTGTGATTCTGTGATTTTTACCAAGAAGCTGCTTTTCTTTCAGTCTGGTTGGCAGCTGCCTGTCACATATTCCAGCTGGGAGATCTTTCTCCACCAATTCTTGGCCAGTTGTCTCCCCGGTACCTGGCCCTGTCATTTACCCATGGAGATGTGACATCCTTGGTCTGTACAAGTGGATATAAATTTGACATCTGTTATTTCAAGCAGATCTCTTGTATCTCATTCTTTCATGACTCCTGCAGATAATTGCACTCTGTCGATATTTCCTATTGCCTTCCAGACTTTCCCAGCATTTTGTGTGAGCTTCTGACCGTGTCCTCATTCCCTCAGACAAGACATATTCCTGCTGCTTCTGTTTGTTTGACTCCGTAAGCTGATTGCCAAATAAGGAGTAAACAGCACAAATGGGAAAGTCAATTTGACTTAAAATAGCATGAATTGAAGACTGTTGTTCTCTGTGCTCTCCCTGCAGTGCTAAATACCCAGAGAGCTGGGAAGACTGACTGCTTTCTGTTGAGAATAATGAAGTCGGCCCAAAATGGGGACCTATTGGTTACCAGTTACGAAGGTAAGAACTATTTATTTTCATGTTGGTTTTATTTTCATGTTATGGGAGCCATTGAGTAGAAAACACACCAGTTGCATGGCCATTATACCTCTGAGGATTCATATTAGCTGTGCCTTGTGCCTTTCATATGTTATTTCACACCCAACCTGGGAAAATTACAACTACAGCCTCTTCATCGGTGACAATACACGATAAAATAATGATTTTTTTTTTTAATTTTGTATTGCATCTTCAGCATCTAGAATTTCTCCTTGAGTCATTCATTTTCTTTAACTCGCTTTTTATCCTACATGTATCTACTGAGCTTATCCACATCTCTAGTTTTAGCTTTTAATTTGTCGTTTAAGACTCTGAACTCCAGGTACTTTAGAATCATAGAATCATAGATCCATTTCAGTTGGAAGAGACCCTCAGGACCATTAAGTCCAACCATAACCTAACTCTGGCACTAAACCATGTCCCTAAGAACCTTGTCTAAATGCCTTTTAAACCCCTCCAGGGATGGTGACTCCACCACTGCCCTGGGCAGCCTGTTCCAATGCCTGACAGCCCTTTCCAGGAAGAAATGTTTCCCAATATCCAATCTAAACCTCCCCTGGCACAACTTGAGGCCATTTCCTCTTGTCCTATCACTTGTTCCTTGGGAGAAGAGACCAACCCCCTCCATGCTCCAAGCTCCTTTCAGGCAGTTCAGAGATCAGAAGGTCTCCCCTCAGCTCCTGTTCTCCAGCTGAACCCCCCAGGTCCCTCAGCCGCTCCTTTGCATAATATGACATAATGAAAATTTTAATAGATAAAAAATTAACAATCTCAATGAAGCTGCACTGAATCACACCAACTAGCATCTCTTGGGAGATCTTGGATCCATGGTGGGCAGGACTTTTATGTTCTAGGGTCATCTCTAGAAATTTGTTGCTTTTCTGACCATTTAGCATTTAGACCATCATTGTAAGAAAAAATGATACTTATTTTGAGATATTTCAAAGCAAAAGTTTTTCCTGATGTGAAATAATATTACCGTAATTTTTCCCTGTCATTTTCACCATTTTCTAATGTTGATGGAGAGATTTAAAGTTATTCTCCTGGCTTTAGTATCTCAGGCTGAGTTTAAAAATGAAATGTGTTGAATCTGCACTTCCTACATTATTCCTCTTTTGGAATTCTACCATTGCTATGGTAATGCTCCATCTCCAGTCTTAAACTGGATATATCCATCAGGATCTAACATTTCCACCCTCTTGGCACAGGTGCAGGACACAGACATCAGGTGGCTTTGTTGTCCTGAGGCCAGCTGGTACAGCAAGGCTTGTAGTAAACCTCTTCTCTCTGAGACAGAGCAGCCATGTCCAAGCTTCCTACTGGGAAAGATGCCTGACCGGCGTTAATTCCTCAACCATGCCTTGGCAGTGTCTTCCAGAGCTGTAGTTGGCATGAGGCAAAACTCTGCAGAGGCTGTGTGAGCAATTTAACAATACAGAGTCACAGGACAGTGCTCAGGCCCTTGCCCTGACACCGTTTGGTTTGCTAGTGGAGGTGAAAATTCGATTTCTGAGCAACCTTCGATTTCTTTCCAACCTTTCTGAGCCACCTTTTGTTCTTGGGAGATGGCATCTTGGATGTGCATCAAGGCATGTTTCACACCTGCTCATCGTGCTTATCACAAATGCAGAAGTATGAAACCAATTTCTGCAGCACCTCAGACACACAGGATAGCTGGGGATTAAATAATGTGTTGGCGTTGGTGCAAGCAAGACTGATTTGGAAAAACTGTGCTTTTAGTACAAGAGAAATACAATGTGTTTATGAAAACAAGAAGTTGCCATTCACCTCACATGCTTTTCTGATGTTTGGATCTCCTTGCATGCGTGTGGTGATATCCACAGATCCTGCCAAGCTGCGAAGGCAAGCGAAGTCTCAGTGTATATTCTGATCCTCTGGAAGCCATTGTGCAGATGAGGATTCATATCATTCTGCAGTGTCTTCCTTTTCATTCCTCTGTCTCATCCATAAATGATGACTTTCTCACTGGTTCTGATTTCTGGTGCTCTGCTGTTATTAGTTAATACCACATAAGAAAACATTGGAATTGCTTTATGCAGGAAATACACTTGATCAGTGCAATTTTGCTTTTCCTAAACAGAGCCTAGCCACTGCCTTTTGGTGGAGGTCAAGTGGAGAAACACTGGTACAGGTATGTTTGGGGACACCTTACCACCAACACCTTGCAGCATAATAGATTTGAACCTAAACACGCAAAAATCATTTTCCTCATGACCTTCCAGACCATCCTGGAATTGACCGCTTATGATTGCTTTTGGAAACCCCCCCTCTTTTTACATCTGCATCACCAAGCAGTAATAGATGTTTTGGGGCAGCCTCACCCACTTTGCTCCAGAGAGAAGTGTTGTTACTGCCTGTTGTACTGTCTGAGGCCCAACACACCCTATGCCAAGGAATAAATTCTGAGATTATTGCAGAGAAGGCTCACAGAAAGTGCGTTTGTAATTGTGCAGCTCTCTGAATTCTTCCCAGTTTGCTGGGAAGTGCGTGGAAGTATTTTCAGATTTTTACAGCTGAAAACACTTTTTGTTCTCGTGCCCACACATATCTGATAGAATGATGCCTCTGCCTCCTTTAAATGTGCTTTTAGCTAATGTATTGCATTACACATACTGTTGGAAAAGAAAATGAAAAGCAGACTTCTCTTGAAGCATCTTTGTGCTTCTCTGTCTTAATTTGCAGGACTGACAAAAATTGTGCTATATGGGAAACAAGTATCTTTCTACTCGTTTTGCTCTATTCTAGTCTGCTCTATTCAGTTTTGATTGAGGTTATCTGTCTAACTTGTAGGCCTATGCATGCAAATCAAAAGCACTAAGTATTGTGACTGGTTAACAGGCAGAAATTCTGAATCACAATCAGTGCAAAATACAAAAGAAATTTTCCTTTATCAGTAAGGAGGAAATTAGATGCTTTGTAGAGCTTTGTCCATTTCTTCTGTGATTCTTCAGTACTAAAAAAAATCTTGAGGCTGAACAGCATCATTCCAATTAATTGAAATTTTTTGGTATATAGAAATTAATATATTACAAAAACATATTCTTTATCTCAGAAGGTGATTTTGTCATTGGAAGGCTCTCCTGGCTCTTGGAACCAACAGAGGCTGTTTTTCATGTTTATACCTAATCAGGTCTCCTAGACACTTCATTTCTATGCAGAGATGACAATGAGAGTATTATTTTATTCTTAGACTATAGTAATGCAGATGAGAATCTGAACTTAACTGTCACCACAGCCTACAGAACAGCGCTGGCATTAATATGAACCACGTGAGGGGGTTCAGGTCACATCACCACGCACACATCTGATTTACTGCGGCTGCATCTGTCCCAGTGGTGTCTGTGCAGCTGCGGGAGGACTGTGAAGCTGTGAAGATGGGAGGTGGGGAGGCAAGCGCTGCAGCTGGCAAAACCAGGAGCCTCCTCCCCACCCTTGCACCGGTGCCCATGCCAACCATGCTGTGGCTCTCTACATACCAAGTGGACCCATTGCACGGGCCTACTCATTTCACACAGAGACTTCTGAAACTTTTTGATACCCAGGATCAACTGTCAAGCTGCACAAGATCTGCAACTGAGACACTTTTAGGAAAGAAAACTCAAAAAACTGTCCATGCCTTTGGCTGTTTGGAGGGAATTTAGCAGTCAGATTAAATTAAAGAAACAGCTTAGAAAGTCCCTGTGAAACTGCTTCTCTTTCACTTCCTCTCCTCCACTTTGGGTCTGGATGAGACATCTCACTGACTCTGTGGGTGAATGAGGGCGGCAGCTCTGGCGGGACCAGCCCCCCAGCAGAGCTGGTGTGAGCAGGGTGCACAGAGCTGTAGGGCAGGATGGCTCAGCTGGAGCAGCAGCTTCCAAACAGCACCATGTGCTGCTGGGCTTCAGGTGAGGAGGATTTATTTCAGTCATCACCAGTGTACCAGAAAGTGACCGGCAGTCTGGAGAGGCATGACCACCTGAGCACATAACCTCCCTCCTTCAGCATAAACATCTGGCAGTCTTTGCTGCTGTTGTGCTCCTGGGGACCAGAAATTCCTCTCTCATTAACCTCGTTATCTCACCTCACTTCAGTCAGTTAAGCTTTCCTGGCACGCTGACCATTTCCATTGCAAATTTCCCCGTGGAAGGCCATTTTAATTGCAGTTTTGCTGCAAAGAATGCAGTTGAGCTGTCTGCAGGTATTTCCTCGTGTTGACTGTGTTCTACTTGACTTGAGAATTGCTCCTGCACTGTCAGCATGTGGCAGGTGAAAGTGGGCAGAGAGATGTCAGGGTGTGTGTCCTCTCTGGCCTCTACAGAAAAGACATGCAGGGACTACTCCACCCTGACACTGCATCATGTTAATTATGTTGTGCTGTTCATTAAGTTAAGGAGCCGCCTTATGCAGCAGAGTTGAACTAAATCTATTCAATGTGTTGAACAGAACCCGAGCGATCGACTTTGTGCATGTTCAGAAATATGAGCAGAAAACTGGAGAGCAGAGAAAGATGGAGAACAAAAACGGGATGAGAAAGAGAGGTGGAATATGAAGCAGAGCAGAAAGGAACAGGGAGAAGAGGAAATGCAGAGACCGACATGGACAAAGGTGAGCATAAAGAAAATAAAGAGAAAAATAGTTGTGATGGAGCATAGCAGGTGCTGGGATACTGGATACCAGTAACAGCCAAGTTACTGGGCACCCAAATTTCAGAATATATTGATATCCAAGGATTTGTCTTTAAATTCTGGAAAGACTTTAAAAAGGTTTGAGAGTCCCAAGTAAGAATATATGTATACACATGCATAAGAAATAATGTGATTGATCTGAGAAATTATGACATTTTTCCTGGTGTAATATAGGCATTATTTGTAGTGGGCAATTTAGTCCCCAAAATGGGACGCGTGCAGGTCTTAGTGGCTGCAAAATACTTATAGATTGCAAGTGTGAAAAATCTATGTGAAATGCTCACAGTAAAATTAATCTATGTAGTCTGGAGAGAAAGAACAAGAGTTATTTTCATAGGTAGTTTTTTTCTGTAATAAAATGTATAAGTGCTTGGCAATATTACTAACAACAAACACTAAAGCATTAGCAAAAAATGCTGATTTTAACAAAGATCTAAAACCCACCGGCAACTCACATAATTCTCCCCATGCACTACTCTTTTTAGAGACACTTCTTCATTGAAATTTAAAATGTTAAAAACCCCTCTATATACTGCATGTGAAATTTCAGCACAAAAGTTACCTAGTGACATATTATTTTACTTTATGGCAACTACAATCAATACAACCAAGGCTCAAAGCAAAGTTTTATGGCTATTTTATAAACTTAGGAATGAGCTCGGGGAATTTTATCATGGAAAAATTGACTCAACCTGTACTTAAGGAATAAATAGAGCAAGTCCTGTGATGGAGTGTAGTCCAAAATGCACGTGGTACTTCTGCTGAGTTCCAGGTATGGTTTGGTAATGGGGAGCACTCAGGTGGTATTAGGGAGAGGCAAAATATGTGTTTGAGATCTGCTGCTGTCCCCATGAAACCTCTGAGTAGTCAGGGTGATATTTTCAAAAGTATTTTGGTACCCATTTGTTTGTGACTAGTAGTTTGGATGCTCACATGCCTCTGAAAACGTGATTGTTAGTAGGCAAATTGGCAGGATTTAACGCAGAAAAAAGAATTTCAACTCTCTTTAAAAGTACTTATGATGTTGCTTGTTCACGTGATGGCTGCATTTGTCCCCTTAAGATAAAAACATGGTTCCTTATGGTCTGAAATAATTGGTGTCTCCTTTATTTTATAGCAGGTTCTTACTAACACTTGATTTTATGGGGAGTCAAACTCCTGAAGTCCAGCAGGTGTAGGAGGATTTTGCCTTTTTTTAGTTATTTATTTGTTTTTAAATGTGTCTTTACTCCTCAGAGCAGCAACGAGAAGTTTAAAAATATGACTGGAGGATCAAGGGTCATACCTGGGACCTTAGAGAACCAAAAGAGAAAAATAGGAATAACCCCACATTATAGTATTATTAAGGTTATAAATATGCTTAAGGCAATACTGTGATGGGGGAGAGGCTGATTCATAGGGGTTTTTAGGTTTTGGAGTTGTGTTATACTGCCTTTATGTTACTTCCTAAAGCTTATTTTACATTATCGACCATTATTCACATAAATAATCTACCAGAAGAAATTGAATTAAGTTAGATTTAAAATACTAAATGTGGAAAATAACTTATTGTAGAAAACAATTTGCATAAATAATGGAATGGATTATATATATAGTAGATTTTATTCCACCTCAGATGTTCGGTAATTTGACAAAGAAGAGCCAGGAGATCTGCTTACAATACCTAGTGCTAAAATCCTCTAAAGAAATTAAACCTTTTTTCCCCCGTTTTTCAACTTTCAAGACCACGCTAGCAATGAAAAACATCATGACAGTTTTTTGGTAGACAGGTTTATTAGTAATTGTCTCACTTTTTGATTTAAGAGGCCAGATTTTGTTCCCATATCCCTTGGCAGCAGCACTTCATTGGCAGAACTGTTTATATAAGTGTTGGCGGAAAGCATCTTACAGACCCCGCTCCTCTTTTTCGGGGGCACCCCCAGGCTGGCCCAGGCACCAGTTACTGCCCGGGGAAATTTTCCTTCCTCTGTCCATGTGCTGTTAATATCCCTTTCTGCTCTGGTGACAAAGTTGTTAACCCCTGTGGTCTCATTTCTGGGTCTGTTTCCTTCCATGACATCCTATAGGAACCTACAGAACAGTTATATATAAGGTTAAAACGGGAAATAACTCTGAATTCTTATATTTCTTGAAGATAGCCATCACAATCCTAAATTTTTTCAGAAGTTTTTCATGGAAAACGAGTCCCCTTCTCTTCTCAGTGCTCATAAATCATTGTTTTATAGAATCCTGTAATATTTCATAGCGATAATTATGGTGCAGACTCTGTGAATACATCCATGCACAGATTCGAACCCAGTGAAAATTTGTGTTTAAATGATGTGATCAAAGGTCTGTGGCTGTAACGGGCTTTGTCTAATCGTCAAATTCAGACAGTTTTAAATGGTGTGGAGATTGTCGAAGGAAGAAGAGTCACTTCCAAAACAAAAACTCCTACTTTGATCCAAAATGTATAAAAAACACTCGCAGTTTTAAGGCAAAGACATCTTTTTGCTGTCCAAAAATCTCAGCCCAGACAGCGCTCCTGGGCTGGCACTGCTGTGGTTTTGCTCTGTAGCTCCCAAACGCCAGCGACCAGTGCAGCCATAGGTGAAATACATTTTTGAAAGTTTTTAATTTTCTGATACCCTGTGACGCCAAAATCATTTGCCCGCGGGCTGTCATCTGCTCGGCTGAATTGGCATTCGCGTTTGAAGGCTTTCTGGAGGGAAGGAGCGGAAAAACCGATGTTCCAAGGGTGGGCTGGGGCCCTTCTGGCCTTGGCACAAGTTTCCTGGCAGCAAGGGGGCAGCAGCCCCGGGGTTTTGCCCCGCCCGAGCGAGCGGGACAGGGGCGTCGGGCAGGTCCCGGTGCCCAGCTCCGGCCCCCGGGCTGCGGGGCCAGAGCAGCAGCCGGGCTGGGGCTCTGCATAGCTGGGCTCTGCTCCGCAGAGCCGGGCTGGGGCTCTGCATAGCTGGGCTCCGCTCCGCAGCTTCAACCCGCTTCGGGTTAGGCTCCGCAAAGTCGGGCTGCGGCTCTGCACAGCCGGGCTGGGCTCTGCAGAGCCGGGCTGCGCAGCGGTGCTGCTTGCGCGGGAGCGCTACGGGGTAGGAAGGGGCTGCTTCTGGGGGAAATAATCCTCCTTTAGGGCACGACCGGGAGAAATCCCGGGGGGAGGGCGGGGAGGAATCAGCCTGTGAGGTCGGGAGGGAAGGGAACCGCGCCGCCTGTGCGTTTTTGGCAAGGTGAAACCCAGCCTTTTCGCCCACCCCCGTGCTCCAGCAGCCCGGAGGATGCGGGCGCAGCCCCAGCTCCAATCTCCGCTCCCCAAGGGGCCAGCGGGGCGGCCCGCACCCGCGGAGAGCCGCGGAGAACAGCCGCGCTGGGCTCGTTGTGCATTTCCTGGCGAGCTGGCCGGGGCTCTCGGCACCGCCCGGACACCTCCTCCCTCCCGGGCCGGGCTCCGCGTTGGGCTCCGCGTTGGGCTCCGCGGGGCAGCGCTCGCCCGCGGGGCGCGGAGCCGGCCCGGCCCGGGACATCCGCGCTCCTCCGCGCCCCCCGCGGCCGCCGCTCTGCCAGGAGCCTCGCCCCAGCGCCTTCCCCTTTTTGGGTTTCTGTGGCGTTTGAGCGGTTTGGGGGTTGTATTGTTTTTTCCCCTCTCTTTCGGGGAGAGCGCGGCCGGGCTGGGCGAGGGGAAGGAAACTTTCTCACCCCCCAGGATGCTCCGGATATTTTTAAAAGGGCGGAAGAGTGAGAGAGGGAGCAGCGTTTGTAAGGGCATCTCATACTCTTGAGAAGGTCCCTCCTGACACCTCGCTGCGGGGATTAAAGGCCGGAGCTGGAGAAACTCCTCCCCTTTCCTCTGCTTCTCCCATCCTCCCCCCCAACCCCAATTTCCTAAGGCTATTTAAAAAAAAAAAAAAAAAAAGAAAAAAAAAGAAAGAAAAAGGAGCCTTGGAGTAACTGCGGCCGGTGGGACGGTGGGGTGAGGTGGAAGAGGAGCCTCCCCCTCCAGATCCATCGCCCAGCACCACGCCGGGGTGCAGGGATGGGAAGCACTGCCATGGACAAGAGGAAAGATGCCTCCAGCAGCAAGAAAAGCTCCAGCCAGAAGAAACTCATGTTGCGAGTGCACATCCCCGTAAGTAGCTCCTTGCTCTTCCTCCCCTTCGGCAGCTGGTGTGGTTTGGGCGCTGGAGCTTGTTTTTCTCTGACATGTAGCGCAGCAAAAGGCAGGGAGAGGTGTTTCCTGCTGGTGAGGTCTGGAATTTGGGGGATGCAACAGGCAAGTCCTCCACCTCTGGGGCGGGTTGGAGCATGGGGGGCTCCCCTGGCCCGTGGCACCGGGCTGTGAGGATAAATTGAGCTGCACCACTGCTCCCCTGCCCTGGGCTGTGGGTTTGGGTCAGTGTGTCTCACCCCGATCACACACAGACTCGCAGTACGGTTTAGCAAAATGTCTGTTCACCCCCACATGCTGGTCTCGACTTCCCCAGGTTTGGCTCTGGGAACTGTCCGTACCTTGTGGCTGAATCAGTGTTTAAATGGACTGTTCCCCCTCTCAGGACTAATCCACAGCTGAATTTCTGGGGCTGGGGAACGCAGAGCTCACTCAGATTTGGACACAAGCTGTCTGTTTATTGCCGAAAGAGCAAGGACAGTTGTATTGCCAAGGTGGAGCAGAGCAGTGAGCCGCGCAGGCTGTGCACTTACTCTGGTTTGTTTTGTATGTTCACGCTGTAAAGAAACATGCAAGAAACTATAGTGTATAGATACAGAATAACCTCAGAACAAAACTTTCTCTCTATTCCCAGTGAGTACTAAAAGGTTGGCTCTGTCTCCAGAGTTTACATACCTTTCAAAACTTTATTTTCTTTACTATTAGGATGTTCTTGTTATCTATGTAAGTATTTAGTTTTTACTTCTCAGTCCCGCTGTGCTTTTGGTTTCAGTGCTTCTGGTAAGAAATGGCAGAGTCCCTGTATCCTAGTGCAATCTGTTTTGTGTGGTGTTTGTTTTTTGGTGTTTTTTGTTTGTTTGTATTTTAAATCTCAGTATGTGAAAGTGGGAAGCAGTCCCACATGTCTCTGCCAGGCCACCAGGGAGCAAAATGATGTTTCTAGTTCTAAATTTTTTGTCTGCTTTAGGGAAGAATAAGAAGGCAAAGTGAATTTATTAGGTGTCTTGAGCATGTGGAATAAAAAGGAGAAGAAATACATGGTTCTTCTGCAGATTTTGTTTTTCTCTGGAGAGGAATGCAAGCCCAGGAGCCTAAGCCAAGCTTCTGGAGCTCTGAGTGCATTTAGTAGGAGAAAAGGGGCTGTTTCTGCTAACATGGATATTGCCTGTGCATTTGTGACTGGACTTTTTAGGCGATAATCTTTGCCATGTTACCAGTAGTACTTGACAATAGGGATGTAAAATATAAGGAAAGTAAAATGTACCGCACCAAAGCGTGACTCACCTTGACACTTTATTCCTTTTTATTCTTTTCCACCCTGTCTACTGCATTGTCTCTGCCATCTCTTTCCATAGCCCCCAGCTCTGACTCGGTCTAGCTGGGGACTTCTGTGCAGCTGGATCTCCGCATCTGCTCCGAGAAGCTGCATCTTCTGCTTGCTGAAGAGCCACAGGTAGCTTAGGAGATGCTGTGGTTGCTATAGGATTTTACAGGATACATCTGCTGCTCTTGAAATACCTTCTGACCACCAGATAACTCTGACCAACCCAGTATTTTTCCTTATTTTTTGGTTGTGAAGCTAAGGTGGAACAAGTACCTAAATAATTTGTTCACACTTAAGAATTATTGACAGAGGAAGGCTGATGCATTTTCTTAATTGCATCCCTAAGCCCATAGACAGCCTCACTTCATGAGTGTTGCCTTAGTTCTGTCTTGGAGCATCAATTGGGGATTGGACTAGATGATCTTTTGAGGTCTCTTCCAATCCCAAACATACTGTGATACTGTGATACTGTGATTAGTAGTGGGCCATAATTTTTCATGTTCACTAATCTCTTGGCCTCTTTGCGATGCAGTTTGTCACTAAGTAGTGGCAGTTATTCAGATACGAGCCTGCAAATGCCTGATATTGCACTGAAGTCGGCACAAATTTTACTGTTCACCCAGCTGGAAGCAAGTCAAGATTTGATAACAAGGTAACACCTTCCATCCCTCCTCTCCCTCCCCAGAATATGATCCTTGTGTTCCATTCTGCATCATTCTAGCATTCCTGAAATGAACTATTCGGCCCAGGATCTTTCAGGTTGTACTTGCATTTTTGGTGGTTTTCTGTTATCTGGCAGAGTTTAAATATGACTTTGCCATAAGAAAGAACATTTTTCTCATTCTCCTCATTTGACAGTGGAATCTGCATTTGAAAAGATCCATTTAGACTGTTGTTTTTTCTCTTTCATAATGTTTTCTTGGCTGTTGTTTTGAAGCATCATTCCTATTATTTCAGTGGCGCCTGTCAGTGTAGCTGTAGTTATCAAGGGAGCTTTCACCAGACGGTAATTTTTATTTTATTCATCCTCTTCTTTGTTTTGCTGTGAGATCGTGTTTATTGCTGAGACATGTAATTCTTGCTCATTGAGATCTTCAAATTAGGAACAAGAGAAGGACTAGCAAGGTCTGAGTAGGAGGGGGGAGAGGAGTCAATTCTGAAAGAGGAAACAGTGGGACAGAAAGGTACTGTTGTGATGCAGACTATCCTAAAAAGTACTTATTAGTCACATAGAAATGCTGACGGAAAAAGTAATGACAAATATTGTGCACAAAAAAAGGTGAATATTGCAAAATATACTACAATTAGGTTAGAGGATTGTGGAATAATAGGCATGTCTGGAAAGAAAGTTGTGTACTTTGCTTCCCTCTCCCACATATTTGTATTTTTGGGGGTTTGCCTGCGACAGTGGGAAAAAATAGATCAATTTGAGAAGGCTGGTTTTGTGCCTTTCAACACTTGAGGGCATTTCTCAGGTGCACCTTTCTCAAGCAGGAACAAGACATGATACAAAACGTCTGGAAACACTCTATTTTCACCTTCTTTCTGTGCTCAGTCTCCTTGGGCACAAGTGGGTGGTGTCCAGCCCTTGCCTCTGGGAATAGTGGGAGACCACCACGTTCCTGCCAGGTGGGTTTCTAGGTGCTCTCCACTCATCATTCAGTGGCCAAGAGGAAAGTGGAGGCTGCTGTATTCTGTGAGCACAGCAGGGAAGCGTTTGCTAAATTGCTGGACTGATTGAACAGCTTTTTGTTTCTTTTTTTCTTCTCAAATACACAACTAACAAGCTAGTAATTTAGATGGACCATAATAAAATTGCAGGAGCTTTTGTAAAGTAGAGGTCATATCAACCTCCATCTTTCCCAGCAGCATATTCTGAAGTCTGGAAATTAGAGATGCCTAAATGGAAATGTCTGGTCCAAATATCCCCGCGAGCTGCTACAGATTTAGACAGAAACCTTTGCTCCCTAGATGCATCACAGCTGTAATATGAAGACATTAACATTATAGAATTCCTTTTTAAGCCATTAGAAGATAATGCTTGCACATTACTTTGAACATTTTCAAAACTCTATTCTGAGATGGGATGCAATTGTCTGCTGAGTAGGAGCCCACAGCAGTGAGATCAGCGTGTTCTTTTGTCGTCTTGCAAAATTGATCAGTACTAACGTTAACGTTACCATTGTCATCCTTGTCTGCTCCTGCTTATATGAATTTCAGCTGGGATAATGCAGTGAGTGCCAGCAAAGTTGTGTTGTATTTACAGCAGTACAACCGAGGGCAGAACCTGTCTCAAGAGCTTCACCATGGCAAGTGCCAAGCACCTGCTGCTCCCCGCACGTGGGAATTGCAGAACCTCAGCACTTGCTTGGATTTTTCCTAAATACTCACAAGGTGACTTTTTATTCAAAAGTACAAAGAGATTTTTTTTTCACAAATTAATATAAATATAATATAAAACCCTATTTCAGTGTTACCTCTGGTATTAACACTTCATCCCTGACAAAGTTGAAGCACTGGAAGGATGCTCCTAGAGATAGTGATCCTTTATTTTCAATGCCACACAAACTAACAGATCTGCACACTTTCTCCCATTTCTTCATGAGCCTTTGTGATTTTGAACAGACTCCTCAATGTGCAAATTTACTGCTGTTTCCAGGCCTGTTGTTATGTCAGGATGCCAGGCTGAAACATCAGATGGCTTCAATATTTCTAACCAAAGAGATGACAATGATGCTCTTGACAGCTAATGTTGGCTTGGTCCCCTCCATCTTGCTTTCCACACTTGCAAAGTCATTAGTGGTTGCATGCCTAATAAATCACTGTGAAATGATTTTGTTCTGTCACAGTTTTTGCAGAGTGCTTCTTGTCTCCTGGTCATTGCTGGGTGGGCTGATGAGAACAGCACTTCAGTCTAAGGTTTGCTTTAAGAAGCCACAGACGGGAAACAAGCTGGTCAATTATTTTGAAGGAGATGAAGGAATAAGCTTCCAATGTGATCTAGGAATTACAAAAATGTTTGTTTTCTTGGGAAAAGGAGGTGGGGTGAGAGGGAGACAGAGGAGAGAGACATGTTTCCTTAAAATTAAATCTGCAACTGTCCTCCCTTGTGCTCTCATAGGGCAGACTCTGAGTTGTCCTGAGCCTCTGTGGCCTTGAAGCTTAAATTTGGATTCCTCCCTAAAGAGCTGATATATCAAGGATCTGAAAGGGCAGGAGGTATTTGCTCAGGAGCTTTGAGATGGCACTTCGATGGAAAACAAAGAAAAGATTCATGTTTGCGATTGTAATAGCTGCCACTGTAACTAAAGCAGCTCTCTGCCTTTTTGGTTTTAAAGCATAATGCAAAGTGGTCATCAGCTTATTGAAAAGTACTGTTTTTTAAAAGCATTGCTGTTTCTGTTAGGAGATTTTGCTCCTAAATGGTCTCATCCAACCTGTGAATGCTGTGAGGCCCGTGAGCTCAGAGGAACGTGAATTTCCTTGGAAGAATAAGTCATGAATGCAGAAGAAACCTCACAGAAATGTGGACAGTGAGACTCTTGGCCTCCTGGAAGGTGATTCACACCATTTCTGAAACAGAAGAAAATGTATTGCTGCTAGAGGGGTCAGGAGCGGAGTGGAAAGTCATGATCTCCACCTGGCAGGTTCCAGTGCCTGTTCACAGCCCTGCAAAGTTCAGCCTATGCCCAGTTTTCACCTGGGCACCACATGGCATTCAAAGGAGCTGCTCAAATGCAACTGAAAGCAGAATTTGACCTGGAGAACCGGATTTAACATTTTGTTGCTGCTATGGACAGTCATGTGTTGGCTCGGCATGGAGTAGGAAAGAGCCAAAACTGTATCAGCATGGCTGTTGGTAGACCAAATTATGGATGTTAATGTTGAGTGAAGTACCACGTATAATTCTCATCCCTTTGAAGAGGAGCTGAGTTTATATCAAAAGCCATCTCATGTGTAGGGAATAATGAAAGAGCAGAGTTGGTTACAAGAGAAATGAAGCATCACGATGACATCAGTAGCAGACCGGAGATGTCATAGAATCTGTCTGTCTGGCACAGAAATAAACCCTTTGTGGGTGACATTACCCAGGCCTGATCACCAGGCTTCGACAATTATCCTGCTTTCAGGGCCTGATCTGGTTGCAGAGAACCGCTGTCTCAGTTTCCTACTATTGTTTGCACTGTAGATGCACCGCAGAAAGTATTATGCTGTAACAAACAGGGAGACTTATGCATGTCTTCAAAGCCAAAAGGAAAAAGCAGCTTGAATGGAGTATGTTTTTTCTTCTGGAAAGGAGAACTTCTGTACACACATCAATATAAGATGCCATCAATAACTGTAAAATATTATTGATGGTTTGGCAATACAGTGTTGCACTACTACTGAATTATTTCTTGTGCCAGCAGTGAGTTGAGACACTGGTGTGTATGAATATTTCTACTGCAGGCTGGTTTTTGTGTTTATTCTTTAGGTGTTTGCAGGAACTGGAATATTATGCTTCAGTTTAGTGTTTGCATCTGCAATACTGTCTCTCTTAAATCACTTGCATATAACTACATTTGCAAACTTTAAAGCATGAAAGCATTATTTATGCAGTAGAGAACCAGAACATAACATGGTATTTCAGTTTTTGACATTGAGGATTCATAGAATGGTATGTCATGTCCTTTAAACTTTCATATAATTTAGCATGACAGTAAATTACATTATGTAAGCGTAACTTAGTGGGATGCAGAGCAAATGCATTGCAGTATATATTTCATGGTTGTCATTTATATAACCCGCCATGATTGTTCAGACCTTCTGGTCGTTATTGCAAAAGGTGCCTGTGACCTTCTGCTCCAAAACCAGAACCCATGTCATAAGCTGAAGACTTAAACTATTTTTGCAATCAGAGTGGTAGAGCTATCTGCCTTTTTTAAGCTGTTGGAGAACACATTCATAGATCTGGAGTTTCATTAGGAGGAAGTGTGTACACTATAAGCATTATCTGCCATGTTATAAAGCCTTTATCGTCATTTATTCACGGCAGGCACTGTGCAATTTTCAGTTATCTTTTCACACTGGTAATACTGCTGGAACAATGAAAATGAGAAAATACTCTGATTCTGCAAGCCGAAGAAAGAAAAGCTGAGCGATCAGAGTGCTGGCTTATCGCACTACAAAACACGGGATTTTCCTACTCAGCTGTAGACTTACTAGTGGTCTTTTATGAATCATTGATGTTCAGACCTGGTTTGTGGAAGCCACGTGAATGTTGATGCCTTTAGAAAACTTTAGAAACATGTTTTCTGAGGAATTAGAGAAATCAATACTTGGTGAGCTAGAACAGGGCTAAAATTTGAATCCAAGGGTGAAGAAACCTTGCAATGAAGACACATCCCCTCAGAAAAGGTGTAGTTGTAGTTGTAAGAATGTGATGGACTAAACAGATGCCATCGGCATTGCCTGTAACCTGTCTAGTGGAAGAAATGGGCTGTTTCCTGCATGCCACTTACTTTGAATGGACTCTACGCAGAAACCGGAAAAGACACCTGGAATTATGGACAGAATTCTGAAGTGTATCGCAATGACTCTGTTTTTGCTACCCAGCCATAATCTTGGACAAGTTTCCACAGATTCAGGACTGTTATATACCTTTAAACAGGTGTATATTTAATATGTTTGCTAAGCCTGTGTTGTCTTGCTTTTGGTGGTGTGGCCTTTAGAAGGTATAGCTGCTAACAAGTGTTTTTTACAGGATCATGGGATAGTTGAGGTTGCAAGAGATTGTCCTGTCTCATCCTCCTGCTGACCCTGTGGTCAGCTGGAGCAGGTTGCTCAGGACTGTGTCCCATCAGATTTTGAGTATCTCCAAGGATGGAGACTGCACAGCTTCACTGCTCTGAAGGAACGCATTTGGGCAAGGGAAACTCTTTGAGACTAAATATTGTTCAGCCACTACACAGGCACATTGAATTTAGCTCTGCCGTTGGTTGGATCTTGTCCCAAAAAGTGTAGTGTCCATCTGGGGAGAGAAACTGGATTTGGCCGTGTGGTGTAGAGACTTCTGGGAAAAGCATGTTCCGAGATGGGAGTAGAAACTGGACGCAATGGTCCCACCAAGGTGTGCGGAAGAAGGGGACAACGAGGAAGACATAAAAGGTGCTTAGTCAGTGCTATCGCAATGTGCATGGGAGTTTGCCAGCTCCTCAGCAGAGCGTTGCGTCTTCTGGAATGTGGTTTTCATCATGCGTTGTCATTCCTTCTGCATAAATTAATTAGAGGGGGATTTGCTGTTACTGAGTATTAATCACGGCTTCTGTGTTGGAAGTATGACCTAAACCAAGAGGCATGAGGAAAGTCAGCTCAGGGACAAGAGCACTAAATCATCACTTACCTATCTGAATCTCTGTCTACTGTATTGCCTGAGGTGCAACAGAGTAAAGTCCTTGACGTAGGCTTTGCATTGAGGAATAGCTGAAGCCTGAGGTCCACAAAGAATATTCCACACACAAAGTACAAAAGAATAGTATTTTTTGTCTCACTTTTTCATTTTTTTAACATTGTGACTAGTAAACGATGATCTATTTTTAACTCATTGCTGTGCGGCACTGAGATACAGAAGCATCTTATGGGATGTTCTTTCCATCCATGACTGAACGCTGTTGAGCTGGAAATCTGTGCATGTGTAAGCATACATGTGTTAGTGCAGAAAAAAATCTCTGTAGTATAGAAAGCCTTGGTAGATGTGATAGACTAGAGTAGTGTGAGAGGAAACAATGTTGTCCCTGTAGTCCTGATATTCAGGTAGATGGCTGTAGTTTAAGCAACTTGCTCCATGTTGTACAGGAGTGTGACCATTTGACTCACCAAGTTTTGAGACCTAGTTTAGTTAACAATAACCCCATTCTTCTTCTTATGGTATTTGGCCCATAAGGATCCAGTCAGCAGTGACAGTAAGTATTTCCCCTTTTGCTTTTTGAAAATATGTGTAAAGTGGAAGGATTGCAGTCTAATGTCTATAGACAGTCACGTCATTTCCTAAAATAACACTGTTAGGATGCTTTTGGCAGTTTGGTGAGAAAGACCAAGAATTGACGATATTAGATAAATTAGAGGAGACTAATTAACTTCCAGCATCTAAAGTGCTACTTCAACGAGTGTGCCAGATCACCACTCCCTCCATGAAACCTGTGAAACGTTAGCCTTTTTATTTTCTGAATAGCTGCTGGCACATCAGTTGTAGAGTTTTTAAAATGAGGTATCTGCAGCCATTTAGTTAGTGGTAATATATATATGTATGTATGGAGTTTGGGACATCTGAAATAGCACTTTACCAGCCACTTTCAACCTACAGCACCCTCCAAGTAGTTTTCGGGCATCATGTCTCCATTCCTGCACTCCACTGAGTTTTCCTTCCAGTTGGTGGGGCTGGGCATTCCCCAGTACTGCTGCCAGCTACTGCAGGAGAGGGAATACCCGTGTGGTCTCAACACTATTCTTCTTGGGTACTCCTTCCACTAATGTTAGATGAACTCGTTCTTTATGGGAAAACCAAGAGCTTTTGCCGCTTGAAAAGTTGAGCCAACATTATTCATAAATGTAAGATTTACAGCCTGGAATGAATGGGAGGTAGAAGATGTTATTCAGCTATTCTCTTTGCCCTTTTATTTAGCTAGTTGATGTTAAGGGTAAATACTAATTTAATAGACTTCTTTTAGTTGGGTGATGATTAATTATACATTTTCCGTTTTTTTTTGAGAATGGCTGTACACACTCTATGCTATGCAGAGGCAGGAAGGTACATGCCAGCATTTTTCTTTGTAAAGTAATACCAGTAATTCAAAATCTGTGATTACTTCAATTCTTTTTCCTGCATTGTGTGCTTGAAGAGTTTTGGCTCCTCTCACTGTGGCAGACCTGTGGAGGCATCATCAGCTGGCGTGCAAAAGCTGCTGTTAAACGAGCTCTTTGGATTTTCAGCTGTAAAACACGGAGTTGGTAAAAAGAAATATGCCTTATTGAACCATGTACGGCAGTGGGTTAGTCTCCATTACTTAGTAAGGCAAGAATGTTTTTCACCCAGTATTCACCAGCTGTCCTGGTGGACCTCAACCAATAGCTACCAAGGCCACACAAGCTCTTGTTCCTCAGTTTGGCTTTATCAACAGACTGTGTGCATCCTTCTGTCCCACTGCGATGCTGGATAAAACATGTTGCTTTACAATCCCTTCTTAGTTAGCCAACATGTTTTATTTTCCTGGTGTGCATTGCCAGATCAAACCAATGAGTGGTAACTCGGTAAGCCTTGGTGACTTGTTCAGTTTTCATGTCCATCTGTCTATAATCTAAGATCCAAAAATCTCAGAAGGACAGATGACTCAAGGTTACTTGAAATACCATTCACAAGATTAATCCTAGAGAAAAAACAGTAGGTGGTAAGAAGCCTCATAGTTCAGAGACACAGGATTTTCAAAAGAATTTAGGCTCTTGAGGTCCCTTTGCAGTATCTACTACTAGATACTAGATACTGCTAGTCCACCTGCATCAGGGTGTCCTCAAATACACTTGAAAATCAACATTTACATCTTTCAAGATGTCATTCTTCCCCCTCTGCTATTTATATTTGCATTACAAAACAGAAGCCGATTTCCCTACTTTTCCATTCCCAATAACATTCTCTTGCACCCGATAGCTAAAATGCAAAAAAACCCCAACAAAACCAAACAACCAAAAAACCCAAGTAAGAAACCTGTTTTTTACGGAACAAAGATTGAAGGTAATACCAGGAGGTAATTTGGGAAGAGATAAATAGCAGCTGTTCTCTTGGTGATAAAGACTGAAAGTAATACTGATACTTAGTGAGACTTGAGTGACACAATGAAGTCCATGTTCTACATTATGTATGACTGCAAGTGACCAATTGCTACATATTGGTCACTTCAGAAAGAAACTCCTTTGCTGCTCACTTCAACTTTTCAATGTACCTTGAGAAAAAGCTGCACTCATTTAAAATTTGTTAGGATTTTTTATTTATATATATGTTTTTTTTGCCTGCACAAACCTTTAAAATGTGTTGCGAACAACCGTAGGCATTTGATGTGTTTATATTTACTGTGGATAGTTAGGTCAAAATTACTATCAAATATAAATATTTTAAAAAGAAAAATCTATTTCTCTGCCATAATCGAGATATACTTTTTGTCAGCATGTTTCTGAAGCAGAGGTATTTGGAATTAAAGGTATTTGGAGTTCTACAGATCATTGTCAGTATTGCTGCTTGTTGTAAAACAAGCTTTTGGCCTTGACTGTATTTGAAGTGACCGAGAAAGAGACACACATGTAAATAGGGACGAGCAGTAATAGCAGTGATCAGAATCTGCATTTTAATGGGTGTTGGAACACACAAGCTGAACATTTGGGGACGTCTGTCTGGGAATCACCTTCTCCTGGAGGAACAGTAAAATCTTATTTCTCTGGACTTAAGCAACAAAATGAGAGGAAGTGTAAAGTATTCACTCCAAGGAAATATCAATTGTCAGAGAAGATGTTTCTAAGAGTTCATTTCCAGAGAGCAATAGGTACCTCTGATTATGTCTTCTGGTTTGGAATGTTCTGTGCACTTGACTAGGTTAATTTAAAAATCATGGAAGGATGCAAGTGCAGAGCGTGTGTCTGTGTGCGAAGTGAAGCTGCCCTGCGCGCAGCTGTTTGCTATAAACCCAACACATTCAGCGTGTACTACAGCCTGGCAAATTGCTCATGTTGCAGAGAAATGAACTGTGATGGAAAATGCGATGGATGTTTAATTATTTCAGGAACAACAAAAAAAACCCCAAACATATTATGAATGTGCTTCTGCCCAATGTTAGAACATCTGGATTTAGTTTCTAGCTGTACTAAGGTTATTTTTTATTCCATATCCTGTGTTTTAATGTCACAAAACAAACAGAACAACGAGCTGAATTTGTATCTCGACCTTTAGGCCATTTTTATTTTTGGTGGGGTTTGTGTTTGGTTGGTTTGTTTTTTTGGTTTACATGACTATGTAATTTAAAGTCCATTCACCTAGAGTATCGTGCTGAGAGACTAACGCATATTATTTTGAGTCCTGCTGTCCAAGACTGTTGTAACCTGGATTAACTTCCCTCTTCCTCGTCTCTGCCTGCTCCCCTGCACACGGCCATTGCGGTCGAACCCCTCCAAGTCACGTCATGTCGAATAGCGCATGGTCTTCAGAGCTCACTGGGGGACAGAAAAGGCTGGGAACAATGTGAGCAGGCACAGCCAGGCACTTCCACTAATTGTTGGTGTGGAGGATGGAATACAAAAGCAGAAGGAGGGGAGGGGGGAATGGAAATGTGTCTTGGTGTGGAAAAGACCGTGTAAAAACAAATATGTCTGGGCTTGCTCTTTGGAAATGTACATGTTGCAAAGGAGAAGTCCCGCAACAGGAATCTTGTCGTTTAGTCTGCCCATGTAGATAATTTTAGAAGGCTTCTTTTTATTATTCTAGAGGCTTTCTTGGCTATTTGGGGTTGTGGATTTGAACTGTAATAGGTAGTGGCAATTTATTGCTGAGCTGGCTTGACATCCTCTGTTCATTTTGGGTTCTAGTTATTTGGTACTGCCTAAATATTGGGAATGGGAGATTTAAATGAATTAATTATTAATGGAACATACTAGTGGCATTTCAAAATATATTCTGCTGAAGTGGAGTTAATTATCTGAGTCTCTTCCATACTGTGTCCTCTAACCCAGAGCAAGCTGAAGTGCCTTGCAGATCAATTATATAAAATAAATAAATTAGAATAAAATGACATGATTGAGGGGTTTTATTTGTAATGAAAAACATCTTTTCCTCTCAAGAACTGTTGTGCTGAAATATCTACACTCTATTTTGCTTAAACTCTGAAAAAAAAATGTCAGATAAAGACAGCGATGAAGGGATGATCAATTGGTAGGATGAGCTTGAAAACAGAACATTTATCCTGTAGGATAGGTGCTATAGGAAATGATGAGCAATTGAAAGTGAAGTTAGTGAAGTTAGTGAGATTCCTAAAGTAGAAAGAGTAAATTTATACTTTATTACACAGTGGAACTTCAGCTACACACAGAAGCCACCAACCCATGCTGGGATTCATCATTCCATGGAGATGAAATGATTCTTTACACCAAGGACACAGAAAACATGAGGGATACACAGGACATTTGCATGTTCATCTCTTCCTGAAAGATCATCCTACTTATGCTGAAAAGTAGATATTTCTGCAGTGAAATGCAACAGCTGCAATTAGTAATCAGCACAATGTAACACAATTGGTAAAAATCCAAATGCTTACTTTATCCATTTACTAAATGAATCACAAATGTCCAACTCAACTGAGAACTATTAGGGAGGCAAGAGGAAAGGGAATAGGCAGTAGAAACACCAATTTGTTGATTATATAATGTACCTATCATTAGTAACATGATTATGCCAATGCAATTGCTTTTTCTCCAAGACAGATACTTGTTCCCACCAGGGCTGATTGATCTTGAAAAGTGGTTTGATTATGCCGGAGCGTTTTTTAAATGGAAAATTATAATAGGGTTAAGGAGGATGGGGAACTCTTTACTGGTAGAAATATGATTGCTGATAGCATTGCGGAAAAGTGAGAATGCAGAACGATAGGATGGTTTATCCAAGGAGTTAGATTTATCCCTTTTTAGTTAAAATTATGCAAATTCAGTGCTGTGAGACTTATCACAAGGACAGCCCTGAAGACTGATTGTGGCTCAGAGCACAAATCAAGTTCGTACCATAAAATTCCTCCCAACAGCTCATTGCGGCACTTCTACATATTTCGACAGGCAGGACGGGCCTTCCAGCAGTTACCCCCGAAGATGTTTATTGTAGTGTAGAAATCCGGCTTCTGGCACTGAGTCGGGAACTTCATTTCACAGCAATCTGCTAAACATCGTTGCTGACTCAGACTGATTTTGAGCATGTTGCCAAAAGATCTTCAGTTTCTCGCTCTTCTTGACAGTCTTCCAGTTTTCACATCAGATTTCTCTTTATGATGAGTTCCTATTTTTGTAATCCACTGATTTCCAAAAGCCACTGTACCCTCCACATAAATAATATCCCCTTAGCAGTACCCCCAGCCAGAAGCACTAGCTGCTATCTCTAGATGCAATTTCTAAAAACCACCATGGGCACAAAATAGAAAGGCCACAAAAAACAATCTCACAGAGTTCCATGTTGGGTCTTTATGAAAAGGATCTTTAGTTTTGTTTACAACCCTGAGACATGGGCAAACTTTAGGGATCAATATCAGGTTTTTCAGAACTTCTGATGACTTTGGCTGCCCAAGGGTGGGAGGCTTAATGCTAACGGGAGCCACAAGGCTCCTGTTGTTTCATGGAGGATACCCACAATTAGCCTTTTAGGGGATTTAGGGAATACTCTTTTGGCTTAAATGACCTGTTCAGCACAGAGCAGGGAGCGGCTGAACCTGCTGGAAGAGGATTTCCAGCTGTAGGAGCTGCTCAGCACTGGATACGCCGGGTCTGCTTCTGGTGTTACTTGTATTAGTGGGAGTATTTTCCCTGTCATCACTGAAACCGCTGTCATCAGCGCGGCTGGAGCTGGAGGCACCATTTCTGTACAAGGCAAAAATGTTAAGATTTCAGCATGACTTTCTGTAGATTAGAGGGATGGGAGAAGGAACCACCTAAAGCTTGTGAGTGTCTAAAGTATATATTTTTTAATTTTACAATAATTTAATTTCACAAACATCTAAGTGTCCTCTGGATATTCAACTGAGAGACAGCTCCTCGCAGACAAGTTTTACAGCTCTGCTTACTACAAATCATACCACATTTAACAGGACTGTGCAAAATGCCTGATGGAAGAGGTGTGTGATGGAGATGGACGAGTGAAATGAGGGTAAAGTGTTAATACATGGCTAATGCCATGATTCACCCTCGCTGCTATTCTGAGGGTGTTACAACTGTAATTCTGTAGCTGTGGTTGCTTCCAGCGGTCTAAATGGGGAGGCAGGTAAGAGGTTGAACTCACTGTGAGCCAGAAAAACTAAAATACCTCTGTGAGTACTGGCAAGGCGCCCAGGCCAGAATAAATACATTCAACCTTTCTCTTTCACATCCTCCTTGTAGAGACGAAATACAAAAAGGCCAAACAGAATTCTGACAGACCGTATTTTGTTTAAATAGAGGCCTGGTAACTATATGAGATGAAGAGACAGTTATAAGGCTAAATCCTGTGCTTCATATGGATTTAGAACAGTCATTTAAATAAAATATGCCTTTGTACACAGACAGAGAATTTGTGAATTCAAGCTGTTTTATGTATGTATGCATAATATATGAGGTTTTTTGTACATAGTACATATACTTGGCTAGATTTTTTGTTGTTGTTGAAATCATCATGGTGATTTAGTTAATGTTGTTTTCTTTTCTGAGCATCATGTCAGAATTTATCGTGATCTATTTAATCGAGAAAAGCCTTTTATCATCTGTCTCAGTTTGCACACAAGGCCAGTTCCAAGGAAAGCTTGAGTTTTCCGAGAAGCTTCCAGAGGTTACAAGCAAGGTTTCTTTCTATCTGGTAATGAATTAAAAATAGGCTTTAAGAAGTTCATATGTTCCTTTCTAGGATATTCTGGTTTTCAGGCTTTTCAGCACTGCTGGCCATGAGTGTGGATCATTTTACAGAAGTGCTCAGAAAAGGGTCCGTGATAGCAGGGGAGGGACAGGACTTACCTCTGATGGCTGGAGCTGGAACTCTTGATCGGACACATTGGTTTAGCTGCACAGGAGGTTTTAACTCTGGGAAGGAAATTTAATGATACGTTCTGTCAACAGGCTTAACATTTCTCACTCTTGACTCTTTCTCTTTTCCAAGTATATGTATTCATTAAGCTGACCACAGAAATTCAATCAAATATAAACTCGGCTATTGCTGGTAATTCATTAACAGATTCATCTAAAACTTTGTTGAAAGCTTTAGTTTCTGAATCAGGTCATGAATGTCTCATTTCCTCACCAGTCCAGAAATCCACAGTTGATTTGGTGGTTAAAGCCAAGTCTAGCCAGACTGCGAGAACAGTGTCACCTCCTAACCACAAGCTTGCTTTGTTTTGGATCTGGCTGCGCTTCTTCCCCGTGTCAGGACTGCAGAAGAGGAGGAAAACCTTGTAGTGTGAAATGTGGCAGTCCTGACCCAGCACCCTGGAGGCTTCCTTCTTAATCTTGAAGGGAGCGTGTGGCCCAAACCGAGCGCTCGCTCCACTGACCTTTCGGCAGTTAATTGGCTGGGTGCAGAGTATGTGGAGTGAGCTCTGGAACCGATACAAACCATCTCATATGAGAAGCTCTGAAGTGCTTTAGAAGTTATGTTTTGTCATATATAACGGACGTGTCGGTAGCTCTAGGACAGAGATCACCAGGTGTTTCACTGGTGCGTAGCAGTATGAGGAAAATTTGTGCAGGAGTTCAAGAAAATTACTTCATCTGGAATATCTGATAGGGAGGACTTTATTCACCAAGAAATGCAATGTGTGGAATGGAGTTTGGAGTCAAAATTAATTTGCTAAAGGAAAGTTCTGTGAGATCTTGACTGGCCGCAAATGGTTTACTTATGTGTGTCTAGGGAAAAACATGTTTTGTTCATTCTATGTGAACTCAAGTGTCTGGGTAGCACTTTGCCTGCCTGCACTGGCCCTGGTTTGGGGTGTTCCTAGTGAACCAGCTAATATCAGTGCTCTAATTACTCTGAATCTGAAATGTAAAATGTCACCAGTTATTGGACTGTCGATTCTTGGGTATACTCAAGATCCCGTTATCATTCAATCTCACCTTGTTATCCATACACTCTTCACTTTATTCTCTGTTTATCCTCCGTAGGTGGTAGCTCCTATCAGACAGATGTACCTTCTAATATCAACTTTCTATGCACTCAAGTTTTCATTCACACCTCAAATACGGGGAGACTTGCTTTGCTTGAATTTGCCAAAGAAGTGGACTCTTGGAGGATATCCAGGTTTTTATTGATGGGGTATTTGATCCAAGTATAATATTTGTTTTAAAACTCTCCTCAAAAGAAATCCTGGTGAGAGAGCTAACATAACATAATAACCCTAATGCACTGTCCTCCATCTCCTTCCTTCTACAAATATCAAAATGTTTAGGAGAAATGATTCAGATAATAATACCCACGTTGCCCCAGAAGTATCATTATTTCTGATTTAAAGCTTGGAAAGAAAAGATATAACAAGTAACTTGCTCAAGTCTATAGCAAGCTGGGAAGCAGAGTTCAATGGTGCCCTTCTCTTGTACATTAGCTAAAAATATCATGGTGCTAAAAAGCCAGACTGTTGTAGGTAATTCAGCACTGGCAGATGTCTTGGCCCACTCCTGACTGTGCGCTGATTCTGTATGGAGCTTTTAATATATAAGATGAGCTGTAATGAGGCTTCCTTTGGCCTCAGGACTTTACCTGTGGTGGGGTCTGTTGTCAGACTCCTGTGTAAATGGATTTACTGCCTTCAGTGAAGTCAGTTTGACCCAGCAGAGGCAGAATCCGATAGCACCGTGAGCCTATGGCTCCCCATAAAACATCCCTCTCTGCCATTCATTGTTAAGGCTGATGGAAATAAGCCAGCATTAAATGAGGGGTGGGAAAGTATAGTCTTGCCTTAAACTGAGTACAGCCGCTGTTGTTACTCGAGTTAAGTGCAAGGGCAAGCAGTGTTTTACATGCTCTTGGCTCCAGAAAGGCCCTGCTGAGGGAGCCACGGGAGTTCTTCCCACTATTTTAAAAGACGGGTCACCAGAATCCCAAAGTTGCAGCAGCTGATGCCTCTGGAGAGCGGCCGTTCCCTGAGCCCTGGGGAGAGCTGAGGAAGAGCAGATGCTGTGAAAGACGCCCTCACCGTGGGAACAGTGGCTTGAACCTGGAAAAATGGTGACAAATCCATTCAGGATTCTCCCAAGGAGGGTCTGTTTTTCTAGATACCATAAAAGTTATCTGCCAGGTGGCTGAGACAGGTGACATTAGGGACTATGGTGGTGGCTGATGCAATGCTTGAAATAGAAGATCAGTGTTGGTATGTTCCCTTTCCAATCCAATTTGGGAAGCTTTTTATTTTCTTTTCTCTCTCTGTCCTGTTTTACTTGTATTTTAACTTTTAAAGCTTTTCCTTCCTCTTTTTTTCCCGTGCTTCTCTTTTAAATCTACTTAATTCTTTCACATTCACAGAAATAGCATTTGCTTGCTTGTTTGTTTTTCCAGGCTGTTCAGTAGGTTACAAAGATAATTTCTGCTCGTTGGTTATTTTACATTGGTAGGATCATTTTGATTCCCTTTTGGAGTCATTCTACAGCTCTTCATCAAATCTTGGGGCATTTGAAAGTCTTGTATAAGCAGATGAAACATATTTATGAGTAGTATCTCATGTTTGTCATGTGTATGGCTGTGTCTACACACACCCATATTTCCATGTGTAATTTTGCATGTAATCCTTGCAGCATATTCGATGTGAGGTTTTTGAGAAGGACCAGAAGTGTGGTGTTAGGGAACAAGGACTTCTTAGGACAGGTTTAGTATGTTTTGGTGCAAGTTTAGCAAAAAATATGCTTGGCCTCCTCTGAACACTGAAAGGGTCACTCTCTGACATGTAGCCACATAGAATCATAGAATCATTTTGGTTGGAAGAGACCCTTAGGATCATTGAGTCCAACCATCACCTAACTCTGGCACTAACCCATGTCCCTAAGAACCTCGTCTACGCATGTGTTCAACCCCTCCAGGGATGGTGACTCCACCACTGCCCTGGGCAGCCTGTTCCAATGCCTGACAACCCTTTCCAGGAAGAAATTTTTCCTAATATCCATATGTTATGTACCAGTCTCTTTCCAAATTTGGAAAGCGGCTCAGAATTAACCTTCTGAATCATCCAATGTATTTATGTTGACCCTCATATTATACACAGAATGATTCCTTTCCAAATGTCTGCAGCTCTTCCTGATCTTCCAGCCATTGAACATCTGAACTGTTTCTGTTCTGCGGATCTGTTAGGTACAGGGTCTCCACAATAGGAGCAGAACTTCTTGAGCCTAGAAAAAGTGCTAGAAATAATCATTATTCCTTTCCCTTTTTGCTCTAGAAGATGCATAAAGCAAGAAGGAGCCTTCTATAACCTGCCATTTATTTCCATTTCCTGCTCCTGCAGGAAAATACTGTCTGAAAAGTAGTGATGTTCCTCGTTTTTTTGGAGTTTCCCTCCAGGATTGCACTCTTTTCCCTTCCTATTTTCCAACCTAAATTTATTCACAATGTTTCCATTTTCTGATTGCACCCACGAAGAGTTTTTTCTCTTCCTCCCTTGTTGGTGTTTATCCACCTGGTGTGACTTTGCAGAGCTGTTGCGTATGCTCTCAGCTGTCAACTGCACAGCTGAGCCAGCCAAGCTCTCTCACTTGCGTCCTCTCATCGTCAAAATCGTCTTTTGGTGCACCTGTTCCCAGCTGAATTAACCTTTCCTGACACAGAGCTGTACGCATTATTTCAGATGAGTTTTCACAGTGCTAATATATATGCTATTAAAGCTTTTTATGTGCTCTGGAGGATTTCTGATGCGAGTGCTGATGATGTGCTTTATTCACAGGATCATTTTGAGATGGGTACACTTTAGTGTGTCTCTGTCTAGCTATTGAATGCTTAAGTTTTAGACAAAATTATAGTCCATAAGTACATAATTTAGGGATTCAACTAAACTGATTAAATTGAATTGGTTAAATTAACCTGATTTCTGTTCCTCCTCTCATTGATATAATCAAATCCTTCCTGTGACATATTCTGGAGCTTCTGTCAGGGAGTGAGCCCAGTACCTTGGTGTCATCCCCAAGGTGTCTGGCTTAGCTTAAACATATTGAGGTTGTTTCCCCAGGTTTCAGTAAACTGTTTAATGGAAATATTATTGCTTTTCTTTGCACTAGGGACTTGAGATTCCTTGTTGTCCTCCATTTTGCTTGGGATACCAGCAAGAGAGAGCACAAGAGACTTCTCCCTGCTCCCAGCTCTGGTAGCTGACACTTGGGGCAAAGGGAAACAGCATGAGGATGCACAGGGGGTAACAAAGGGTTTGCTGTGTACAAATTAAATCTTGGAAGAAATTGCCAAGAAATTCAGATCTGTCCCACAGCTGTCTGGCTTATCACTAGGCTGGAGTTGGGCAGGGTCTCACAGAGGTGGCACAAAAGTGCCACATTTCATGGTCTTAGTGACAGTGATAGATCTTTTTGATTCGATATTTTTTTTTATTATTCAGCAAATCACTTATTTTTCTGACTTTTGCCTTTTTTGTCCTGCTTTTCCCTAAAACTTATCTTGAAAAAATGGACATCTGTGTGGAACATCCATGAGAGTTCGTTGAACTATAGCCCACTAAAACAGAACTTGTATCTGCAAGGTGTTTGTGTGGCATTTCCTATAGGTTGTGTAGCCTATAAATCTCTTGTTGCAGAATCAGTTTAGTGCAGGAAGACAAACTAATTATCTGAAGAAATCATTAAGATAGAATTCAACATGTTTAGTTAGGGTGACCTCTGTCATCCTTGCAGCAGTAGCAGCTGTCTAGAGCTTTACAAGAGAGAGTGATTGGGACAAGCAGATGGGGTAGATGTTTACAGGTTTGGCTAAAACAGCATGACCTTTAGAGCTGAGCCTGCCTAGACTCAGGTCTCCCTGTGTTTCGGGTAGCCTGCTTTTCGCACTTTCTTTATTGACAGGGTATAGAGTTCTTGGGAGATGCTGAGCCCATTTGCAGTAGAAGTTACTCAGTTTCTGCTTCACGGTCTTATCCATCTGGCTTGAGAGGCTAATGCTTGGAATAATTTTTAAAGCTTTGTTTCCTTTTATTTTTTCTGCTGCATTTTATAAATTTTATACATTTTTCTTCTATATTTTTTCTTCTCTTTTTTCTCTGGTCTCTTTGCAGGTTGTGAGCTGTCCTTTTTCAGTGGTGGTAGTCAAGGCAAATAAACGGTTAATACAAGATCTGGGTGAATAGTGATTTGTTTCCAACAGCGTTACCAGCCGAATTGGCTTTCAGCTGCATTGTGTGCTGAAAACTGATGAGTTCAATTGGCTAAAGCTGACGGTGGGGCTGGAGCAGCTGTGGCATAGCAGGACGGCAGAAACTTGCAGAAACAACTGGTTTCATTAAAGGTGAAAAGGAATGTCCTTTTCCCCCCTTTTTGTGTAAGTCAGTGCTCTGAAGATTTTCTTCTGCTGTCAGATACCCGCTGAGAAGCAACAAGATATCAAGAACAAAGCTGTTTGCATGTATGTAAACTAACGTAGTGAAATGTTTAAGTAATCTATTTGGTAATGCTTATGTTTTAGGAAGGGTTTTTTGGTTTTCCCTGTGGATTTAGCATTTTTTGGAAATGCTGCTGGGTTAACAACACTGTAGAAGTCCATTAATCCAGAGAGCAGGTTCTGCCTGGCCCCTGGCCTGGCTTTGTGCTCACCTCCCAGTCTAGACCCCCTTGAGAGGATGCTGGTGTCCACTTTGGTGTCTGGTCACCCCACCACCATCCCATGGAGATCCGAGAAGTTCTGCTTTGCTGAAAGCTGGGACAGTTTTATGTTGCAGGCTGTGAACCATTCGAAATTCAACCAAGTACAAATCCATCCCATGGCAGTGAAGCTGATTTATGAGGGCGCTCCTGGGAGGGCTGTGTGGCAGTTCCTGTGCCAAGGGAACTCTCTGGCTGGTGATTCTGGAGAGAAACCAGCTGCTGCTCTTTCAACCATTATTCCTACCAGCTCCTCTTTCTGCTCTTCTGCTATTAGGACCGATGTAGTCCTACCAGAGAGGATTTTCTTCTGGGCAAATGTGGTTTTTATACTATTACCTAGAGTGTTTTCATCCACGCTAGCGATGTCACTGCTGCTTCCCTGGGACTGCAGCACGCACCCTGAAATGCGTCAGTGTGTTGCCATAAATGCTGAGCGCTTCGTTGTTTCCTTAATCCGTGCTGACTCCATCGTTTCTGGGTATTATCAGAAAAGTGCTCGCTCTGGTAGCAGTTGCATATGGTCCACTAGGCTTCATGTTCTTGCCTGCGTCATCTCATGAAGTGGCGTTAGAACTGGCTAGATCTTCCCTCGAAAAAGGGGAGAAGACAAAGGGGAAGGAAAAGCATAAGTGACTCTTCTTATCAGCAAAAAGAGGGTTTGTTTTCTCGCAGACTAAGCTGCTATTGCTGTATGACGTAGAGAAAGAGATAAGAGAGCTGTTAAGTCTCTGAGGAGGGTTGTGGTTGTGTGCTCTCCAAGGAGGATACAAAAGACAAAACAAAGCAAAGCCAACACAGTTATGGAAAGAAAAAAATAAGCCCCCCCGGCAAGGGGAAACTTAGCAGAGAAAATGGGCGGCACACAGGGAAGTTGTGATGTCTACATCAAGGAACCCAGGGCAAATAGAGACTGGTGAAGATCAT
Source organism: Nesoenas mayeri (assembly GCF_963082525.1). Taxonomy (NCBI): domain Eukaryota; kingdom Metazoa; phylum Chordata; class Aves; order Columbiformes; family Columbidae; genus Nesoenas; species Nesoenas mayeri. The sequence continues at coordinate 157,027,541 of NC_137543.1, forward strand.
CCTCCAAGTAACAGACATAAGGTCCATAAGCAACAGAAGTGAAATTTCAAAGGGTAAGGGGCCTAATTTGCCTTACCTTCCTCCAGAATAATTTACCGTAGGTGCACTGCTCGGAAGAGTTACTGCATCGGGATGGGTTGTTCCCCTATAAACTCCTCTGGCTTTCATTGACTGATAAGAAATAAGCGTCCAAAGCCAAAGGTGCAAAATGTCTTCTACTGACATTGTAGTTATTTCCTGAAAGAGAAAGCAGCAGATGAAATACCAGAGAAAGATACTGAAGAAAGACTGTCTTTCACAAATAAAGTACTGAAGGCGCACAAATGTGTTTGAGTATTTAGCTGGGAAGCTTAAATCACCTTCACAAAACATCATTGAAAGCAAGAAAAAAGAATGGAAGTGTGATGAGAGTGAGGGAACAGACTGAGACAGAGATGGCAGATAATCTGACCTTTGCTTTTGGGTGAGTGCCCAATGGATTACCTATGGAAGGAGAAGCTCCCGCTAGGAGTTGTGATGAGATACCTCAGTGCTCCTGACAAATCTGAGAACTTCCTCGGAGTCAAACGGGATGTCCTGAGTATTGTCCAGATCTTTGGTGTAGTTATGAGTGGGGCATGGCGAAAAGAACTGCTGGAAGAAGCAAGACCAGCTTGCTTGGCACTCACCAGGCTTTCTGGAGACGGTGATGGCTGTTAATAAGCCGTTTACCTGTTTTCTTAACATTTTACCTAGTAATAGTTGAAATGGAGATCTGAAACAGCACAGCTGTACACAGTCTTGTGTATTTTGGTATTTCCCCCAAATTACGTTTATTTTAGTGAACTGAAATTTTAGCATTTTAGAGAAATAGAAGTGCCACTGATTCCTGGCATGATCTAGCCTTACTTCTTGCCATAGGTTTTGCTATATTTGCCATCCAAGCTTCTCGTGTGCTGGACAACACAAAGCAAGGCTGCTTCAAACCAGAACAGTCGACTTGTTATTAGTAGCTTGTTTGTTTGTCCTCAGGCCTATTTATAAAAACGGCCCCAGGCAGGGAATTTTGCCAGCAGCCCAAATGCTAAACAATCACAGATCTTTTCTCGGAGCAATGTGTTCAAACCTATGCAATAATTTAGCAATAAACCGTAGCCCTGGCTCACATGTGTATGAAAATAGCCATTTTTGCGCTATTTTTTATAAAATAAAAACCCAGTCTCAAAAAGTATCCATGTTAAAGTGTATAAAAATATAAAATTTAACTTGGATCGCTGCCAATTTAGTGAAACCAGGCCCACAAGGAGGATATGCAGAACTCAAAGAGAAGTCAACGTGATCAAATATATATTAATCAAAAACTATACATAGGCTTCAACCTCAGACAAGGAATTCACAGGACTGTTACTCACGAAGGGCCAGGCTTTTCAGCTCCCTCTGCTTAGGTTTAGGCAAAAAATAAATGGAAACCCCTCTGAAAGGGAGAAGATCCGTTGTGTTTCGAAAGGAGATAGTAATACCTCTTTTTATTGGTGATATGATGCTTCACAGATTTAAATTAATGAGCGTGATAGATGGTTGATTGGTTTTGCATGCTTAGTGTTGCGGTGCAGATGAGATGCGCTCTTTAGTTAGTGCATGTAGAACTATAGGGACCAAATGATAGTCCCTTGGTGGCAAAACAATGTAAGAAGTAAAATGAGGCTCGAACAGTTGGATCTGACTTTTGTTCAGACCGCTGCAACAGGACAGCAAGAAGATTTAGTGAGAACAGCCTGTTAAACAACAGACAGTAAACAAGTCTAGTAAATCTTATGAAAGGTGGGAACGTTCGGATGAGACTTTGGAGGGGAGTCCTTTCTGATGGAGATTGCAAATTTGCACAAGGCTGGATCGCTTCTCTGACAGAAGTCACGAACCAGAAAATCTCTGCTTGGAGAATGCACGTTTATTAACCAGATAATTCAAGGGTTTGAAATGTTCTTTCTGTACTTGAAATATGTGTCTGTGTTTGCTAGATGTGACGCAAGGGTTTGACAGTTTTGCATTTGATTTATAACTTAAGCCTTAAGGAAGATCTAGAATTTGGGATTTAACCCCGAATCACTATGGAACTTTTTAGATCTTCAGAGTATTAAAAACACCTGTTATCTTTTTATTATTTTGCTTTATTCTTCCTTGGAGGCAAAACAAAGCAAACATGCCTGGCTGCTTCCATTGAGAGGTGTGGCAGGGATAATTTAGGCCTGGATTGTGTAAACACACCCTTGAAACGTTTAATCCCTCTATTGATGTCTGAAGATTGAGGCAAAACCTGAAGTACCTTAAGAAGCAACTGCTGTGCCTAGGACAAGACTTGGAAACTCAGAAACCCCTTCTCCTTTCCCTGTGTACACGTATTTCTGGAAAATATTCTCTATTAAAGGTGTGATGGGGCAGAGTTGCTGCATCTCCAGCGTGTACAGCAAATTGGGGTGACATGGCCCATGGATGGAGGAAACCTGTGGCATCGGCTCTTTCTCCTGCCACCCAGCAGGCTGGTAATAGGAAGGAGGAAACTGTGGTTTGGGATGCAGGCTCTGTCCCTGTTCGCTCTTCAGATTAATGAGAAAAGACTAAAGATGTCAAATTTGGGATGCCATGGTTCAAAAATTAAGATATCCAGTATTAAAAGTGTATATACCTCTTGAACTAGGAGGCGAGGGAGTTGGAAGGAGTCCTGTAGAATTTGTGTAAGCTTTCCTCTTATGTTTTTTTTACTTCGTCATATACAAGCTAATATATAATACTGAACTAAGGATCAGATGCAGATTTTATCTGTACAGTGTATAAGTTCTGCAAAGTTAGTGACCTAATGTTTCTTTTAGCTTGTTTCTTTTGCCTTTTTGCTTCTTCGTCTTCATTACAGTTTAAAATAGGGGGCGCTGAGCAGAAATGTTGCTCTCAGTTTTGGTTCCTCCTTTTTGCACAGAGCCCTTGTTGGATTGCCCTGATCTCCCTTCCCTACAGATTATTCAGCCACTGTTCTCTATAGAAAGGGTTAAGATCTGATGATGTTGAAACCAGTCTCCTGTTTACAATCATTGCAGAACTGTAGTATGGAAATTTCCATCTGCAGCAAGATTAAAAAAAAAACCCACAACAATCCCTGCTGATTTTGTGAACATTTAGATCCAAATAAAGAAACAGTGGCTGAATCAAGCATGTTAATTCTGATTAGCACATACGGTGTGTTCAGCCAAAGAGGTCTAAGCTAATAGCCCCCCCATCCTCTGAAGAAATTAGTTTGCTCTGCTGCTACAGCCGCAAAAGCTTTTCAGTATCAGCACAGAAACCACAGTTTCACTTGCAGAGGTACCTGAACTCTGATAATCTTTGCATTGAGGTCTTCTGAAGAGCGGTGCTTCCTTTAGGGAGATGTGATCAAGGTAAAAACTTATTGACTTTGTAAGTCTTGCTCGCAGTGGGTTAATTTTTCGTGTTATTTAGCTCTTCTATCTGTTTGGGCAATGACAAATACAAGGATGTTGATACTCTTGGAGAGCAGAGTTCATTGTGCGAGATGCCTGTAGTAGATTTAAGTCTATGATTTGATTATTTTGGGAAGGAAAAAAGATCTGTGGATCCTACAGGCCTTTTGAAGAGACCAGACAGTTGCTTAACTTCTCTAAAAGCAAGACTAGTGTTGTCTCTATTGCATATGCTGTGTTTTACACATTTCCAGGATTACAAGGGGTGTGATTTCACACAAAGTTGTGTTGGATTTTCCACATCAGTTCTGAGCACACACTAATAAAGCTCCTGTCTCCCTGCAGCCACCTCTCCTGCTCCTTCCACAGCCCAGCACTGGAACAGGCACATAACATTAGCACTGCTGCTTATATTTAAAACACTGAAAACTTCAAAACTTGTGTTGGGGACTCTGATATTTTCTGTTAACCCTGGAATTTAAATTAACGTTGCTGTGTTAAGCTCCTGACAGTAGCAGCTTACAAAAAAGAAACTTGATGACAAAACACACAGTTGTGGTTTTGGGAAGAGGATCTTTCCACATTGATGCTTTTCAGTTGTGTACATGTTAAGGTTTGTCACTAAGCCAGCCTGAGAAGGAACATATGCTGTGTTTGTGAAGCTGTGTTGCTGGTCTGTGTGCCATGGACAGGTGGGAATCAACTGATCCCCTCTGTGAGCCCTGTGCTGGGTGCTCACCCCAGCGCTCTTGTTGGCTGTGTGATGTGCCTGGCCATCCATTCCAGCATCTGGGTCGAGAGAGGTTCTCCTGCCCCTCTACTCTGCCCTGGTGAGACCTCATCTGGAATATTGTGTCCAGTTCTGGGCCCCTCAGTTCCAGCAGGACAGGGAACTGCTGGAGAGAGTCCAGCGCAGGGCAACAAAGATGCTGAAGGGAGTGGAGCATCTCCTGTGTGAGGAAAGGCTGAGGGAGCTGGGGCTCTGGAGCTGGACAAGAGGAGACTGAGGGGTGGCCTCAGTAATCTTTACAAATATGTAAAGGGTGAGTGTCAGGAGGATGGAGCCAGGCTCTTCTCGGTGACAGCCAATGATAGGACAAGGGGCAATGAGTACAAACTGGAACACAGGAGGTTCCACTTAAATTTGAGAAGAAACTTCTTCCCCGTGAGAGTGCCAGAGCCTGGCCCAGGCTGCCCAGGGAGGTTGTGGAGTCTCCTTCTCTGCAGACATTCCAACCCGTCTGGACACCTTCCTGTGTAACCTCATCTGGGTGTTCCTGCTCCATGGGGGGATTGCACTGGATGAGCTTTCCAGGTCCCTTCCAATCCCTGATGTTCTGTGATTCCGTGATCTTCAGGCTGCTCTAAGTGACTGTGGCTTTTTCATGAGAGCGGCATTGAGAGTGTTCTACTTCCTCCGGTTTTGCTTTCAGGACAAGTTATAATTAATCTTCTTTTGCCTTTGTAAACCCAACACAAAGTTCTGCATAAGCAATAGTAATCAAGGTTAATAATTCATCACTAGAGTGATTTATGTTTTCAGAGGACTTTACAAGCATTACACAGTTAACTGTCACAACGCTTTTGCTGTAAATGTGCGTTATGCTCACTTTTAGCTGGGGAAACCTCTTGTTGAAGTGCAGAGCTGTGTTGAAAGGATTAATGAAACAAATGGTGGCATTGGGATGGACTCCAGCAATGCCTTTTGCCAGAATCATAGAATCACAGAATCATTTCAGTTGGAAGAGAACCCCAGGATCATCAATTCCAACCATAACCTAACTCTAGCACTAAACCATGTTCCTAAAAAAATAAGGTGGGATGCCCTGTGTTTACCTGGCAAGGGAGAATATATGATAACGCATAACCTCTATACTTGCTGGGAAGAGCAAGCATCTCTAGCCAGCATCCGAAGGGGCTGTACAGTGCGTTTTGAACTGTGCACTGACAGTTGTGAGTGATCTCCTGGTTGTTGGATAGCACAGAACGTGGTTGGGTCTCTCTCTGTTGCTGTGTTTGCCTCGCGTTTCTTAGCATGCTGGTGCAGGACACGCTAGAAAAGTCAAGCAGGATTTGCCCAGGGCAATGCGGAAACACTGTAAGAATCAGGATCAGGATTTGATTTTAATCTGACTGCCTTTGGGCTGCTGGTCTCCATGTGAAACATTCTCTGTGGCACAAGGAACACTTCACCAATTCTTTTAGGCTGTTTTTTCCAGTCATGGGGGAGTTCCCCTGGTAGGCTCTTTGTGGTGAAGGCAGTTAGACATTAAAAAGGAATTGTGGATGTGCAGATGAAATGCTGGTGTGAACAGTATTCCCTCCTCAGTGCTCACCAGGCTCTACCAGGCACTGCCCTGGTCTCAAGGTGCTTTTCTAAAGGATGCTCTGCAAGCTGCTGTGTGTCAGGATAACCCCCTGTGCTATTGGTGAAAATGGAGCATCTCCAGCATCACCAGCGGTGGGAAAGGCAGAGAAATGGGAGGAAAGCCTCTGTGCTCCTTGCTATTCCTAAAGCCATGACTTGAAATAACAGAAAAATCTGTTTCACAGCTTTTTTTTCCAGACAGTTCCATTGTTCTTGATTGCGTACACAGTCTCCCTAATTTGTATAGAAAGAAAAATCTCCAGTGGAAGAGAGAATATCTTAAACATGAGACAAACCCCACACGCAGCTCTGGGGAAGATCACAACAAGTTTTCCAGGCTTTATTGTCGCAGAGAGATGCATTCGTAAGATACTTCTGGGTCTGCGTGTGTGAGTTTGCACAGCAAAACACGGGCACGTCAGATTAGAGGTGAAATCCTGGCAGTGGTCAAGCCAGTGGGATTTTTGCCAGTGATTTTAATCAGAGCCAGAATTTCACCCTAGGTCTATAATCTTGTGTAATCTTCCTTTGAAGTCACATGGATTTTTGACCAATGTCTTATATAATACCAAAACTATTCACTATCCACCCAATATTGTCTGTTTTCCTGCGTAACCAAAACTGAATGTTCCAAATGTGTTTTCCAAAAACAGAGATGATATTGAATGAAAAATCTGATTTGTTCTGGTTTGTTTTGTTTTTTGAAATACGGGGTGTTTGTAGCATCGCTTTGATGGTATGGGCCTATTTTTCCTCTAAATCCCTGATCTGACCTTATAGCTGAGCACGACTTATACTTGAGGTTGGCTTAAAGATCTTTTCCAACCTGAACTGTCTTATAGACCTGTTTTGGATCATTTAGACTCATCTGCTGAATAAGAAACTGATGCGGTGCTGAAAATGTGATTTTTCTCCTTAAAACAAATATAATTATCAACTGTAGTTCCAAGCAGGCATTTCTGGGTTTATCTCTGAATAGCTGGGGCCCTGTAACTAAGGACTAGCTCTACTGAAACCTGAGGAAATCCCATCTCCAACTTACATGGCTCCAGAATTTCACCCTATCTTTGATGTGACATCTGGGAATTTTAAGACTGCAGATGTGTTTTGAGCCTTCTGGGCTAAAAGAGAGAAGGTGGGATGGAGACACCTTCAGTGCAATCGTATAATGCTTCCATGTCAGAGTGAATTTAAGGGCATAGAAAAGCTTCGAGGCCAGAACCTCCTGTGTTGTTTTGAATGGTTTTGAGGTTCTTTCTTTCAAAGATTATGAATCTTTGGAGGTTTTCAAGACAAGATTGGCTGAAGTCCTGTGTAACCTGCTTGGATTTCACTGTTGACCCTTCTTCCAGCAGGAGGTAGAACTTCCACACTGAATCGTTTTGTGATCTTGAATCATGCACAAATACCCTTGAATAAGCATTAGTAGATCCTTGTCAAACGTGGACTACAAGTTACCAGGTGATACTACATCTGATAGTCTTTCTAGTGTGGATTGTTTCTCACTTCTGTACTCACAGAGGACTGAAAGCTGGATTTATGCTTTACGTTTACATTCCTCATCAGATGTTCTACCTGTAATTAAGGTATTTGTGCCTTCAGTGCCAGTTACATTCAGAATTGGAGATTACTGCTGGAAGGGATACAAGTCAAACACAAGTGCTTAGGATTAATGGAGAAATTACTGTATAACATTCCTTGGGCCCTGTAGAAACCAAACTACGTGGGATGAACAGCCTTTGAGGGATTTATGAATCTATCTTTATTGCTGTTCGCATTAAGCTAAAATCCTGGCTCTTCTTGGTGCCAGGCCCTGTATAGACATACAGGGAAATAAATATTTTGCTCTGAGGACTTTATATTATTTATGGTCAAAGTTGAGGAAGGGCTTCAACAGAGACACACAGGAGAAATGGCTTAGTAGAACTCAGAAAGTGTGTCAGTGACAGAGATTGAACTTAATTCAGTGTCCTGTTGAGCTGATGATGCAATCTTCCAGGATTTAGGAATTGTCATCTACATCTGGAAAGGTTTCATACTTCTCATCAGCAGCATCTTAATTCAGGAGTAAAACTGCTGTTGACCTGGACAGGGTTATATACACATATTTTAATTTACAAAGAGTTAAGGAAAACCTTCTGGCAATATTAATTCATCTATATCATCAGTTTAACAAGTTACCTTTTTCAACCTTCTAGTTACATCTTGGTGGTTTGGGTTTTGTTAAAAATAGTGGGCTGGCAGTTCCTGTTTCTTTGTGGCTTCTTCATTTGCATGATTTTTATCTTAATCATTTTTTAACCTTTAACTTCCTTTCAATTCTTCTCATCTTAAAGGGAAAACCTCTGCCTTTACAGATGGGTCAGGTTTGAATGAACTTGCAAGTACCTGACTCAAGCTAAATTTGCTGTACAGCACGTCTTTTTAAAGCTCTGAGTTTTCTTTGGTGAGGGTTAACTTTATATTACTTTGAGGTGAATGTTCCAAATTGGGAATTGTTTCAAGTGGCAGATTAAGAGGATTTATGTAGAGGTTTGTCTAAAGTACTTAGGAATGCAGGATTTGCAATAGCAGGTGAAATAATTTGTCAGTTCGGTCTGGTACCCTGCCTGCAGCATTTGTCAGTCTCTAATGCCATGGTGAAAATTTGTTCTCTTTTCTCAGCCTCTCTTGTACAATTGGGCTGGTTACTTGTATAATGCATTATAGGATAAATGTGGGAAAACATGTGGTTTGTTTTGAAAGAATAATTGAGCTCCTTACACTGCAAATTTGACCTATATTTTAAAATTTTGAATTTGGTACAGAAAGTTTCAGACTGTAAATCTGGTTTTTGTTCTCGAAAAAAATAGGACAGAAAACTTTACCCGGGGCTTGTTCTCTGATTTCTCTGAAGTTGCATGTGTTTTTCTACAGAAGTCAATATGGTTCATAGCAAAAGAATGGATTAGGCTTGCTCATGTCCCCGAGGACTACTTTAAGACAATAATTGGTAAACAAGACATGACCAGAATTAGAAATCAGTGGATCAAAATGTTTTTGGTGGAATAAGGCCCCATTTCTAAATGAGAAGGTGACCATGCTGTTCACTACCAATTTCTGCATCTATCATTGGTAACCAGAGAGTTAAAAACTGAATCTGATCTTTGGGAATTGGGATCCAAAGGAAGCATGTCTTCATCAGTTTGGGACAGAAAGATAGAATAGTTTGGGTTGGAAGAGACCTCCAAAGCTCATCCCATCCAACCCCTGCCATGAGCAGGGACATCTTCACCAGCTCAGGTTGCTCAGAGCCCCGTCCAGCCTGGCCTGGGATGTCTGCAGGGATGGTTCATCCACCATCTCTCTGGGAACCTGGGACAGGGTTTCACCACCTTCACTGTAAAAAATTTCTTCCTCATGTCCAGCCTGAATCTCCCCTCCTTTAGTTTAAACCATCACCCCTTGTCCTATCACTACAGGCCCTGCTAAAAAGTCTGTCCCCATCTTTCTTATCAGCCCCTTTTAAGCACTGAAAGGCCACAATAACATCTCTCTGGAGCTTCTTTTCTCCAGCTGAACACCCCAGCTCTCTCAGCCTGTCCTCCCAGCAGAGCTGTTCCAGCCTCGGATCATTCCTGTGGCTCCTCTGGCCCCTCTCCAGCAGGTCCATGTGTGTCCTGTGCTGAGGAACCAGAGCTGGACCCAGAACTCCAGATGGACAAATGTAAGAGTACAGTCTCTTTGTCTAGCTCCTGAACTCCACCTAAACAGGAAGATTTGGGCTTTCTCCCCCCAGCTTTTATTTTGCATTTCCACAGACATGCTGTAATCAGTCCTCTGGCTTTTCTTTTGTATCGTGACTGTCAGCACCTGAAGGAAAACCTTAAACTGCCCAGCACTGCTGTAGATTGGACAGGTGGCTGCATGGCTGGTTGGGCATTGTACTGTGCCTGTGTTTTTCCAACTAAAAGCAAAAGGAATAAAGAACTGTGTTGAAATGAACGCTTTACATATTTGGCTGCTTTAAATTCTCTTTCTTCACTTCTGCACTCGTAATAAGACAGTTTGAAAGACAGTGTTTACTGCTTCAACATTAATCCGGCCAATATTTCTGTACCTTGAAACTCCAAAACTTGCTTAATTATTCAATGTCATACAATGCCAGGGTCATATTTCACCCTTGCACTCCCAGCACCTATTTATTGTATAAATATTATCTCAGCAAGCCCACTACAGTGGATCAAGGCTTTCATCAGCATTACCCAGACAGCATGTGAAGAAAAATCCATAAGCATCAAAGCAAACAAGTGTGACTTGTTGTTAGAGTATGTGACAACCAGGTCATCTCTCCCCACTCCGGTCTCCATCTTCTCCTGGGTTGTGGAGCTGGTTGCAGAGTGTTGGCTGAGGAACAGTAATGAGTCAGGACTTTGTACCATGTCCTCACTATAAGTGAAATGGAAAAGTGCTTGTGGATTTTGCAAGCATACTGAGGTGTAACTAAAATGTTTGGTGAACAGCTTGGGCGGGATTTTAGCCTGGTTGGAAGCATGTTGTAAAGTAAATGTAGAAAATCTGCTTGACCTGCTTGTGAGTTAAACTTTGTGCTTTTTCTGGAGCTCTCTTTCCCTTCTGGGTTTTGCTGAAGGAAAGGTAGAGTTTCTGCCAAAATAATGCCACGTCTCCAGTGCCAAAAACCAGGGGATTGTGCTGACAAAAGGACTTGAGAGACAAAAGTGTTGGCACCTACTGGATCTTGCCCATTCACTGTGGGAGTGGGGGATTGGCTGCAACCCACTGCCCACCCATCCCTAGCAGTTAAAGTTCTGAGTGCACAGGGAAAACTGAGTCAGTGTGGTTGAAGGAACAACCAAGAATGGATGTCAGTGTCTGTGTGTTTGTTCATGTACTTCAGAGGCTATTTTCTATGTTAATTATGTAATTTGTTGAAAGCTATGGACTTGGCATACAGTCGTAAGCACTGAATGAAAGGGATAAAAATGATGACAAATTTTATGACTGCGAGATGATGTTGAAGACTATCATATAGTCTTCAGAGAGATTGTTATCAGAGCCACTTAAGACCAAGACTAGTCAAATATATATTTTTCTTTCCATTTGTGAAGTATCATAAAGTGAGCCAGGTCTGATGTTTCAAAAACTATATTTAATTCCTGCTGTGCATCATCAGACAGCTCATTATTCTGTTGTGGGAGAAAACAATTGAAACTAGGATGGATCCAGCCTTTATGAAATCAAATCCAAGGTGTTAAGTACCGTCGCTGTGACACAACTTCTGGAAGCATTGGCTTCCTATTCTGGACCTCAGGAGATCACTCGGTCCAGCCTCTTGTGCTAAGGCAGGACAAGTAAAGCTCTACTGGATTGAGGTCACGGATGGCTGATCGGCCACACAGAGCCAGCAGGACGGATGAAAAGAGGGAGCACCTGCTTAAGCAGCACATGGTGCTCTCACAACCAACTCTCATGCTGGTCGTGCACATGGACAGATGTACAGGTTGAAGAGCTGCCTCTGCTGAAACCAGATGTGGGGAGGAGATGATGCTGTGGTGTCCTTCATCCAAGACCACCCTTTCCATGAAAGTGGAGTGTGTGGGATGTTACAAAACTCAGATCCAACCTCCAAAGCCAACAAGATCTGGCCACCGCTAGCTAGACTGTTTCTATCAGAAGTTCTTACTAGTAGGGTATGCCACCTTCTGAAGCAGCAGGTTCTGCAGCATCCCTTGCTTGTCTGTTTAACTTTGTTATCATCTTGACAGAAGATTACCCTTAATGTCTAACCTAAATCTTATTTCCTGCAAATTAAATTGATTTATTTTTGTTCTTGTCTTAGTGACCATGGAGACTGTTGGATGTCCTTATGACAACCATTGACATGTTATTTCTTGTATTCTCTTTCCTAGTCTTGAAACCCCGGTTCTATCAACATATAGACCATATCTGATAATCTTCTTGTTCTCTGGACTGTTCCATTTGACATGATATTTTGAGAAAGCTCTCGACAAACAAGATATAGCAGCTCTCCTAGTGTACCTGTTCTGACATTTGTCCTTTTTTGCAGCAGTTTTGTGTCACTGACTCATCCTCAAGTAGTTATCCCTTTTAGCAGCTCAGCTAATGGCCAGCTGTTCCCTGCATCACATTTAGGCATTTCTTTCCTCCTTTCTTTAGCACTTTGTGCTTTGTAGTGTTTCATTTCACAGATGAGGATCATTTCTCCAGGTTGCAAGATCATACGCGTTACTCTTGCTGTCCCCAAGAAAGCCCAGAAACCTCATGCAGTCTAAATGAAATGATTTCATAATTATTATAAAATATCTTCTCTAATCTGTTACCCAGGTGATAAATAAAAGCAGTGCGTACAACCAGGCCAACAGGAATGCTGTGCAGGAGTCTTCCAAAGTTAGTGACAAGCCATCACTAGTTACTTGTTCCCCTTTTGAGGGCTTTTTGAGGGGACACACTCTCATGGTGATTTTTACCTTCTTTCTCTAATTTGGTTATGATGACGTCCTGTGCGGCAATGTGACAATCTTTACGGAATTCAAGGTGAGCTATATCTGCTGTTTCTTCTTTGCTCAGAGGCTGTTTACTGCTTCAGATTAAATTAGATGAGTTTGTGATTTTTTAATAAGAAACCCCTGTAAGATATTTAGCATTGCATCTGGATAGCTGCAGTAACTCATTGAACTCCCAAAACATCTTAAATTACAGAGTAGGGTTGTGCCTCCTGCTCTGTAATTCCCACATTGGAATGATGAACAGTACCAGTCAGAGAGAAAAAACCTACAGTCTAGTGTAGTCATAGTTTATATATATATATAATATACATTCTTTTGGATGCTTTTGTTTATTGCCTGTATACAAAATGAGAGAAAAGAGCTAAAGGTTTCCTCTGCAGATGCCGGTGGTCACACAGGTGACAGTGTGGCCATTATTTGAGATGGGTGGAAAGTGCTTCTTGTGCTGGTGGGGGGCAAAGCATTATTTCCTTTGGCTACAGGTATCTTTGAGAAACTTCTACACACAACTTTTTTTTCTCTATCTGTGCTTAAAAATGACCAAACTCTGTATTATTGCCAATCTAAGACTGTTCTATCATGTAGCACATTGTACACCTCTAGAAATACTCTCTAATTTATGCCCACGCTGACATCTTACACATCTGTGTGTAAAACATGTTTTCTTTACTAGCTCTATTTTTCAATTCCTGTGTAATGTGCATGTGTCACTCATGAACTTTCACTGGCTCCAGGTAAACAGAGTAAGGGTCCCAAAAAATCAGCCTTTGCTGTTGATTTGTGACCTGGACGGTCTGGGATGTGCAAACAAATCTGGAGAGGGGGTCTGGTGGGTGGCGAGGAGGAGAACAGCCTTGTGCTACACAGGTGGGAAAAGTGGCCTCTGTGGACCGAAAATGCCACTGCTTAACCTTACTCTAGGTTGATTTTAACAATTTTCTGGTAAAGAAACGAACACAGTGTTTGGCTGTTAGTCTGAGCACTAGTTTCACTGTCTATGTTTGTGTGAGATATGAACTGCTCTGGAAGGGGAGTCCTGCAGCTTGAGAAGAAAGTTGCTGTTTCCAAAATCTTCTGGCGCATTTTTACCTTGTTGAACAAAGAAATAAGAGCGTGTGTACGTCCTCACCCCTCTGGGCAGTTCTCAGCATTCATTGAATTATGAGCTTTGCTTACAGTTTTGTTTGAAGTCCTTAATTCTGTGACAGTCTCTAATCCTCACCTTCCCAGTTAGCCAGGTGTGACCATTTTTACTCATAGAGGCAGCCGTGTTAGCAACACCCAACACAGAATATTTGCTTTTCTCTAAGAAAAATCACTGCAAAAGAAGAATGCAAGTATAAATAAGCCTCCTTGGGAAAGCAGCATTGGTGTAGGCAGTAAAGAAGTTCTCGAAGTGGAACAATTGCAGCAAACCCAACGTTGATTGGAATTGAGGCTCTAATCGCTTTTCCTTGCACACAAGTCTCGTATTTGTTGTTAACTTTAATGCGACTTATGTGCCAAGGAGGATCGGTCCTTAATTCATCTCGCTGCCAAACTGTTTCATTAGAATATATTCCCATGTCTTTCTGTTGCAATTTCGGCTGACGCCATTGACACAGGCACAGGCTTTGTGGTGAGGAATTCGCCTCGGATCCGGTAGCTGCGGTGAGAACCAGTGCCCGGGTAGATCCGAGACATGTGCCTGTTGGTGTGCAACTAAAGATCACAAGCTCTTTAGCTCCTGCAGTGACTCTGGATAAATAACTTTCTGCTTTTCTTTCCTTAATTTCTAAAAAAGAGGATAATTTGTTCTTACCTCCTCTACAGAGCCATTGTGAAGCTGAATGAGAATATGTTTGTAAGAACTCTCTAGGCGTGAGGTTTATTTGCATGTTATTGTGAACTCCACTCCTTATTAACTCAATCTGCGTTTCCCTGAACTTTGATGTTAACCTTGGGCCTACAAATATCTCACGCAATTCCATAAAAATGAATACCACGCGAGCAACTTGAACAAATATTTGCAGTGCCTTAATGAGTATATTTGTAGTAACAAACCTCGAATGATTGAAGAACAACCCACAAATCAGTCACAGCCTGGAAAACCCTAATTTGTGACCACCTTCTGCCTTCATCTTCATAACGTTTTTAATTTGTCGCTCTTCATTTTCATGCTAATTTGCCCTGTGTGTTGCAAAAGCTACTCCAGCCTGTTGGCAGCTCAGGAATGGGCACAGATCCGTGGCTCCTTGGCAGCAGGTGAATGCCTTGTCCCTTGAAGTGCCGTCCAGATTCGTGTTTCCCTGGCAGCCGGCAGTTTAGCCCAACCTCTTTGCTGCAGAGCTTTTTTGGGGGACATTCCTAACTTATTTTCAGACTTCTGAATAGCATTTTGGCTTCAGAATTTCTTTCTGCTCCCAGCACCGTGAGGGTTTGCCTGCTGGGCTGCCTCACCTCCAGCATTTAGACTTTTTTGGCTTGAATGTGACATTATTTAGGAGCTGCTCAAAAACCTTACAGCCATGTGGGACAGGCAGCAAAGAGGACCGAATGACCATTTTGTGGGTTTGGGGTACTCGAGGAAGGTAGGATGAGTTGATGTAAATATTTATTTAGTTTTATGTAGTATGTATTTGTGGTCAAAAGTATTCACGGGTATCAACAGGGAAATATGACCTGTGGAGATTGCTGTGTTTGGCAATATAATGCAAGTTCTTGACTGCTTTTATTATTAAAATATGATATTTGTTAATGAACAGTCCTTTAGACTCATCAGTCATTGGGAGATCTTCTGTGGGTTCTTTTGAGCTGGTTTGGGTCTTTCACTCGCAAAGCTTAAGAGCCTTATAATTTGGGATAACATTAAATTGTGTTCTCTAAACTAGTGCTGTGCACTTTCAACTGAAACTTCAATTATTGCGAGTTGAGTTGGTGATAATTCTTTGGCCAAAAAAAAAAAAATAATAATAATCACTAATTACTATGCTCTGAGATCTCCTAAGTGAAACATATTGAATTATATATGGGCTGTCAATCATGTTGTCCTTTGCCTGTACCCTCGCTACATTCCTGCTTTGAAAAATAAATCATGGATTGTCACTCGCTTTTGTAGATCTTACAAGAAATGTCTTCAGTCAATAGTACAAATCTCAGTTACAGAATCACAGAATCGACTGGGTTGGAAAATACTTCAGAGATCATTGAGTCCAACCCTTGGTCCAACTCTAGTCTGTTTACTAGATTATGGGACTAAGTGCCATGTCCAATCTCAGTTTAAAAACCTCCAGGGACGGTGAGTCCAGCACCTCCCTGAGCAGCCATTCCAATGCCTGACCACTCTCTCTGTGAAGAACTGCTTTATAATATCCAGCTTAAATTTCCCCTGGCAGAGTTGAAGCCCATGGCCCCTTGTCCTATTGCTGACTGCCTGGGAGAAGAGACCAATCCCCACCTGGCTAGAACTGCCCTTCAGGTAGTTCTAGAGAGTGCTGAGCTCACTCTAAGCCTCCTCTTCTCCAGACTAAACAAGCCCAGCTCCCTCAGCCTCTCCCCATAGGGCTTGTGTTCAAGTCCCTTCACCAGCCTTGTTGCTCTTCTCTGGACCCGCTCCAGCACCTCAATATCCCTCCTGAACTGAGGGGCCCAGAACTGAACACAATACTCCATGTGTGGCCTCACCAATGCAGAGCACAGGGGAAGGATCACTTAGATCATGCAGAAAAAAATCAGGGAAATAAAACTGCAATTTGAGGTTAATTTGGCCAATTCTGTCAGGGATAATAAAAACTCCTTCTTTAAATATGTTAATAACAAAAGAAGGGGCAAGGAAAACCTCCATTCTCTGTTGGACTTTGAGGGAAATATAGTTAACAAAGATGAGGAGAAAGCTGAAGTACCAACCTCTGGCCACAAATGATATACCTGAAGTGTTTCAGCTTGGATTGTTTTTGTGGATATGGATGATAAGGTTGGGGTTTTGCCCTGTTTTTCTCATATCCAACTTTACTGAGGTGTTTGGCCTAAGCAACTGTCAAAAGGCGGGGAAATTCTGAGAGCGTTTCTTTAATAACTGTTGGCCCATACATATAGGAGCAAATGATAAATGTGGTCATTTCTGATTGGTTTTGCTCTGTTGGTTTCCATCAGAGTAAATGGTGGATGGGGATGTGTCTCTCTGAGGCCCAATTCAACTGGTCGGGTTAGTTTTTTATCAGGATGCAGAAGGAACCCCTGGAATGGCTGGAAGATGTCCTAGAGCTGCCCCAGCACTCCCTGGAGAAGTCTCCAAAGGCAGGAGCACCTGGGAAGCCACACAGCTTGCACGGGAGCCGTGTAGGGTTTTATTGTGCTCTTGGCAGGGCCTAACTGGAGGCAAGTCCCACTTAAGAAGCTGATAACTCCCTGAGCTTTTCTTGGTCCAGTGCAGACTTCCAGTGTCCTTTTGGCTTTTCTGTAGGTTGGTCTAAGAGCTGGCTTGGGGACATGGGCTTGTTTGGGAAGTCTCTGCTTAGGCTCCCACTGGTACGTTGGGCCGGGCTGCAATTATCTTCAAAGGTTTTGATAGAGCTGCGTCTGGGAGCAGCACACTTGAGCTAATCGTGTTCTCCCCTCACACTCCTCTAGAAGTAGATGTGTGAGCTTGAGGTTCTGTTACAGCAGAGGTGGGGATGAGGAAGACTGAGATCAAGCAGGACAATCCTTACTTTCAGCCTCTGAAGGACAAAACAGTGTAGGCCTGACCTACACTGGAACAACACTGAGACTGAAAAAAGATGTAACTATGTTGGAAAATGTGCACTTTAGGATGTGTTTGGCATAAATTGTATCCAGTAGGTGAAACGAGGGTATGAGCTGAAGAGATGGCGAAATGGTATATAATGAAGATAAATGTTTAAGTCTTTGTATTTTATGTGCATGTTAGCTGGCAGAACAAAATGGTGAAAGAACAGAAAAAAGAGGGAGGAAAAAGTGATCATGAGAAACGCAGGCAAATGTGTTATTGCCAGAATTATCCAGCTGAATTGACAGCAGCGTATCAGTAAATTAGGTAAATAAAATAAAGTAGTCCCTAAGGTTCCATTGTTTAGTAGCCTGCAGTGCCTCATAACCAGATGAAGCCAGTGTACGTACCCACTATTGGTTGAGGCAAGGGTGGCATCACCAATATAATAACTTCCTTTCATGTCTTAGAAACAGATCCTGTATGATGCTCCTTGGGGACATCTGCTCTTCCATTGCAGGAAAAGATATGTGCATACTATTGGATTAACCTAGACTAGAAGAAATGTTTTCAAAGTGACAACCCAATTTCTTGAATAATAAAGAAATACTAAAAAAATCTGTAAAATACCTTTTAAAAGTTTGTAAGAACTGTGAGAGGTTTATAAGGCAGTTGAAATATGAAAACCAGCTGTTGGCTGTTTTTCCATCTCGTCTTGTTCCTTCAGTGAAAGCAACAGATCATAAATTTTTCTTCAGAAGAAAGAGCAACAGAATATCAAAATCAGTTGAAATATATTGAATGTTATGGCAGTTTGGGGATGACACACTGGCGTTATCCCAGGGATATTGTGAGGTTTTTTCCCCAAGGATATCTCTGCATTCCCACTTAGGAGCTCTGATGTGGAGCTATGAATTTCATATTGAAATGGTGTACGGTTACAAAATCAGGCCTAAAAAGCTGAGGTTTCTGAGATTTAACCTTTCTGCCTGTATGATACATACAGCACAAATTATTCCTCTGTTATTTGTGAAATGACAGACCTGCTTGTTCCTGACTCTTCTCCTCTTGTTCTCCATTCCCTGTATCTTATCTCATATTTTCTCTCTGTTCTGTCCATTCCTGTGGACATTCTTATAGCTACAGCACCATTTTTCTGTATCTCTGTGTTCTCCTGTTCTCTTGCCTGTATTCACATCCATTCTTTCTTCCGTCTCTCTACACCGTTCTGTTATTTGCTCATCCGTCCCCTTCCCTTTTGACTCCTATGAAATCTCTGTGCCTCTTTTTCACTCCTGTGTTTTCCAGTTAGGCTTCATCTTTCTCTTTGGCTGGGATCAGCAAGGGAAGGATAGAGAAAAGCTCTTTTTGACCACAATTTCTGGGTCTGGGACTCCTCAATCACAAGAGAGTAATTTAGAGGTAAATTCTGGCCGAGTTCTGTATCCTCAGGTTGGGATATGCAGAGGAAACCAAACATTATGCTATTTTCGTCTTGCAATAATTGGATGAGTGTGTGTGAGCTACAATTCTTTCTCAATGAAGATTTGTAGCTTCTCCTTTTTTGAAATGCACAATTTATTCTAGGTTTGGGTGGATCTCCAGCATTAAACATCTGGAGTATGTTCCATGGTTAAGGCAAAAGTACAGTTGGATACAGAACATTTCACCTTCTGCTTTTCCTAAGGGCTTCTTCAGCATCGGTGAGTGTGTCAGATCACCAAGTGTGGGGAAGGTCATCTCAGTGCTCCTTGTGCGACCATAATATGTCTGATTACATGAAGAAGTGCACATGTACGTGCTGCTTGGTGCGATGGGGCTGCCCACACACTGGTCGCTCAACAAGAGAGGGACTGGGACAGATTGCCCTTTAGTGGCTCCGTGATGATCCACAGAGCCCATCCTGAAAGTGATAAAGTGTTCCCATACAGGGGGAAAATTAAAGCTTAAGTTCCCTTTCAGGATTAGTTTTACAGGATTTTTTTTTTTATCAAAGCAAACTGGTAAGCAATAAATCATCATTGTCCTTTTTTTTATTATTATTTTTTAAGCTAGGTGACGACTGATTTCCTTCCTCTTTCTCTTTGAAGATCTGAGCTCTTTTTTTGTAGTTGTTTGTTGAACTGTTGGCCCAGGGTCTAGAGGAGTTCTCAAACATTGCAGCTCTGTGGTTACAGAAAGTATTATAAGATCTCAGGAACTGCGAACTCACGCCAGAAAGCAAACAGCTATAACAGCAGAACAAAGCGCAGGGTTTTCTTTATTCTTTTGCACACAGATCGGTGATTGCCAAATATCCGCATCAGGTTTGGGGCCTGAATTACTTGATCTTGTGTCTGAGATTTCAAACAAAAATTGCTCGCAGTTAACGTCGTGCGAGCCACGTATGTATTTCCAGTTCTTTTCACCAACTTTTTCGCAGTGCTTCGAGCTTCCTCTTTGGTCTTCACAAGTTACATAAAGGCTTTTCAGTGAGTTTGTATTTGTCTTTAGTGGTTGGGAAAACCAACGCTGAGGTTGCTTTAATTGGCAAAGGTACCTATGAGTAGAGAACATGCTGTCCATTGTGTCTGCATGCTGCTCTTAATAGACTTGCAAATCAAAGAGGATTTGTATGAATTTCAGTAGATATTTCTGAGTATCCCAACCCAAATTAATATATAAGGACTTTATATAAGCACGTGCAAGAAGTGTTGAAAGAATATTGGGAAGGTTACCAAGTCAGCACCTCAGAAGTTAGGAAATGTTTGGATACAAGTAGCTTGTCCAACTTAAATTCCTTTCTTTTCTACAGATGCATTAAGATATATCTCTTGGTTCAGGTGCTCACTTAGAAGCCTGTAATATACCATCTGAGTTGTGCTAAGGTACCATGCCAGGCCTTCAGCTTCCTTGCTGGCACAAATATTGACATTGGGCAGCACTACCAGCTTCTGTCCTCTCTTTGGAGAGGATATATCAATCACAAAGAAGAATAACATCTTTTCTGCAAAAGGATGCCGTGCAAATTGGTGAAGGGTGCTCCTGTAGGGCACAGGTCATGTTTAGGTGCTGTGGCAGAGTGGTCAGCCCTGTGTATTGTCTTCTGTTGTCTCAGATGACAATAAGGATCCCTGTTTAGGCAACTGAATGTCAACCTAAATATCCATTTACTGTCCTGTGAGTTTAAGCACTAGGTCATATATAGACACCTGTGGTGAGACACCTGAGTTTAGGTGTGTTAATCTTAGTTGGCTCCTTCCTGTAATGTCAGATGACCCAATCCTATATCTCTACTTTCTTCAAGAGGAATCAATTCTGCTTAATTTTTTGGAGGTGGGCAATAGTGAACAGACAAAGCTGTCTCACTCTCATCCTATGTCTTTAGCCTGCCCACAGTCTGCACTGTCTTTACCTTGTGATTGCTTCTTAATCGCAGTTTCCATTCTGTGGATGTCTGAACTCAATTTCAATCCCCTTGCCCAGCAGGTGTTAGATTCTGACCTCTACCGCTCCATCCCTTGCTTCTTTTGAGATATTTCCAGACACCATAGCAGCTTACTAGCCAGTCTGGCTAAATTCTCTGCCATACTCTGCCTCCTCTTTCTTATTTTGAGGATATCAGTTGTTCAGTCCCAGTGCTGCCAGTGCTTGTCCAGTCTAAGTGTCAAAGTTCCTGTATAAAGTAACTGAATTCAGGTGTGTTTTTGTAAGGAGAACAGAAATATTTGCCTGATGCAGTCTGCCAAATCAAAACTCTTTGACCCAAACCAAGGAGGAGCTAGAATCTCCCTCTAAAATACACCAGAAAACTGTTCCTTATCCAGAAATGACATACTCTCTGCAACATTTTTTAGAAATGGCTTAAATATTTTGGCTGAAGTTTTCCCAACCAGCTCTTGTTTGGGGCTTTGGAAAGTTTCTGCCCTTTCTCATCACAGCTTGGAAAGGCTTAAAGGCAACTTAAAACAGGTTGTTTAAATAGGAATTGCCAAATACCCCATTTTGAGCATGTGGCTGTAGCTGAAGCCGTATATCGTGTTTATGACCTTACAACCAGTTTAGTAAAGTACTAGAGCTGCTGGTTTGCTCTGCAGCTTTCTGAGCAGCTGACACAGGAACTGCCTCTTAGTGATTGTTATAAACTGAAGAAATTTAGTAGTGGGGTAAGATCACTATGGGCTGCTCTTTATTGTTCTGTTACCTCATTTCCTCGATGAAAAAAAGAGATGAATTTGGCCTGAGAGCTTAGTTTAAGCAGCTGAATATTTGCGGTTACATCTGGAGGAACAGGCTGATCTGGTGGTTACTTAGAACAACAAATTGAGTTTCTTAAAAAGGTCTGTGTGCAATGGCACTTATTGCCAGTGGGCACATTGTTGTGGGTGCATATATGTGTGAGAGGCAGGAACTTGAAGACGCAGCCCTGAAGTGCTGTTTGCCTTTTATTCAATGTGAATGATGCCAGTTCTTTCTAAGAGCTGCTCATCCGTCAGCGTTGGTACCTGCTGTCTCAGAAGGTTTCATACCAGAAGGATGTACAGAACATTTATTACACCCTATACACGGAGACATAATAGTCAAGAGTCCGTGGCACATTTCACAGCTTCCAATAGCAAGGCTTAGACCTGTCACAGAAACCTAGAGCCACCGCCATGTGCTGTAGGAAAGGGGCTGGAGGAATTGGGAGCGCTGCCAGCTTTTTACTTGGAAATTTACTTTTGCGGCAGGAAGAATTAGTTAGATAAGTTTCCCAGGTGGCCCTGGAAAAGGGACCACACATTAAAAAACTAAAAACAACAAAACAAAGCACTTTCACATGGGAGCAGGAAGGACGGAAGAAGAGGAAATCTCTCCTGTCCCAAACTCCTCCATTCGTTTTAACCTTAGGCGTGTAAATCACCTCTTCTCCAGTGATCCAATAGTCAGTCCATGCAGGAATGTAATGTTCAATACATGAAGCTCAAACTCTAGCACTAAGTTAGAGAAACCTATTTATTTTTGTAAAGCTGAAGTGCGAAATGGCTTCAGGAAGAAGGTTAGGCATGTAATAAATTAGTGGATGTTGCTGGTGGTCAGTTTTCCCTGGGTGGCTCTGAGTCACTTGTCTGGGCAAACTGTGGCTTGGAAGACCACAACTAAAATAATCACAGACAGATTAAGTGAAGGCTAAGAGGTTTTTTGGGATACTGGCTGGACTGGCTTTCAGCTGGGATGTAGTCTAGAGCCTGACACGATACCTGAATCATCCTTGACTGGAGTAGATGTTGGACTTGGCCCCAGGGAAGGAAATTCCACCTTGGGAATGCACTGTGAATATTTCTGTGGTGGCAGGAAAGAAATAACAGACCTCAACATTCCTGTAGACAGACATATAGCCCCGTACTGTTCTCCTGGCGATGTCAGAAGTTGCCCTGGATCACTCTTTGGACAGGATGCCTATTAGGAACAGGTTTGTACAGAAGAAATGGGGAATAGTTACTATTCTTGCCTAAAAATAAGCACAGTATTAAGCTTCATATCACATTTAATTATAGTCCTAGGCAGTGGTCACTTCCCTCAATGACCTTGAAATCCAGCATTTGTAATAGTGTTTTCCAGGCAGTTATAAGGGGTTTATTTTCTTCTCCCAGTTCTTTTCTGCTACTCTTCCTCCGAGAGAAAATAAACCAAAATAGCTCTTTATGTACTGATGCTTGAGATGTTGTCGCTGTATTACACAAAAATCTGACTTTACAGTCTAACTTCCAAAAGCAATGAAAGATTACGTTGCAAAGTTCAAGTTAGAGATATTTCTCTTATTCCTTTCCCAGAAGCAGTGTCTGCTGATAAAATTTCAGTGGAAACCTGTACCGAGGGTCCTGGGAGAGGTAATCAGCCTCTAACACCAAGGAATGAATTCTGCAGAGAAAAACCTTGTGTAAAAAAAGCTTTAGCTGAGGTGGAAAAGTTTATTACACATGCCCATGTGCTGTCAGAATTTCAGCAGGAGGTCCCCGAGGACCCCCTGCAATGTGTTAAACATGGGTATTTCAGGAGCATTGGAGAGGAAGGCTGAGGGACTGGGAGATTTGTTTTCAAAAGCTGCTTTGGAGTCAAGAAGCGAGGCAGTGGTTCTGCAGAAACAAATATCTCAAGCTGTATGTGGATGGAAATGTTTATTCTGTTTCAGGATAACTGGTGTATTATGCCACGCTCATAATGTTTTCATTTCAAGTGCTAGGAGGGGGCGATCCAGGAGTATTTTGTAGCTGTGATTCCTCCTTCTTTTTAGTTTCAAAATAGCTGATACCTTGTGCATTCTTGAAAAAAAAAAATGCTACTAATAATACATGCAGTAATTAACATATTCTAGAGTAAATAAAATTCTCCAGCGTATGTTAATGTACTGTAGGGGAAGGTTGTCTTTGGCAGGAGCACCGCAGAGGTATCCAACAGCAAGGACAAGGTTGAAAGACTTTCTGGAGTGGTTTTTGTAGCCCTCAACCACCAGCTGTTTGTTGATCCAAAGGTCCTGTTTGTTGTGCTTTGTCCTGGTGTCCTGGCTAAAGGCTCCCTTAGGTTTTCTGATGCTGCCTATTTAATGCCATATTAATATCTTTATACCATAATAACACTAAGTGATAATTGTTACTGGGTAATGTTCTGTAAAAAGTCAGCATGTCTGGCTTGTGTACCATTTAGAGCAGGGGTGTCAGACTCGTTTAAACTGGGGGCCACGTGAGCTTCGTGGTTACCTTCAAAGGGCCAAATGTAATTTTAGGACTGTACAAATATAGTAGTTACAGTCCTAAGCTTACATTCAGCCCTTTGAAGGCAACCACAAGGCTGATATGGCCCATGGTGAAAGTGAGTCTGACACCCCTGATCTGAAGAATCATGAAAGAACAACCAAGAGAGGTGAAGAAAGAGATCCCATATACAGAAATGTCAGAAGAGCCATTAATGATTTTTCTTTTTCACAATAAATACAAATAAAGAAGAGTTGTGGTCTTGCCTTCTTGTTCTAAATTGATGCTCCTGCATTTTGCAAGAGTGGCTGCACATCCTGGTCTGGAAAAGTGATTCTTGCTGATAAGTCAGTGGAGGGAAATGAGACCTGCCAGACTGATGCACTTTTGCCCAAGAACACATAAGGGGTCAGCTCAGAGATTGAGGCTGGGACCTGCATCCACCACCAGCTGCCTGCTCCTGCTGGAAAATCTGTATAGACTCATCCATACTAGAAAAGGAAGCAAAAGACATTTTATCGAACGCATAAGAACATGCCTTAAATTACTAAATGTTGCTCAAGAAACAAGACTTCACTCTCCATCCTTCAAAACAGGCGGTCCTGCAGTTTATGGGACTTGTTCCTGCTCAGAAGCTCATCTGGTGCTGACGGCTGGAGGGAAGCAGTCGGGCACTTCGCAGAGTGATTTCTGTAAGTGCAGCGAGCTTTTAGACATACCTTATCCAACACAGCACTGTAACCAGGCGATTAAAACAGACACCGTATAACAAAGGCTATTTTGAGGCATGGAAGTGGTTTTGCCAGGAGGTTTTGAAGATGCAATTGCACAGAGTGGTAGATAATCTCATCTAGGCTCCTCTTCCCATGAAAGGTTGGATCAAATGATTTTTCAAGGTCCCTTTCAACATTGTCTTTGATTTGGGGAATGTTGGATCAAATTGGTTAATCTTTTAAATTGAGCAGACATAATTTAGTATTCTGATTGCAGCCTTCAGTATTTGTGCAGCATAATTATGTTTCTTTGCGTAGACATGATGATAGCATGAAAGTGGGACATCTCTGCTGAATTCTGGTTTTCTTCAGGGCTGGTACTTTCATTGTACTGCTTGTTTTTACTAAAGTGAGGTGCAACTAGAAATGAATCTCAGATGCCTACAACCTAATAACGACAACGAAAATGTTCTTGGTGTGATTTTCATGTTGGCACACCCAGTGCTGTGCTGGGAGAATTAAAATAAGTGCCAGGAAGATGCCCATAAAATAATCAGGCAAATTGACTGGATTTTGTCTGTAGATAATGAGCACTAGCTGGTGAGTAGTAAATCAAAAACGGTGAAGCTTGAGAGACAGAAGTCCTTGTGAGCAGAAAATGAGAGTGAGATGACTCAGTGATGTTGGTAGATTATCTGCCAGTTCATGTAAACTGGTAGAGTCGTCCTGAATTTGGTGCAGTAAATGATAAATGATAGATAAAAAATAAACAAGTATGTTAAAAAGGAGTTTCAAAGGGAAAACTCTCAACTGCCAAGTGTGGCTGTGAAACCAATGGACTGGGAACGCTGCTGGTGCCCCTGCAAATTTGAAAGGTTTGACTGGTGTGTTTTCTTCGTCTTCACACACAGGCCCAGCTCTCCAAGAAGACACTGAGAGTACAATCATTAAATCATGGTGTGTCCCTTTGTTAGATAGGAGGATGGGGTTAGAACTGGCAGTAACATTTACCACATTGAGCCCTGCCAGCGCAATAATGACGTGTTGGGCCAGTGTGCTGAAGGTGGCAGGTTTGGGGCTTGTGGTGCTGCCCCCCATTGAGACTGAGGCATTTGGGGCACGTCTGGAAGCCCAGGTGTCTGTGGAAGGGGTCTTCAGTGCGACGATTCAAACGTAATGCTTCAGTTGTGCATTGTAGCTCTTGCTGCTGTTTTATTTGTGGGTTTAGGCTGATATTGTGTCAAATGTACAGTTTAAAAAAAAAAAAGTTTCCATTTCCTTCCAGTTTTATGAAAATGCTCAAAGTATGTTAAAAATAAAATAAAATTGAATCTTTCCTAAACAAACCTAGCCAAGATCTGATCGAGAAGAGAGACATGTCAGCGTTGTGCAGGCTTCAGGGCTTGCTGGAGTTTCTCCAGGTGGTAACTGGGATTAGCACACGGGTACCCTGCCAGCATCACCCACAAAGCCATCTTTCATCACTTAAAAGCCAGATGTAAGCGGGAGTGTGGACCATGGGAGGTGGGAAGACCTAAAAATATTCCCATGCAACACTAGCTTTTATATGTGTATCTATCTATCTATCTATCTATCTATCTATCTATGTATATTTTCAAATAGGTATACAGGTTCACACACATCATTGTTCCTATTGATCAGGATCAGGGTATGAGTGAGGTGAATCCAGTGACAGTTTATACCCTTTTCCTTGTAGGGTGTAAAGTTTACAGCCTTTAACACATTTCTGCTTTAAATTATTCTGTGAACCTTTTCAATGAAAAAAACCTTTTTGTCTATATAGGCCTTAGTGACTGCGTTTTGTGCAGGGCTATCTTACCCTTTAAAAAGAAACAAAAAACCAAACCAAGTCAAACCCAGAATACTACAGAAACAGATACAAGCTTTTCTTCTACAATGATAATTTGTACTTGTACTAGATTTTTTAAATTTTGTTGGTTGTTTATTTGTTAGGTTCTTTAAAATAAAACTGCATTTGCTTTTCTTTAGGCAAATTTTGTTTCTAGGATGTATTTTAAGTGCCATTGCCTGTGGCTGGAGACTTTGAGAGCACGCTTTTCTTTCCAATGTGGGTAGATAATTTTAATTGATTATTGACATGGCAAAATTAGAAAGTAAAACCTAAACTCTGTGTGTGCTCTTATTTGTTTTTGTTTTATTTTTTTGTAAATAAGTCCCTGTGGTGGAAATCAAACATTTAATCTTAAAATAACTGCACTCTTACTGGGTTCATCATATATCTAGAGTTGCTATTTGCAAGTTTTTGCCTGTTAAATAAACACTGAACTTTTCTCATAAACGGCACGTATTTCAGAGCTCATTACCACGTGGCTTCTGCTGTGCTCGCAGATGCCACAGTAAGACAGCAGGGCTTTGCCTCCAGGCATCTTGCAACCTTTTGGGGTGGAAATGTGGCTCTGAGGAGCCTTTTGAGAGGTCCCTGAGCTCCAGCGTCAGCACAGGGAACCCAGCTGCCCTGACCACCAGCCTCTTCCCACGTGGCTGCTCTGAGTGCCAGCACGTGCTGGAGCATCCTTCAGATGGAACAGCCTGCTCAATGGTCCATCGCTTTTCCAAAAGTCCCTGTGATCGTCTATAGTTGCAGTCTAGAAGTCTGACTGCCCTTTCTGATGGCAACCGGCATAAGGGTGTGGAGCATCTCCCGTGTGAGGAAAGGCTGAGGGAGCTGAGGCTCTGGAGCTGGAGAAGAGGAGACTGAGGGGTGACCTCAGTAATGTTTATAAATATGTAAAGGGTGAGTGTCAGGAGGATGGAGCCAGGCTCTTCTCAGTGACAACCAATGATAGGACAAGGGACAATGGGTACAAACTGGAACACAAGAGGTTCCACTTAAATATGAGAAGAAACTTCTTCCCCGTGAGAGTGCCAGAGCCTGGCCCAGGCTGCCCAGGGAGGTTGTGGAGTCTCCTTCTCTGCAGACATTCCAACCCGCCTGGACACCTTCCTGTGTAACCTCATCTGGGTGTTCCTGCTCCATGGGGGGATTGCACTGGATGAGCTTTCCAGGTCCCTTCCAACCCCTGACATTCTGTGATTCTGTGATTGTGGATGTATCTGTTTCATTCACGCCAGCCTGCAAATGCCCATGTTACTCGTACCCATTGTGTTCAGCCCGCAACCGCAGCGTCTCTGTAAATGAAAATGAGTCGATAAAATGGTTTACTTCATTAAGTTGCCAAACACATTTACCACATTCTTTATGGTGAACTGGTAACTGTCACGTTTCTGCATGACAATATACTTTTTAAAAGTATTTTTTTCTGTCAGTGCTGACCTACTTTAAATGCTGTGGCGTGTGGTTACCTCCATTTTTTTTCCAGCGGCTGTTTGATACCAGCAGAGATCTTTGTACTTCAGCTTCTAAAACTGTGATGACATTTTAACTGCTCGTTACTGTATGTAGGCAGTCACTTTATCCTTTTCTAGGTGGGCTCTTGCTTCAATTCAGAGTTAATGGTTACTATTTATTGCATACTTTAAACCTGCGTGAAGCAAAGTTGCTACGTGCACGCAGTGCCTTAGAAAACCCAGAATCCCCAACACGAAGAACATACTGTCCCCAGCCAAGCTGTGCAAAGCTGTGAGTATGTGGGTGATTTACCTGTGCCCTGGAGGCACGAGGACAACACAGATGAAATAACTCAATGTCCAGCATGACTGAGTCCTAAGATGGGTGACAAATAGTCATGAGTTTCAAAGAAAATAAAACATGGTGTGCAGCGTGCAGGAGCATCTTAATTCCTGGCTGTGATGTTTTTGTAGTGGGATGTTTTCTTTGGGGTAAATAATTAGTGCTCTCCAGAACGCTGCAGATGTGCTGTAGCATTATATATGTTCAGCCACAAACTCTAAGCCAGGTTTAAAATATTATAGACGCAGCCCCCAAGAGCTGTGCACGTTGCTGAGAGGGGGATCGAGGAGGCAGCGGCAGGGCTGAGACACCTCCACTCATCTGTGCTGCTCTTGCCACATCCTCATGGAAATGCTGGACCTTAGGGGTCCCGCTCTGATACCAATGAAGCTAAAAAATTGTATTGCAGAGTACATGTTTTCGTAGATCCCAGTAATGAGTGTTGGGTATGCACACAGGTATACAAGGATTTGATGCTGATGCCCATGGTTGGAGTTCTTACTCTCAACTCACCAGTTCCTACTCTCATTTGGTTTCCTCCCATTTCTAGACGCTGCAGTATCATCCTTCTCATGTCTTGTGGGACTATTTCTGTACCACAAAGGGTATTTCTCAGCCAAGCCCCGAAGGTGTACATTAGAAGCAGGTTAAGATCTATCTCCTGTCTTTCAGAACTTCTAAAATTCAATGCCTTTGTTAGATAAGGAACATGCTGGCCTCTCTGAGCTGGCCCACAGCGCGTAATTCAGGTCATACTGACTCACTGATTGCTGCCCGTGAGTTTCGCACAATTCTGATTCAAAACCTCCCACAGCATCCCTGATAGCAGTGGCACACCCTCTGAGTGTCTCAGGCAAGGCTGAATGAGGGACCACTGAGCCTCCAACATCACTTTTGCTCTCTGATTTATTCTTCCTTGAAGTTCAGGACAACTCTGAGGGACTTCACCCCCATCATAAAGAATTAAAGTCCAAAGCGTCAGTTCTTTGCTCCATGAGTTTCTGGATGCTGTGTCCCAGCCCAGCCTTCATAATCTCTGTCACTCAGGGACCTCCAGTAACCCCAGACACAGCAAAGCTGGGTGCTGACACGTCCAGGATTCAGGATAGAGGTTGTGTCCATCCATCTGTGTAGCTGTAGACAGAGGAACAAGGTGGGCAAGTCACGCAGAATCATACAGACTGGTTGGGGTTGGAATGGACCTCTGGAGACCACACGGTCCAACCCACCTGCTAAAGCAGGTTCACCAGAGCAGATCACACAGGAAGGTGTCCAGGTGGGTTTGAATGTCTCCAGAGAAGGAGACTCCACAACCTCTCTGGGCAGCCTGTTCTGGTGGTCTGGTACCTCAAAGGGAAGAAGTTTCTCCTCATATTCAGATTGAACCTCCTGTGTTTCAGTCTGTGCCCATTGCGCCACATCCTGTTGTTGGGCACCACTGAAAAGAGTCTGGTCCATCCTCTCAACACCCACCCTTGAGATATTTATCAGCATTGACAAGATCCCCTCTCAGCTTCTCCAGCTGAACAGCCCCAGCTCTCTCAGTCTCTCCTCATAAGAAAGCTGCTCCAGACCTCTCATCATTTTTGTAGCCCATGGTGGGAAGGGTCAGTGCGGAGCAAGGCACAAGGCTGCTATTGTGCAGCATCCAATACTGTCATTGTACGAACATCTGATCATTTCAATATAATTTGCATTTGAGAATATATGTAAATACAAGGAAAAAACCTCTACCTTACTCCTGCTGAAGAACTAGGCATTAATTTGAGCACGCAATGATCGTGCTTTTGGTACCTGAGCTGGCCAAGGCATCTCTGGCACAGTGTGATCCACCTTTGTTGCAGGGGCTTGCGGGTGCCCCCTCCCCTGGGAGAGACGGGCTCTTACTCACTGGGGTCTGGTGTTTGTCACATGGATGCTCTCCTTCTGGCTCGTCAACAGAGTCAGGAATCTCAGCTAGTCCATTCATTGCTTAGTAGATGATGCTGAAAAATTGCAGGGAAAAAACTATAACTGAGATGAACAAAGGAATAAACTCTGGGTTTTGTTTTCATGGGAAATCTCTCTCTGTTCCTCCTGTTTCCATTTTGTTCTATCTCCACCACCCTGATTTCCAGTTTTGCCTGGTTAGAGGGGAAGGACTCCATGGTTCATTTCTACCTCTTATTCTTGGGGCTTAATTTGTTTTTCTTGCACTCCCTTTTCCAGCCCTTTCAGATCACAGCTGCTCTTTGCTAAACGTCAACCAACTTTGGGTGTCCTACCAAGAGCTGCTGCAGTTTATGATGCAGTTCAGGAGTTTTCTCTCCCCATTTCATCTTTCCATTGAGCTCTGCTGGTTTTCCAGCCACCGCTGTCACTTTCCCTGCCCTTCAAGGAGTTGCTTCTATCACCTGAGCATCCCCCAAGTGTGTTGGCTTCTTGGCTGCAGGCTGATGTGGTGCACATCTGTATTGTGCATCACTTTGGGTTGCTGCTCCCTGCACTCAGTAGGAGCGGGGATAGGGCAACCGTGAATATGATGACTGCGTTTCTTGTTAAAATGTGAAATATCTTTCTTAATTAGACACTGAACAAATGCCCTGCCCTGCCATGCAGAGCTCTGGCTCACCATGCACTTCGGTAATCACTATCTACTGTTTTTCTAAGTGGTATCTTCATAGGCAGGAGCTCCATTGATTTCATGACACCACTTGCTTGGTAAGAAGGAGGAAACTATAATGGAAACAGGCCTCATGAAGTCATCTAATTTATGTAGTACTTACAAAACCACCAGATCTTTGTGGAAAATTATAGAATATAAATAACACCAACCAATAGCCAGGCATTTTCAGTCTTCTCTGGGAAACTGTAGAAGGTTGCTGCACTGCCAGTTTGCAATTTATGATACTTTAGGCTTGTACTTGGACCAAAAAGATGAAATGGAATTGGTGTTTTTGAACAGCTCGGGGGAATTGTGCAAGAATTGTGTGCAACCAAATCTGCCCCTGATTGAGCATCTGGCTCTGAATTTTTGCAAACCAGAATTGTTAAATTGTTAAAAATGCAAAAACAAGATACAGATGGTACAGCACCGACTGTTTCACTTGGGCAAGTAATTCTGTAGCTTTACACTAGTGAAAATGTGATAGTCACGAAGCTGCTTTTGTCATAGTTTGGTCTTTGGACCATAAGTGTTTGATTCACTGTCAAAGGCACGAGTGGGTTTTGGTGTTACTGCCCAGTACGATGTGAAAATCGTACGGTCAGTCCAAATATGTGGGTGATCTAGAAGTGCTCCGAAAGGAAATATTTCTTAAAGACATATTTATAAAATGAATAATGACTGCTGAGCTTGAACTGCAAAGTCTTAATGTGGGGGAAAAAAAGAAATCTGAAAAACCTGTTTGCATGGAAGATTTATTATATAAAGCATTTTCTGGAGGCTTATAAATTGTTCTTAATATATAAGGAAACTGCTAGAATTTTGGATCCCTTTTCATACAGACTCCTAGAGCTTGTCAGTAAGTTACAGTTGAAAATATAATTTAATAACTTTATTTGGGTGATTTTACATGTTGCACCATCTTGTGCAAGATGATGTACAGGAAATCACTGCTGCTTTTTGTCACTGAGGCTGCTGCATTTCAGTCCTGAGCCTCAGTATCTCTAATCAGAGCACGGACACTTGAAACCCCAGTTTGAAACAAGTTATTTATTCAGAAATTGGTTTGGTTTTTTCTTGGATATTCAGTAGGCACCCAGCCAGCCACATCAGAGCACAGGTATTTGATCCAGGAGTATTTCAGTCATAAGTTCATTAATAAAGAATACATAAATATTTACATAAATGTGATTTTGACACCTCATGCCTGTAGATTCAATAATAGCCTGGGCGGCTTTGGCAGGATACTTTAAAATAATGCAAGTAGTCATTAAATAATGGTAAGAAATTATAGCAATAAAAATTCCCCTGCCTATTTTTCATCCCAGAAGGCTGAAAGAAAATGGCAAATTATTCAATGTTTTCCGTGGATATCAAAAACTGGAGCGAATCCAAAAACTCGTTCAGCAAATATTTATGAAATGCTATCTAAACCATTAACTGTTCTGCTTATCTGAGATGGAGTTGTGCAATCTGTTTCTCCTGCTTCATACTCCTTATCCAAAGGTGGGAGAGGTAAAGGCCCGGCTTTGAGGCAGAATTTGTGCCAAACCAGACTTTGAGACCAGAAACACTTCTGAAGATTAATTAAATAAAATTAATAGGTCTGGGTGATTATTGAAATTGGCTACGTCAAATTGAGCCCTGTGAGTGATTTGAAAGGGCTGATTTAGGGATATGAGACATTTTCCTGGCTGTTAATACCCCTTTTATTTGATCTGGTCTCTAATCAGAATAAACCTGTGAAATTAGCTGTACATGGAAGCATTTGAGCTGGGCCTTGCTTTGCAATCTGGCTTGTAGGAGGATCTCTTTTAGTCCAAGATGAATCCAATCTCCCCTTTTGCCATCTCTAGGTCAGCCACCAGTGCCTTCCTTCCCACTTCAGCTGAAGCAGGAGAGATGCAAATGTGTTCTGCTCCCTCCAGCTGGTTGACTGGTTTCTCTGGTGCCCCTGAAAGACAATTTAAGAGGAAGCTTGTTTATTTGCCTAAACTATTTGTATATTCTGCATGCATAAAATATTCATTTAGCTGGGGAAAAACTTTCTAAACGCTAAATATTTGTTCATTTCTGTGTTAAAAGGGCTGCCACCGAGCTTGTCTTAAAATGATTCAATTAATAGCTGCCACTTGGGAGTGAACCATATGGACCATTTTTGCTTCAGAGGGACCGGGATGTGATCTCTGCCTGGCACATGAGGGGCATCAGCTGGACCTCACCTCTGATGGTGCCAAAGAAAACGTACTGCCTGGCTTCAGGGCTATTTATCATCTGATTGGGCAACAAAGATGCTGAAGGGAGTGGAGCATCTCTCTTTTGAGGAAAGGCTGAGGGAGCTGGGGCTCTGGAGCTTGGAGGAGACTGAAGGGTGACCTCATTAATGTTTACAGATACATAAAGGGTGAGTGTCAGGAGGATGGAGCCAGGCTCTTCTCGGTGACAACCAATGACAGGACAAGGGGTAATGGGTTCAAACTGGAACACAGGAGGCTCTACTTAAATTTGAGAAGAAACTTCTTCTCAGTGAGGGTGGCAGAGCCTGGCCCAGGCTGCCCAGGGGGGTTGTGGAGTCTCCTTCTCTGCAGACATTCCAACCCGCCTGGACACCTTCCTGTGTAACCTCATCTGGGTGTTCCTGCTCCATGGGGGGATTGCACTGGGTGAGCTTTTGAGGTCCCTTCCAATCCCTGACATTCTGTGATTCTGTGATTTAGACAGAATTAAGGGCAGCGTTGGTTGCGCCCAGTTGCAAAGGGTGCAGTGTCCTGCAGTGAGTAGGATAAATAGACTGAGAGTGATATGTAAGCCAAGCCCACCTCACTGTAATAATTTAGTGACATATAGTCATTAATTAAAGCACACCTTCCATTTTGAAGAGTCTTTCAATACATCACCACAAGTGTTATTTTGAAACAGCCAAGGAAGGGCTGGCAATGCTTCATGGCTCAGGATCTGGCCACCTGTTTCTCCAGAGAAGTGTCAGTTCATTGCACGAGTATTTTGATGCCTTTTGTTAAAATATTGGAAGCTGCGGAGATGATCTTTCTGCCTTTGTGCTACCAGAAGTGACCTGATCTGTGCCAAACTTCGTTAGCATCAAGGATACGGCCCCATGGTCTGCGGGTGGTTTCTTTGCCAGTAAAGGACACTGCAAGATGGGTTGGTGGGGTAATCAAAGCTGAACGTGATTATAAAGGGGGATTTTTCAAATTATTCTTGATAGAAAAAACTCAAATCCACACCATCCCCCAGCTCCTACTGGGGGAGTTTGCTCACATGAGACCCTTTCAAAATCTCTGCTATTTTCTTTATTTTTAATGGTAATGCTATACTCTGCAGTCAGAAGCTGTGTTTGCCCAGTGAGATCTTTCTAATAAATTACAAAGTCAATTAAGTCTTCCCATGTTCGTACTGCAGATGGGAAAATTTAAGCCTGGAGAAATAATGTGACTTTTGTACAGCTACAAAGTGGGCTTGTGGTTAAGCGTGGAATAGGGCTGCTGTGGTGCAGCAGCTGAAAATGCATCTGCTGCTCTGTACTGCCTTCCCCCAGGTATTAGACACTGATGCAGACGCAGCCTCAGTTATCTGAAACTTCTGCTATTTAAAACGGCATCTTTTTTTTTTTTTTCTGATCGCATTAAAAACGTCTGCGGTGATTTGAACTCTCCAACTTCCCCGGTGTACCCACAACATTTCGCTAATGCACCCAATACGCTTAATTACCTGCTCGCACCGACCGTGTGCGTCGCCGGCCCCCGGCGGGTTGAACGTGGCAGGTTGCTGCAGTCGGGTGATCGAATCTTGCCATGCCTAAAGCATTTTTTGGCAGGGAGCCTGCGGCGAGGGAGAAAACCATCGCCTGCCTTCTCCTGCGTTACCTACGGCTCCTGCCATCCTCTCGCGGCGATGGGAAGAGGGAACACACCCAGCCCTGGTCCCCATCTGTTGCAGCATCGGCTTCAGTAGCGGAGCCCGAGATGTTTAAATGCGCTTGCCTTTAGGGAAAAGCTTTCAATGCAGTTCTTCGATGGACGTTTCCAGCCAGACTGCAGGGTTTTTCAGAGCTGTAAGTCACAACGGGGTTGGATTGCCTGTGCGTTTCTTTGGATTTGATTATTTCATTTGTTAACGTATTTATCTCAGCAAGGGGGAATAGGTTTTGCATTCATTTAGGTGGATGCCCGAGTGCACTGCAGGACTGCTGAGAGGCAGGCATTCTTCAGGCTCTGTAAGAAATGCATGATTCTCGGGTACTTTCCTTTTTTTCATTGTGTTTTGTCTTTTGTATGCATGGCTGGCACAGGGCTGTTGTCCTGTTTTTAGAGCATTTAATTACAGTAGATACTCCAAAGCTGAACAAAATGTTATTTTATCTAGTTAAAGAATGTAGCTTAGAGTTGTTGCTTTTTTTTTTCCCCTTGCATAACTTTTCCCTAGTGTTTTGGAATGAGAGATTATCTTTTGAGGGGGGTGTTTATTTAATTTCAGCCTAAACCCATCTGGTCTCTGCCTCCTGCAACGCCTGGTTTCTCATAGTGCTCATCTCAGAGCAACCCAAACTGCCAGGCAACTAATCAACTAATTGTGGTGGCTCATCGTTACAAACCTCAAATTGCAGGGATTTTCAGGAACTCCTCCTTTGCTTATTGATTTTAATTTGATATTTGATGAGATTTGTCAGGATGAAGAGGCACATTATAGGCTTCATGCATCCTTACATTTTTCCCTTTCTGCTACCAGATTTGATGTTGAGCACCCACAATTTGTGCCGCAATTAATGGACCTGTGAGATAATGAATGTCTGATAATAATGAGCCTGACTTCCCTGGGATCAGACACGATGCCTGAAGGGTTTCAAGGTGCTTCTATAGTGGGGTGATGGGAGGAGTTTGGTGAACAGC
The DNA here is from genome assembly GCF_963082525.1 of Nesoenas mayeri. Lineage (NCBI taxonomy): Eukaryota > Metazoa > Chordata > Aves > Columbiformes > Columbidae > Nesoenas > Nesoenas mayeri. Next base: position 157,063,237 of record NC_137543.1, read on the forward strand.
AACTGAAATTTATTCTAGTGTAAAATGCAGGATGTTTTGCCAACATCTTGTGTGTTTTGTGTGTTGGTCACCGTGTTTTGGCTGCTGTTAAAGGCCACAAGAGAGATTAGGGTGTCTGCTTTTGGGGAAGAGGGAACCCAGCACAAGAAGACTCTGTTGCACTTAAATTTTGTACATTTTTGGTACTGGGAGTGGGTTAAAAATATATTTATTTTGAAAAATGCAACAGTTTGAAATAAACAATAAAAACAAGCCCCAAAAACTCATCCCATCAATCTGTATTAGGATGTCTGGTGCTCATCAGGAAGAAATTAGGGGAATTAAAAGCAATCTTGTTGCAAACCTTTAAAGGCAAAGCATAGAGCTGGGGGACATCACCTGTAGCCAGAGTTTGCTTCAGGCAGCAAACAGCCACCGAGAGAATCCCTGTGTCATGTCAGATGTGTGGCCACCCACAGATGTCCAGGGACGAGCTGATTTGGAGCCAAGAAATACTTAATCATCTTTAGTTTAAAAGAAACGACAGTTTGAAAACTACGAGAGCTCGTTATGTCTCTATACACACAGTAGATTATTATAAACATTTAGAATATATATTCTCTTATGTGAGAGCATGTTTTATATGTGTGTAAAAAATATGATGCCCTATGAGATGAGCTGTTGCACATCTGTATCTGGGAGGACACGGTCACCAGCGACAGACCGTGCCTGTCCCTCACTGTGGGTGCTTTTTGCTGCTAATGCTTTTGCTTTGAGAACTGCTCCATGTTTTGATCCACTTATCTTCCTGCTCTGATGTAAGAGACACTTTTCTAATAGGCATTTAATGACTTTTAGTGCCTGATTGCAGTTCTAAGTCCAATTTCCATTCCTAATAGGGCTCAAAATAAATGTTAATAAAACTTTGTGTACTAATAGTTGTCCAGCTATGTGCTATGTAATGACAGAAATGATCATTTTTGATGGGAAAAAATAACCAGTTTATTTTTAGGGCCATATGACTTGCATGAAGTTAATTTCTGGTAGTGATGAAAAAAATAAAAAGCAAAGCGTGGATTGAAAACTTTATTCTGAATCAAGGTTTCCTACCTATGGACTTAATTAATCAGTTTGGTCATCTTTTGCTCAGTTTTGTATCCTGCTTGCAGGAGGTTTTTGGTGCGGCTCCTTGGCAGGGCAGGTGTCTGTACAGAATCACGGAATCACAGAATCGACTGGGTTGGAAAATACTTCAGAGATCAGCGAGTCCAACCCTTGGTCCAACTCCAGTCCATTGACTAGATCATGGCACTAAGTGCCATGTCCAGTCTCAGTTAAAAAACCTCCAGGGACGGTGAGTCCAGCACCTCCCTGGGCAGCCATTCCAATGCCTGACCACTCTCTCTGTAAAGAATTGCTTTCTAATATCCAGCCTAAATTTCCCCTGTCAGAGTTTAAGCCCATGGCCCCTTGTCCTATTGCTGACTGCCTGGGAGAAGAGACCAATCCCACCTGGCTAGAACTGCCCTTCAGGTAGTTCTAGAGAGTGCTGAGCTCACTCTAAGCCTCCTCTTCTCCAGACTAAACAAGCCCAGCTCCCTCAGCCTCTCCCCATAGGGCTTGTGCTCAAGTCCCTTCACCCATCTTGCTGCTCTTCTCTGGACCCGCTCCAGCACCCCAATATCCCTCCTGTACTGAGGGGCCCAGAACTGAACACAACACTCCAGGTGTGGCCTCACCAATGCAGAGTACAGGGGAAGGATCACTGCCCTTGTCCTGCTGACCACGCTATTTTTGATACCATAGACAGGGTCTCTCCCTGTGCCTTGGTTTGGTAATTCCAGTGTGAAATTTAGTTTATTTTGTGGCAAATGGGCTTGGACCGTCTGCCACATGGAGCAATGCCCCATTACAAGCAGCCTCTCCCACGCCAGGCTCACACTCTGCCCATCTGTCACCGTGGCCGGGATGTCCTGCTCGCTTAGAAATGTTTCCTATATTCTCCAAGCAGGAGCAAATGCTTCTCAACACATTTTGGTGCTTAAATCCAACTCCAAATGCGGTTTGTCTGTTTCAGCTCACCAGCGTCTGCCAGGTTTCAAAACTATCGCATAGGGCAGAGAGAACTTTTGGCAACGTGTGTGTGTAGATATCAAGATCAGGTTTTAAACTGGATTTACCTGTGTGTGTTTCCTTGTATTTTCTCCACGGCGTATTCAGGTGGGTCCATTGTCATCGTGATGCTGAAATGGTAACGTGAAAAATAAGATATTTAAATTCAGAAGGCTCTTACTAAAGGAGCCAGAAGTCAATATAGCTCATTAGTAAGGTTTTTTTTTTTCCCTGTGCTGTATCTAAATTAGGAAGAATTTCTGGAAAAAAAAAAATAGTAGATACCTATAAAAGCCATAGCCCTTGAAAGAAGCCTGCAGTTTATTTGGGGAAATATCTACCTTAACATTTTAGCAATGAGTGTACAGTCATTAGAAAAAAACCCTCAGTGTGTGTTATTTCTGTCTTTCCCTTTCCACGTGAGGATTATTTCCAAACTGAACCCACTGTGAAAACTTGTTTTGGTGATGGCTGTTTCAAGTGAGAGTGAGTAATCCCTTTGTTCTGTTCTTCCGTGTGTCTCATTGTTCACAAGATTTTCCAGATGGGTAAATATTGTATCTATCTTTCTTCCAGAGATGGTCATTGGTGTCTTCTAACACCTTTTTCCGAGCAGAGCTGTGATGTTTTTTGAAGCGTATCCCTTGAGAGCCATAACAAGTGTCTGGGGCTTGCTGTGAGGAGGCCTGGAAGTGCGAGATACCCTTGGACTTTTCCTTAGATCATGTCATTCTCTTAACAAACATGCTTTCTCAGAGGTCCTACCAGCTGGCCTGTTCTCTCAAAATTTACATCCGAGTTGTTACAGTTGGACACAGCGGCTCCTTCATTCTCCCTCCAATGGGCACTTACCCTGTTGAAGAATTAACCCTGTTTTCTACACAGCCGCCAGAGCTGTGTAAAGAAAATGTACATTTTAGCAATACTTAGAAATGCCAACAGAGCATAGGACCTCGTTGTGCTGCCCATTGTGGGGATGCTTATAGTGTGTCTAGACTGCAAGCAAAGACGTGATTGAAGCTGGGCTTAAATTAGCCCAGTTGAGTCCTGACAGCTGCACGACAGCGGGAGCGAGGAGCTCGAAGTGAGCTCAATTGCTGGAGTATTTACTCATCCTCCCATGGGATTTTGCAGCCTACGCTCACCCGTGTGTTGTCATGGCTACACTGGCATCGGTGCCGTGTGGGTAAAAGCGAGCTGGTGTAAACCACGCTTACGATTCCCACGTAGACATCCGTAGTAAGATGCAATCCCTTGCCTGGACAGCTTGCTTTCTAAATAGAGGTGGGGGGAAAGGAAAATAGGTGATTTTATTCCCATTTTATAGGGAGTGAAGTGGGAGAGGTAAGAGGCAGGGTTAATTTCTCATCCTATGGTAGATCATCCAAAGTTTAAGCAAGTCGACCATCCTCTCTCCTACCAGAGGAATGGGAACAAATTGCCCATTGGAGGAGATATTGGCTTTTCCCTGCTGTCTAGGCTGGACAAAAAATGTGAAGTAGGTGACAAGTGTTTTGGATGGCTCAAGTTAGGTGACAGCTGTTCCATCCTTGATGCCTTCCCAGATGTAAACCAGAAAACCAGAGCAGGCAAGGAAAGTCTCATCACTTAAGTCCATCTGGGAAGCTGTTCTGGTGTGGACAGGCAGTTTGTAAAGCACTTTGGATTCCCCGGGATGAAAGATGTAATTTATTAGTATTGCATGGCACCGCTAACTGGACCAAATAATACTGGTACCAAATCTCAGCACCTCTCAGCTCAAAGCCAAGGGTGGGACCTGAAGGGTGGACAAACTGGATTTAGGGTATAGTATTGTTCTATGGATGTGATAATGTTTTCTAGACTATCTCTGAGAATTTAGGCTTTCTTCTGCCCTTGAAGGCTTTTTATATTGTCAGCCTTGGCAAAATGTACCCTTAAACAATGAGTTCAGAGTGGAGACTGAAGACATCCATTCTTCTGGGAAAAGAAAAAGAATAGTTTACACTATGAAATAAAGCATATTGTATATATTGGTCTCTTTTTACATGTGGTGCTAAAACTGTAAGAAAAGCTATAGCAAAGTGATTGTAAACTTTGTAGAGATGAGACTGTTCTCTGCAGCTGCAGGGTGATGTAGGAAAATGCGGCAGGAGAGCACCAGGAGGGGAATCTCCCTCATCATGGGCTGCACATGTTGCCGCTTTTGACCTCCCATTCAGGCCTTCAGCACACCAAGCACAGAGCCACCCTGGCCTTCCTTTCCTTGCCTAATTCCCTCTTTGCTTCTACCTTTATTCTTTCTTCTTTAGTTGAGGGAGTGCTTGATCAGAGCAGGTCCCTCACTTGCTTTCCAGCTGTAAGCGTTCTTCCATTTGTTAAGATTATTCACGGTTATTAACTGACAAGAATGTAAAGAGGAGGCAAGAGGCAGCTGTCTTCCTAAATGAAGTGAACTGGAATAAATAGTTGCAGTTTTTATGGCTGAGATTTTTTGGCTGCTGTGAATCCCACCTTTTAAAGTGAAATATATGCAAAGGAGAACCCTGCAAGTCCTTCTCAGATGAGGCCATCAGCTGGAGGTCTTCAGTTCTGGTTTTGTTTTGTTGTACTCTTCCTTGAGGAAATAGTTTTGAAGAGATTTGGCCTATAAGCCAAATCCCCACCTTATAGGGGAGAAAACATAAAAAAATCAGATCACAGTGACTTTTAAAGTAGCTGAAGTGTAGAGACGATTTAGAAAACCTCACAGTGATCCTTGCCTCGAATCCCCTCACATTGCCCTCATGCTGCAGCATCTCAAATGTTCTCATTACATTATGGAAAAATCATCTTTTGTTTCCTGCGGTTCTGCTGTTTCACGGAGGCTGAAGAGATGTTTTATAGCAAATGCTTTTCTCTGCAGATACCTTGGGATCCTGTGTCTCCTTTATGTAAGAGAACCATAGAACTGCTGGAATGCAGTTCTGTTGGCACTGAGTGTGTGCCATCTGAAGGGTAACATTTCCAGTCTCCTGCAGTGCCTCCCTATAGTCGGGTCTCTTTTGTTTGTTTCTTAATTCCCTCATTGTTCATCTGACCACGTTTTCTGGGTCTGAGGTGTGTTATTTTCTGCTTTCACCTTGTCTCACGTTAAGTTCAGGTGCTTCTTTGGAGGGGAAGTCTCACCAGAGGAAGGTTGTCTTTGGCTGAGCACTCAAGAACGGCACATAATAATAGGCTTGTGTGTAGATCATGGTGTCACAGTGAATATTGAGAATTGTATTTTCCTTGATTTCTCTGCTATTCTTTCACTTTCTCTCTTTTTTTTCTGTTTTGTTTAAATGCCATTTTGTTACTTACCCATTTGCTAGGCTGTCCATCTGCCATTGTAATAAACACGCTGCCAGTCACCGCGCTGTGTGGTTCGTGATGCGAAGGAGCTGCCAAACCAGGCTGTCGTGTGCATGGAATCATATTCAGGCTTTGTCGGGGAGCCCCTCCTGGTGGTCTGGGATTTACTGATGAGGTGGAGAGCAGTAACCTTCATCACAGCATTTCCATCCAGCCCTAAGCTCTCTGGACATTAGAAATGCTACAGGGCTCCAGGTAGAACTGATTGCATCCCACCCCAGGCTGTCTCTGCTCAGCTCATCTGCAAAGGCTGAATCACCAGAAGATACGATGGTGTTTCCTGGCAGGAGAGCATGAGGCGTGAAAGAGAATTTCATTTTTTCTGTGAACAGCGTAGGAATGTGTTCTAGTGATTTAAATCTGAAACTGAGAACAAAAACCGATCTGCAGTCTCTTGGCAGTTTTTGTTGATGAACCTTGTATACAGCCTTGGAAAACAAAATGGTGAATCTGCTGTAGAGTGCTGGAGATTAATACCTGTAAGGATCAGTCAAGAGGTTAAAATGAAGAAGGGTGTGCTGGAGGCTGCTGGTATCCCATGATCAGGATAACTCAGGAGGAACAGCTTGGAAGACAGCTGCTTTCAGGGGAATATTGAGGACTTACTGGTTTCATGGTTCTCTTTATCCCCTTCTCTTTGAAATTCTTAGTTTTAGCAGCTCCTTCTGACCAAGTGGTGTCAATCCAAGCCGAGCATCCCATGAGCGAGAACAGGGGAGAAATGGCTTCAGGAGCTTTCAGTACTTTGCCTGTTTCTTATTGCAGCTGAAAGAAAAGCCTTTAAACTACATGTAGGGTGGTTTTCTTATGTGAAGTTTTTGTATGCGAGGTTTTTGATATAGCACACTGAATAATCACCAAATACGATTTTCACATACTGAGATCGGAGTTAGATTTCAGCCAACCCTAACTCTCTAATTTTTTAGACTGTGCCTCTTTGGGTCTGAATATTTCCCGTTTCTTGCAGGCACGTCATTTAGTGACTTACCCTCTGTTATTTCAGATTTGATGTCGTATCCACCTTGACACTGAATTGGGCACAGCTGGTCCTGCACAGTCAACCAGCTGATTTCAGGACCATGCTGCCTCTGGTGTCTTTATACTGTGGACAAAACCAAGTCTCTGTAACTCATTTCGACCATCTCAGACTCTCCAGACCCACTCAATTGTTCTTTTTTAATATGAATAGCCTTAAAAATCATAGCAAGCAAATAAATTGGAATAGCCTTGTGAAGTACAAAGTTGGCTTGCAGGAATCTAACCAGCTTTGTACATCTGTTACTGCCCACTCCCATTGAGTCATACTGAGACTTAGTCACCAGCATCCCCAGTCTCACAGTACGGCTGATGGATCTGTCTCCAAAACACATGCTGCAGTCTGGATGGCACGGGGGAGGGAGAAGAGCAAAACAATGAGCAACCTACTCCTAAAGGAATAAAGCAATGTAGCAAGTCTTATTATATAGTGCTGTGACTAGTATATAAAAAAAACCCAAAAACAAAAGGACAGAAATTCTTCTGTATGTGTTTTGGATCTTCCCTTGTGCAATAATTGAGTGATTTGATATAAATCCCCAAAGGCTTGCAGATAGATTTGTTCTAAAAGAGAAGAAATTTTTCTATTCTATTGCAGCTACCAAGCTCTGCCCTCTATTCCACAGAGTTCAAACTTTGGATTTCGTTCACAGGCTATTAGCATATGTAGCGTATTTGCTATTCAGAGTTTTACATAGGCTTGTGAGAGGTACAAATCCAAGGTTGACCTAAAAAATATCTGCTGGTGTGCAGACTGAGCTGAAAGAAACTGCTCACAGCTAATGTTAAGAAAAATCCTGCCTTTCTTTGTCCTTGGGAGGATGTTTGAAGTGCTTGTAGCTCAGTAACGTTAGCAGACCCTGAGAGCTCTGTTAAGGTGTCATGCCATATTTTGTGAGATCAGGGCTCTTGTCAGCACTCAGTTTAATTGCTCTGTATGTTGTTCTCTTTGTTTATTTTATTAAAGAAGCTGCCTCCCCATATTGGAAAGTTGTCTTAGTAAAGTGTCACCTTCTGCTTGAGTTATGTTGTAAAAAGAGACTGTAATGTCTGGCAGGCATTTCGCATCCTTAAATGCGGTGCAATCCCAGCACATATATAGAACCTAGTGAAGCAGAAGAATGTCGTCTCATCTCGTAGGTGCCACCATCAGCAGTGCACACTGTGGGATGCCACCTGCACTAGGACTCCCAGCAGGGGAACCCAACCTTTCAGCAGAGATGGGCCATGGGGCTACCATGGAGCTGTTCTGAGCCAAGTCACCTCTGAAACACGACCCAGGAGTTGACCGTGTTCATGGGACACGGACCCACCACCACGGGCACGGATTTCACGTGATCACATTGCTGCATGGCCGTGCCTTGGGTTTGAAGGGACAGTTGCAAAGGATGGCAGCGGGGGACCCTTTGTGAAATATTCTTCTGATACCTAGCCCTGAAATTTTGGACCACTGTTGAGCGGGACCATACAAAAGGTCCTACTTCCACTCAAAATACCTTGGAATTTGGTCTCTGCCCTGTCAATCACAGCATGTCCCAGAGGGCCTTGCTGCCTCCTTGGCTTCAGCTGTTGTGGAGAAGCTTTATCAGCCTGGCTGCCAAAGTAGCCTTGAAACAAAACAATAATAAAAAAAGAATCCTATTTATTCTGTGGTGTTTACTGGCTTCAAGGCTTTAGTGGTCTGTTATTTAAGCTTGCAGGCTCCACAACAGAATTGCTGAAAGCCCTTTTCTGAAACCAAGGTCCCCAACCGCAGCGGCGTCCAGACCAGCATGTCTGGGCAAGCCTTTTTGGCAGGAATTCTCCCCAGTAAGGAAAGGAACAGTGAAATTGGCTGGAAAAGGTGAAAAATGGCTTGGCTAACCAGATCTTGCTTCTGTTGCTATTTGGCTATGCTATGCCAGCCAGTATAGTTGCTTCTGGATCCTAAAATGTGGTTTTCTTTCCTATTCTCCAAAACAATTCTGAGAAAAGGTTCTTTGTTTTCCCAAGATATCAAAAAAAACCCAAAAGTTTTATTCTTCCTTCTTTTCACATAATCCTAAGTATTCTGATATAAGGGCTGCCAAAGGGGAAAGAGCTGGAATTAGGAAGGATCATGCTCTAGATGTAGTGGTAACTTAGACAAGAGTCACCTTTGAGTTAGTCTTGCCTTGAGAGGAGAAATTAGTGTGAAGAATCCGTAACCTTCCAGATAACTGGTTTCCCCCACCAGGGGAAATAGGGAGAGAAGTAGTAGAGAAGGTAAGGGTGCTACAGACAGTTATCCTGCCAAGCCTGTTAAAAACAATACAGTCAATTAAATTGGGTTTTTTAGAGCTGTTAACCTCCTGTGCTATCAGTAAGAGTCCTGGAAAGCTGCGGGTGGAGCGGGTGCTGGGGGACATGTCCTGGCCCCAGGGAGCCGGGCTGGCAGCAGGAGCTCTGCTGGGTCACGGCTCTGCTGTCCTCCAGAAAAACCTTTGATGGCCCTGGGGTCACAGTCTTCAGCGAATATAACAAGAGCTGCCATGACATCTTGTAAATAAAAGTGGATTGAAAACAAAATAAATCTGAAGCGGCTTGGTGGCCGTAAAGTAGATGTAAAGCGCTCAAGAGGTCATTTTCTCTAATTGAGGATGGCAGGAGGGATGTCTGGCTGTCAGGCGGCACTCAACAGCATGAGGGACTCACCGAGGAAGAGGAGCGTGGCAGGAAAGCGAACAAACCTTTGCAAAACAGACTTTGCAGGTACTTAATTCCAGGTAGCAGCAGTAGGAGCTGTGGTCTCTGGTGGCCTTTGTTCCTCAGAGTGATGGTCATAGGCTGTGGTCCCTACAGAAGCTGTCTGTCCAAGGGTATGGTGCAGGACTGGTGGACACAGGGAGCGATGCCGTTCGTTCTTTAGCTCTGCAGTCCCGAATGAGAAGGACTCTTGCTCATACCGAGACATCACTGTGTGCCTTTGGTGGAACATTTTTAAACATCTCTCCAGAAATATGTGATTTTCCAGGGCACTTATTCCAAGCACAGTGAAGCAGAGCTGGAGAGCAAGAAAGCCGGGTTCATCCCAGGTTTCAATCCCAGGTTGGCGGCAGAGCGAGCCTTCCATGGCTGTTATCGCAAGATCAGAGCGGTCAGATATGTTGTAAGGGCTGGGGCTGCGCTGTCAAGAACTATTGTGGTGTTTGCAACACTTTTGGAGCAGCTTTTATTTCATTTTTTTTAACGGTTACTGTATCACCAACTACATCATCACATGTGCTTCTGGATGAAGAGGAACGCAAGAAAGAAACACCTATCTAGTCTGTATGCTGCAGAGATACATGCAAAGGGAAAATAAACATCTAATATATCTGTGCTTAACCAACAGGTTGGAATTGAGAGAGCGTTATTTGCAGCCTGGCATTTGATATATGTATTTTTTTCCCTCTATAAACACATGCCTTCACATAGAGAATCCCATGAAGAAGTGAAAGATGAAAAAATGGTCGGGTAGCAGCTACAATTACAGACTTTATCACAGGACTGAAAGTACAATTATTATCCTTTGTCAAATGTTCTCCAGCACTGTATTAACAAAGAAAGGTCTCATGCTGTCCAGAGAGGTAGAGCTCCAGTTATTTCTGCTTTCAGGTAGAGATCTCCTGTTCTGCATGTAAAGACAGATGAAGTTAGCACACCTCTAGGATATCTGGGAGTTATAAATTAGAATAGAGTCATCAGCTGGGCTTTGTGATACTTTTAGACTTTAAAGTTTAATATATTTGTGTTTTTAAGCTTGGAATTGTAACTAGGAACTGAAATTTAGCTCCTAGCAAAATAGTTACACCTACCTACCCCCTCCTGGTTTTGAAAGTTTCCACGCAAAAGGAAGAAGTTATGGTTTTGTTCCCAGCTGTTCCACGTTTTCCAAACAGCTTTTTCAACCCTGGTTAATAGGTATGTGTCCCATGAAACCCAGTTTCTTCCATCCAGTGTCCAGCCTTTCTAAGCAGCAGGTTTTCTCCCTGTGGATTCGAACACATGGTAATATAGAGATGCTAATATGTGCAGCTCAAAGGAGGTAATTTCCTTGATTTATTCCGTGGAAAATGACTTAGCACACTTTAGATTCCAGCTTCTGCACTACCAAAGATGGGTAGAGGAAAATGTTGGTAAATCCTGTAGCTAAATTAAAGTAAACACGGAGGGATATTTTTTTGTGTAACTTTCCATTAGGCTCTTAAACTTCTTCACAGAGATTCTTCGCTTAAGTCCTGCAGTAGCATATGAAGTAGGAGTAATAATAATAATGATAATCCATTTATTGACAGTGTTTATAAATGCCATTTATGGCTGAATAATTTTTTATGGAGTATGTAAGTAATTTTGGTCTTAACTAATGATAAGAAAAAGCCAGTTAATACAGAAGCTTCTCTTGAAGGTCCTGCGGTGCCTGCTTTAGCCTCCATCAAATCTTGGTAACAGTGAAAATCTAAACCAAACAAACTGCCTTTTCATTGGATTTTGAGATATTTGCTTACATTGGCATTTGCAAACGAAGGTGAAGTGGAACACAGACATGAGGGTGACATTACATAGTTGGGTTGGTGCTTCTGTAGGTGGTTCCAGTTGAATGTGCACAGACAGAGCTGGGAACGTACTAATTCCTCAGGAATACTTTGGTTTGTGGCCTAATGATTCGGGCCCAGCTTGGCCAAGCCTGGCTGCTGCTGCTTTTATTTCTCTCTTTTTTTCCCAACTTGGCATGAATTACTCCCATGTGCTTCAGTTCCAGTAATTCAGTATTTTGTTCCTTATTTTTATTATTCATTATGTAACCAGAATATTTTCAAACACTTGTAAGGATTATGCCTGAGTTATACACATTTTTGAGCATATTTGGGATTTAGTACGATTACACAATGCGATGTGATTAGATCTGTGGCTGCTCTGAATTTTGAAGGCAAGCAAGCCTTGCAGACTTCCTGGCTGGTGCTAATTTTTAATTAAGCTCCGTTTGATCTCAAATTAGGTTTACATGAAATCGCTACTTATTTATGTTTCGAACTGTTTAAAATGGGGTGCAGATGTGGTGGTAGGGAAGCACTGAATCCTGACATGGCAAGGGAGCTGCCTTGCATCTGAGAGGTTCTGCGCTAGGGAGGTATTCCTGACATTTAGACCAAGCTTTAGGATCCAAGCCTCAGTTCTTCAGCACACGGCATTAGGCAACTCCATGCTTTTGGTCACAGAATTACTCATTATCTACTGTTCTGATCAAACAGATGCTAAACTTGACACTAACATAATTTCCTTATGTGTGTAGAAAGAGCTCTAACAACCCCGTGGCTGAAACATGAAGTAGCGTAAACAGAACAGACAGCAGGAGGTAGAATATAATTGCAGTTTGGTTTTTTTAGTTAAAGATGAGCATGTGTGCTTTTCTTACGGTTTTATTGTCTTTAGTCACGCAGAACTGGGTGCTTCTCTCCAATCTGTGCAGCTGAATCTGTGATTTCCTCCCCGAGCACCGTGTCACAGTTTTCTCCTTCTTTATTATATATGTTATGTGTTTTTCAGAACATCGACATATTCTTATTCAGGTTTTGTTTAGTGTTATAAATACTCTCTAAACTAAGATTATACACCCCACTGAAGACAACGTAGGCCATTTGCTGATCAACTGGCTATATTTAAACTGTAATTTCTTACCATTTTTTCTGTGGGATTTGAGGTACCTGCCCTGGAAGGTTTTAGCCAGGACTTTTGACTTTGGCTGTGCAGGTGCTTTTTCGTGGTGATGCAAGAGCTGCCCAGGTCTCCCTATTCACTTGTTACTTCCATCTGCCATTGGTTTCATAGCTAATGATATCATGATCAGAGCCCGTGTTGCTGCTTACCAGCAATTGCTACGGGCAGAGCAGTAGGCACTTTGGAATAAAATCACAGGCTGCAATTGTGGGATGCTCTGATGGAAGGAAGAAGACGTTGATTAATGTAGGACATCCATTTCTCTTCTCTGTCTTGGCAGGATCTCAGCTCGTTTGCCATGCCCTTCTTGGACGGTGATGTGGAGAGCACAGACAAAAATGCTTCTCGCAAGGTAGGATATTTCCGAAGCTTCACCTTTGCTGTAGTGGCCAAGTCCCTTGGTAGTAAACATAATTTATTAGGCTAAAAAATGCCTGAGTTTTTTAGCCTTTTCTGCCACACCATTTCTGTTGAGGGTGATACACTCAGGCAAATATAGTGACTTTTGCAGATCTTACCATGATGGTGCTCATGCAGTGTCACTTGTAAATGATGTCAGCTTCTGGTGGTATCACTTTAAACACTGCAGGTGTTGTGTCTAGCACTGTTGTAATTCAATGAAGTGATATTGCATAACTATATTCTCCGGAAATGTACTTAACTTACAAAATTTGTGGTGTTGCTACAGAGATACAATGCCCAAATAGGTGGACTGCGGCTCAGTGTGTTTTCCTGGAGTTGCCTCCTGGTGGTTACTCTCTGGTTACAGTTTTTAACTGTTCGGTGTCCTTGGCACTGGCAAAATGAGCTGCCTTCATTTGCTGAAGCCACAGCGGTCAGGTCATCACATAAACAAGGTAGAAAGGTTCATTCCTCCGATGTGAGGTGAACTCAAGTTTTCCTCCTGGAAGAATTGCTATGATTTGTTTTCTGGTGTCCTGCTATTAAATTAAACCAATATATTCAAGGGGTTCGCTTGCTTTAAAATGATCAGGCGAGCATATTCAATGGACGACATTAGGGATGGTTAAATGGCGCCTACACAATCTTGAAAGCAATAAAAATTGTGGGTGGGATCTGTCATCTTCAAGTCCTGGCCTCATCGTTTTCACAAAGCGTCGAAGTACAAGCAGGTCTGCTAAATGTAAGTCTCCTGCCAGCCAAGTTATGGGCTCGGTGAAAGAGAGAGATACTCCTCCGAGCAGCAGATAACCCAAACGCTGACCTATAGCTACACAGCGAGCAGTCTGACTTGTCACGGTATTTACAAGGCTATGGAACTCTGTGATGATTAAACCTGCTACAAGCGATTTGTCAAGAGTCTGCAGTTCTGGTTCAAGGCAGGTGAAGCAATAAATATCTCCTCAGTGAAGCTAAATCTGCATCTAGAACAATAATAACTTAGCTCTGTCGACAGCATGAGTTTCTACTCCTTTGCACCTTGCAGGAAGGGACAGTTTTTAAAAATCCATCAGTAACGGAGCATGTTTATAACATTGGCCTTGTTCTTTTCTGCGTTGGACCTTTTAAGATTGACGTAGGAGTCACTGACGCAGAGGAACTCTGGTAGATGCCAGAGAGGCTAAAATATGCAGTGTTATCAAAAGGTGCTTGTTTGGTGGGTTTCAATAAAGTGAACAATGTGTTGGTCTTGAAAAGGGTTGTCGTGCTGCAAAAAGGCAGAGGTTTCTAGCCAAAACTTGATTTTTTCCTTTTATCACCCTTCTTCTCCTAAAGAAAGGTGAGAAAGCTCCATGAATCTCAGTCGTGAAGAAAAAATGTACCAAAGCTAATCTCACTCGTGTAGTATTACATGATATCATTTAATGACTTGTGCTTTACCGTTTATGAAGCCCTTGTTTTTCCTCTTACTGCTCTTTTGATGAGAACTTGTCTTGGGAACAACTGGAAGAATGTTTCAGTAGTTGCCTCTTTTTGCAGCTCCAGTAAATGCTGTTTTTTTTCCCCAGACTTGGGTTAACTTCTGCTTGTGGAAGTGCAATTCGCTTTAAAATAACCGTGCAACTGGGGCTTAACATCTGAAATTGCTTTTTTAACTGGCCTTTTTGACTGAGTGTATAAAACCTGGATTTTCTTCTAACATCACACTTGGAGCTCTGTACAATAAGTGCAACGAAGTGGTAAGAAACCAGCTGTCAGTGCCAAACTTTGGATAAGAAAGCAATCAGCTAGCGAAATTCAGTGCCACACATCTCATCCTAAATATCATTTTCCTTGACATGAAGAGTGTGATCTTTGCTGCTAGTGAATGACGACTGGCATCAGGCTGCAGTCTTTTATTTAATTCTCACTAAATGTTTGCCAGTCCCCGCTGGTGCTGCATAAAGACACTCCCAAGTGGCTGTTCTTTTGCAAGTGAGATGGTTTTTTCTCTGTTCAAGTTTGAAATCACAGTGTGATGCGTAACTTTTGTATCTTAGAAGTCAGTATTTCATCAGTAGCTTGGCTTTTTGATTCACCGGTTGTGTTGGAGACTGGCAATCCATTAGACCTGGTTGTCTTCCTTCACTTATCTCTTCTGTCACCTGAGCTATAGATCAAAGCAGAGGAGAGTCATTCACAACCTGTCTTTCCCATCTACCATTAATTTAATTGTCTTGTTTTTTTGTGAAAGGCTTTTAGAAACTGAATTAACATTTTTCACATAGATTCTTAGCTCTTTACCATGCAGATGTCTCTCAGTCTCAACAATCCTCATTACACAGGGAGGAAACTCAAGTGTGGAATTATTTCTTCAGCTTCACATAGGATTTTTTTGGCAGCGGTGGCAATGTGATGCACATTTCCTGCAGTTTAGCCTTAACTGTTTCTCATTAACATTACTATTATAAATGACGTATTCTTCTTTCCTTTATGACCGATGACAGGAAGGGCATAGGGATAGTTTTCACCTTCCGCTACTGAAGATAGAGAATATAATATCATATTCTGAAGACTTGCGTAGAAGTTTTTGGCGTATTGTGATGAAGAAATGTAGCTCTTGTTCCTGTGGCAGGTATTCTGGCCCTTCTTGTTGTCTGACAAAATGCCTTAACGCTTGTACTGGTAGCTTTGTCTAAAACAACTGGTACTGCTGGTTGCCTCACTCAAAGTGAGGATTCTCCACAAACGGCTTGAATCCTTCTAACGACAGACCTTAGAGAACCATTAAATACAGCAGTATAACGATAACCAGGAACCAAAAAGCAAGTAGATTTACTGGGTTTCCTCAGTCTGGGAAAAGACAGTGAGATAGGGGCAGTTTAGAGGCCTGGAACGTCATGACTGATGTGGAGCATCATTCAGACAATAATTCTGGTACAATGTGGCAGGGCGGCACTCAGGGATGAGTGTCCCTCTGCACCCAAATGGCTCTATTGATTTTGGAGGTCCTAACACCTTGAATGCTTATAGATCCTTCATCTAAAAGGTAAAAGGATGTGGTACAGAAATTATAGGAAACCGATAGCACTTGTTTCAGCTGAAAGCCCAGGATTGTGAATGATTAGAGAGAAGAAAATGAGATGGGAAGAAAATTGTCTGTGGAGGCAGCCAGCAAATTGTAGATGGATGAGGGAAGAGAAGGAAAAAGAGAAGCTTGAAGAATAATATTGATCCATTTCTTTATGGAAATAATAGAATTGTCATAAAAATATAGAAGAAAGCTTGGAAGGGTGCATTAAAAGTTCTACATGGGGAAAAAGCTGGAGAAATATTTACCTTAGATGATAACAGTGACTGTCTTATTAATTAATAAAGTGTAATTAAAGCAGAAGATGCTAAAGCTAAGCATTTTAGAATTAAATCCAAATAACTCGGATAAACACGCTTGGATTAATTGACACAGTTTTCTATGACTAGTGCTGATTTTGAATAAATCTTAGAGCAGAGATGAAGTTCCAAAAGACTGCAAAAACCCAACAATTACTATGTTAATATTTACATTATTTGCAATTAGGATAATTTACAGGTTTGTCAGTCTAACATTAGTCCTGGGCAAAACAATGAAATACCTAATGTTGGATAGTTAATGATGCTATTATAATAGACTCATTTGGATTGCAATTAATGGTAAACAAGTCTTACTAAACAAATGTGTGGGCTTAAATGAATTATAAATTTGGTGAAAAATGTCATAGTGTCAGTGTCATATATAAAAAAAATGTAGCACAAGACATTTTGATTTAAGAAACTGGAATGATACTGAATAAACATGGAGCCTGTTAAATGAATAAAAACCTGGCTGATAAAATAAATTGAGACTCATCAGTGGAAAATTTTGTTTCTAGGCAGACAAAATATTCTGTTGCTATACTATATCATACTTTATCAGTGACTTGAAAGAAATACAGACTCATTACTAATACAATTTGTAGCTCGTACTAAAACGAGGGAGAACACAGTGGTAAATTCTGAGCAGGAAACTCTTCAATGCAGAACAACCTGAATCACCTAAAAGACATTTTGCAGACAACCAGCCCATTTCAGTTTGGCCAAATCATGATCAGTTACTCCTAGGAGCAAATAATGCAGACTTTGGTGTGGGGAAGTCTTTCCCCAAGCTTTGGTTAGGTTTTGAGAATAGTTGTAGGCAATCAGCTGTACATAGATCCTGGATGTGACACAGTGGTTAATGGATTAGGTTGTTTTTTGGATGTACAAACAAAGGAGTAGGGGTTTTTTGTTGCCAACTCGCAGTTCTGCTCTCGGTGATGCAGGAAAGCGTTGATGAACTAGGGTCAGAAAACATCCAAGGAGTGACTCCAGTATTGAAGCTTTGTCCAGCTTCTGGTCCCAGCATTGCCATTGTTTTCTCCAGTGACTTGTGGGAACCGCATGAGCAAACCCCAGAAGGGGGAGTAGGAGCAAAAGTTACACCATTTTTAGCCCTCCTGTATAATAAATCTCCTTTCGATTTTTTTTTTCCCAGTCTTTTTCTTATCCATTTCTTCATGAGCGGTGAATTGGCCTCAGCAAGGAGGATGGGGAGCATGTCCTGGCTGGTGGCTCAGCCCTGGCCTGAGCCACCTGCAGTGAATGGAGTGAGTTCACATGTGCCAAGAGCTGCACCGCCATGTGCGTGGCTCCTTCCCACCCGCTGCTTTAAAATAAGCATTTAAGGGCTAGTAAGTGGAGCAGGAGCCACCCCTGACTCACCTTTCCTCAAGCCTGCTTCTGCCTTGGAGCAGCCCTGATCTCTGTGGAAACCTCACCCCAGCCATCCAGGCAGCAACATGGGGCTCTCAGAGCTGCCAGCCACATCCCTTTGTGTTTTAATTTGGGGGAGTGTCATTGTACTTTAGTTTTGGGAAGTGACATCTCTGATCCCTAAAATACATTGTCATCTCAATTGTTACTGCTCATGCAGAACCAAGGGAACCAGTGGTGGTGAATGTGACCACATGGTGCCAGGAGAGTGAGTCCTTCATTACCTTTCAGTCTAATGATGTCAGCTCTTGTGTTTCTGCGAGCTCTGTTATTCCAGCAGAATGACAGAATCATCCAATTAACTTTATCAAAGGGCTTTTTTATTGAGATGCAGTGGCAGGGCAGGAAACAAGTGCAGTCTATCTGGTGTATTGTCTCTAATTGTGTTTACTGTCCCTGTCAAGGGTGGTGGGAGGTGATTCTTTTTCTGTTATTCGCCTTTCAAATGTATATTTTTTTAAGTGAAGAGGCAAAATAAAGGTCAAATAACTCACTGTTGTAAAAGCAAACAGAACTCAAATGCCCTAACTGTTCAGAGTTGGAGAAAAAAAGGAGCAGAGCTCAGGAGCGTTTAATAACTTTCACTTCAATTCAGTAGTATTTTGAAAAGCTGTTTAGCTTGGGCCCATTGGTATTCCAGGCAGGTTTGTTTTCAGGCTGTTCTGAAAAATGAGGCTAAATTCTCCTGACCCGGAGGCAGAGTTTTTAGGGAGGGCATCCCCTGGGGAAGGCTGCGTGCCCAGGAATGGACCTGTTGCTGGAGCAGCCTGGCAGGGCAGCAGAGGAGGTGCTGCGGTCAGGACATGGGCAGCGCCTGGGTTTCTCTGGCTCCAACGCAATCGCTGTTCATGGTCAAGGTCTTCTCAGCACAGCTTGTCCGTTTTACTGGCCACATTGCTTTGGCAGGACACTTGTGTTCCCTGCAGTTAAGTGGTCCTTAAATTCTAGGCTGGGAGCAGAAATTGCTTCTTAGAGATGGTAAAACAGAGGGATCAGATTTTCTATGCAAAGTATGGGAAACAAAATGACAACGTTGCGGAATTTTCTGTCTGTGAGTGAGAAGAGGCAGGACTAAGAAGTGTGGATGGTTCGTGGTGAAGCATGAATAGTTTCGTCTCTTAGCACATTGAGTTGGGAGTGATCATAGAGTGGTGATTAAATGTAGTGCGTTTTAATCTTTCTTGTAGAATAAGAAGAAGAATTGCAGTTCAGGTAAGAAAATAGAATCATAGAGTATCTCAAGTTGAGGGGGACCATAAAGGATCTTTGAGCCCTGCCCCCTGCTCCTTGCAGGGCTACCTAAAACTAAACCATATGAGTAAGGGTGTTGTGCGGACCCTCCCTGAACTCTGACAGGCTTGAGGCCCGTTCCCTGAGGAGCCTGATCCAGTGACCAACCACCCTCGCAGTGCAGAACCTTCTGCTAATCTCCAATCTGAACTCCCCCTGACTCAGCTTCATTCCATTCCCTCATGTCCTATCACTGGTCACCAGAGAGAGGAGATCAGCACCTCCCCATCCTCTGTCCCCCTTGAGGTAGGTGTCGACTGTGGTGAGGTACCCCCTCAGCCTTCTCTTCTCCAGGCTTAACAAACCAGGTGACCTCAGCAGCTCCTCCTAAGTCTTGCCCTCGAGGCCTTTCACCATCTTGGTCACCTTCCTCCAGACACACTCTAGCAGTTTGATGTCCTTTTTATATAAATTGAGGCACCCAGAGCTGCACACAGTGCTTGAGATGGGGCCACATCAGAGCGGTGTAGACTGGGACAGTCACCTCCCTTGACCCCAGGACACGGTTGTCCCTTTTGGCTGCCAGTGCACACAGTTGACTCCTATTCAACTTGCCATCAACACAAACCTCCAGATCTCTTTCCACAGCACTGTTCTTCAGCCTCTCCTCCCCCAGTTTGTATGAAATGGCCTCAAGTTGTGCCAGGGCAGGTTTAGATTGGATATTAGGAAAAAATTCTTAATGGAAAGGGTTGTCAGGCATTGGAACAGGCTGCCCAGGGCAGTGGTGGAGTCACCATCCCTGGAGGGGTTTAAAAGGCATTTAGACGAGGTTCTTAGGGTCATGGTTTAGTGCTAGAGTAGGTTAGCTTATGGTTGGACTCAATCCTGATTGATATCCTGAAGGTCTCTTCCAACCAAAATGATTCTGTGATTCTATAACCAGGATTACTGTGTCCCAGGTGGAGAATCCAGCAGTTCCTCTTGTTAAATTTCACACACTGGTGATTGCCGAGCTCTCTAGTCTTTAGTAGTCCAAATAGTTGAAGGCAAAGATGTCTGGCTGGTATTGAAATGGCAGCTATTGGGTGGAGGGACAAAACTGGTGGAGTTTCCCCAGGCTTAGTCCTTCGTTTGCTCTTTGCTGGTAAGGCTGAGATGAAGAACAGAAGCGTGCTAACCAAATTTGTTGATGATGCAAAGAAAAGGGTTATTTTGTCATAGGAAAGGACCTTACATAGGAAGACCTGGCTGACCCTCAGGATGAACAGTTCTTAACAGCATGAGATACAAGGTTGCTCACTTGGGATATGTCAACAGGAGCAACAGTTCTCTTCGCCCAGAGATAAAGGGCTGGGGCATGGTGCTGTTGTAGAGCCAAGCTCTTGCATCCATTGAAGCAGGATGGTCCTGTGCAACCTGTGACCATCCCTGGCTAGTGCTCTCTGTGAACCCAGGTGGCACCTGGGCAGCGCTCATGGCACAGACTAAATCCCCATCAGATGGTGAGCAAGCCAGGAAGCCCTAAAGACAACTGCACGATGGCTTGAGCCTGTGTCCAGCTGTTTCACTCACTGGCATGGGGTAGTCTGGGACTGGTAGTGGGTTATGTTGGGATTTTGTCACTCAGGAGTTGGTCTGTTGAAAATGAAGGTGTGAGTGTGCTGGTCCATTGCAGGATGGCTCCAAGCCATTTATAGTCGTAGCTGTGAGAAAGGAAGAAGAGATTAGGAACAGAGGATTCCCACCTCCAAGGAAATCACAAAGGCAGCTATTTCTCGAGCTGCAATCTTCCAGAGCTGCCCAGCTCCAGGCAGGTGCCAAGCTATCGCTTTCCATTTCATTCAAAAATTGAAAGTAAGTCTGCTAGATGCCAAGCACTGTAAGACACGTCTTATTTCGTTGCTTTATTTTCAACAGCAGCCAGTTCTGGATGTATTTTAGGAGCCTGTATGAAATCATCTGGTGTATACAACACAACAAAGTTTCTCCCTGGTCCCCAGCTGAGAATTCTTTTGTGCTCTGAAGCATGAAAACTGATAGTGTCTTACAGCATTTTAGGATATATTCACTCAGTGCTATGCAAGGTAACTGCTTTAGCCTGGAGCAAATGCAGTCAGCTGCTAATTTAGCCTTATTGCTCCGCAGACATACAGTCAGGAGTTGAGATTTATCTCCAGCATAACTGATTTTAAGGCTTATGGGGTCCAAATTTAGGTGTAGAGCTCAAAGTTCCCATATAAACTCTGCAAAAAGCCAATTCAGGTGATATTCTGTTGTTGGTTGGTGTGGTTTATTTGTTTGGGGTTTTTGTTTGTTTGTTTTCCTTTTCCTTTTTTTTTTTTTTTAATTAGGTGAACAATATTAGTACTTAGAGGAAATCTTTAATTTGTTTGATTAGACCTTATTTGTGCAATGATTTTTATTGTACTTTCATCGCATGTTTGGACTTCTTATCTTCAAAAGGCCAATTATCCAGTCAGGGTCAAATGAGCCATATCGCCGTGTGCATTTATTAGGCGTGTTTCATATTTCTGCCCGTTCTTACTTCACTGCTTTTCCTGGACAAACACAAACTGATGTACAAGGGTTATGAATGTGAGAAACCAGGCTGCAATACTTTTTTTCACCGCAACATCTCAGCTGGAGGAATAGTTATCGTTCCAAAGCACTTGGGGGGGTTTTGTGCCCACTCGCTTGCCATAGCTTCAGGAAATGAGTCCAAAAAGCATGAAGAATGGGCTGCTGATCCATCTAGGTGTGTAACCTGCCCCCAGCACCACTGCCAGAGTCATCACACTGACTCTGCATGGGACCGTGGGGTTCATTCCACAGCAGAGATCCTTCCAGCTGAAGCAGGAGAATGAACCTTGCCTTCTGACTTTTATATACGCCGTGATAACTATTGTTGCTGCTGATTTTACTCATAGATGTACCTAATCACCTTTTAATACTTGCAATCCATTAGCCTCAAATAATATTCTAAGAAAGCAATCCTGTTGTAATTCCCAAAGCAAAATCACAGATATTTATCTGCTTTGATGGTGGGTGTAACCTCTGTATAATTAACATGTGGAGTGGCCGGGGAAGAATTCAATGTAGTAATTTCCTTTAATTTAGTAGCATGTGCATGTGTATTTAGCAGCGTGCCCCTGGTGCTCCGACAATTAGCTAATTCATCTGCTTGACACAATGGGGAGAAAGCAACTGGTTGTGATTGCAATAAATAAAAATATCCCGCTGCTTCTGCTTGGAATTGGAGAACAATTTGCTTTTGTGTCTCACTTGTGTGTGCAAGGGAATACTGACATTTTTTGATGAATTGTTGCTTGACATTTTACATTTCTAGAATAGCTGTAGCCTGTGAGGATACCATAGTCTTTTAAATGTGTCTCCTATCAGAGTGTCGTTATTACCAAACAAGCATGCAGAAAAGATAACATAAAATATTAAGGGGGGCACCAGAACGATGTCCTTCTCTCAGCTTTACAAATGTCATGGCTTGTTACTTTAGAAAAAATTATGATGAAATTACCATCCTGGGAACAGTCCTAAATTACACCAGTAGTGGTATATTTGTATTATGATTAAAATGAAATGGAAAATATTCTTTACTTCTGATTTGCAAGCAGTACATTTGGCAACAGACCTATTTAAATCACAATGCAGGAGGAGGTGCTGTTGTGCTACTTGGCTGATTGCTGGACTGTGTACTTGTGAAGAGAACAATGTATAAGCAGTCTCAGATGATTTACAGATGATGTTTTAGTAAAGTTAATGAGCTTTTATGAGAAAGCTACCACTTTGGGACTATTTACCCATGACAAAAGTGCCATTTGTTTATTAATTTACTTATAGCGTGGCTATTATTCCAAGTCTCAGCTGAAGGATTGTGCTCTATTATTCTTGATAAATACTGGCCGGGAGATGGTCTGTGTTCCCACTTGGGGTGGGAATGAAGGCGATATGGTCCTCACGGCAGAACAGATGTGTGATATGAAATGAGTTTTCAAGATTGCATGCAGAATCCATGATGGAGTTGGAAGCTCAGACCACTGCATTAAGCACAAACCATTACTTTTATCTTCTCTAATGGATAATGTCAGGGTGTTTGGTACCCAGTGCTTCAGCTAGAATTGATTTATCCTTTACAAAAATTTCTCCTTGAGGGCAGCTGTTCTTCTAATTCTTCTGCAAAAGGATGGGTATATTTTTGGTATATTTTCATCCGTGCTGTCAAAAATAAGTGTGCAGGTACAAAAAGTGGTTGTGCCTCTTGAGGGACATATCCTTGCTGTGCAGAGGGGCACAGAGCAGAACTCAGCTGTCCAGGGCTGTGCTGGCACGTCTCTGTGCCCCTCCTGGTGACCTACACTATTTTTGTTCATCTTCCAGACCAAGTCCCACTTGCCTTTTAGCTCAAAAACCTTCCCAAACGAGGGACCACGCTCTCTGCAGGCCCTCCTGCAGTTCCCACAGCACAGGACCCATTCCAGCTCTGTCCCATCCCACGTGGAAAGAGGAGCAGGTCCAAAGTGCACATGCAGGAGACGGGAAGGATTCTGAGAAATGGGATCCTGTGTTACAGAGGGAGCAGCTATTTGGCCGTCATGCTGCTCATACATATTTCTGCAAGTGTTTTGGAGCTGTGGCCAAATGTTATTTTGAAAAGGGAGTTAATTGCATATGTGTTTTAAACTCAGCTGACCATTTTTAGCTGGATTTGTATACACAAGCCCTCCACTGACCCAAAGGAGGCCATACATACCTATGAGGCTTTCTTTCATCTCTTCGCTCATCTAAGTCATCCTAATAAAAGATGCCATTTTTCCCTACAGTGACTCCCATGGCAACAACGCTCATACCTAACTAGACTAACACACATCAGGTGGCATCTTTGCAGGTCGAAGTTGCTGTCTGCTCCATAGTTTGTTTTGCTTTATTGGGAAGAGAGGAGCCGGCGTGCAAAAGGGCTTGAAACTCAACAGCACATTGTGCCCGTGGGCACACACACCGTGGCCTTCGCTTACATGTTCCCTGGAGACCTGGAACCCACCGCTGCCTTTTGCCAGAACAGAGCCCTTCATTCATGAGACATGCCCCCAGCTAAAAAAGCAGCCTCGTGGCCACAGAAGTACTTTGTGCATCCAGAAGGAAATAAACTCTATGTGTAGCCCAGGCACAGGCAAATCCCACAGTGATTTTTGGGTCAGCCTCTGTTAATTGTACATGGGGAGAATTTAATCTTTGCTCCTTTTGTTTGTTTGTTTTTCTGGATCTTTATCCCCCTCGCTGGGCAAGCCCACACAGTGCAGTGTTGTGCACAGATATACACGGTAGCTGGAAAGCCAGCACAGGTCCCAGAAGAGACAGAGCTGTTAGAAAGGTCATACCCAAGCTCAAGGGCAGGGTAATTAGCAGAAACATTGCCACTCTAAAATGGTTCCTCTATTTTTGGGACTGGAGTTGCAATCCCACAGTTGTGGCCATGCCTGTCATTGTAGAGACCTGTCAGGCACTTGGGAGCTTGTGCACTCTCCTGTGTCGCATCATCCAATGGAGGTTTAAGTATCATAGATATGCACTTAAATTCAGGAGGGGGACTTCAGGGTGCTGTGTTTCCTTAACGGTGATCATGCGTTGCCCTAAATAAATCAATTGCCAGTCACCTTTCAGTCGTCTGGGGAAGGAAGAGGGATGTGTTGCAAATGCAAACAGTAAAGAAAATCCTGCATTATAGGTGTGATGATGAAATGTATACACATATGTTGAAACTTTTCGTGAAATTCAGGGAGTCTTTAAGAGCAAGGGGCAGCACGGAGCCTCGAGAGGTGGCACCTGCGCATCCACGTGTCGGTGCGGGCAGGCGCAGGCGAAGGTGAGGTCTGGCTAATCCACCACCCAAACAAACAGGAGTTGATTGTGTTGAGACAAGTGCAGAGACCTTGACGGCCTGAGCTGAACTGAATTAATGGTGATTTTTCTCTTTTCTTCCTTTTTCTCTCCTCCCTAGGCGGAAGAAAGCTGCTCTGCTGGCAGTCCTTCAAAAGGCCTTTTCTCAAAAGGGCTCCAGAACCGACCTTCCAGCCCTGTTTCTGCCCCTGTGAGATCCAAACATAGCCCTGGCTCACCCAAAACAGTGTTCCCCTTCCCCTACCAGGAGTCTCCCCCACGCTCCCCACGCCGAATGAGCTTCAGTGGGATCTTCAGGTCCTCCTCCAAAGAGTCCTCCCCCAATTCTAACCCGTCTACCTCTCCTGGGGGCATCAAGTTTTTCTCCAGATCAAGAAAAAGTAAGAAATTGCTCATGTTATTTCAGGAAGATACACGGTACCTCTGGGCTTGGCCCATTCTTTACCTGCGGTAGTGAAGTAAGTGCAGATGAGGCATGTGCTAATTGTTCGTTTTCGCTTTCACTCACCATGTGTTTTGGGTTTCTGACATGCTGACCATTAGGGTACGACCTGTGCAGGGCTGAGGAGGGAAATTGCGCTTCAAAGCTTTGCTTAGAAATCCGCATCCCTGTCAGTGGGAGTTTTCTGGGTGGTTTCTCCAAGGCTGGTTGGGTGCCAGTGCTGGGGCTCTAGAACAGCTGGAGATGTTTGTGGTGGAGGTGGGCACAGAAAAGATGTCATCTCGGGAGCTAAGGGTGACTCGCTTCTGTAGACTCTGTAGAGAATTTCATCTGTTTATTTAGCTGGTATTTCTTTGCCCTTTCGTAGTGAGAAAAAGGGACTTTGATGGATAGAAGTACATTGTCTGTGTTTCCGATCAAATGACCATTAAGGGAGCGTTTGAGCTTCTCTGCCAGAATATGAAAGGCATTGTAGACCTCCATGGTTCAGAGCACTTGCCTGCTTTATATCAGACACTCATTTTACCTTTTCAGCAGCCCATGTGCTAACACACTGTTAGGACTCGGAAATGAGCAGGATTCAGAAAAGGCTTTGGTTTTCAAACTTTCTTGCTGAATAAAGGCTCCCAGAGCTGGTCGACAAACCAGCCCTGGTCTACCCAAGGGGTTAGAGACTGTAGGAAGAGGATGGAGTTAGAGGGGAAGAGAAGTATAATGTCTTGCCTCTGGGGTACTGCATTGTCAGGCCACAGCGAGTTTTCCTTGTGTGAACTGAAGAAATAACTCAGTGATAAATTGTTGTAAAATCTGTGACAAAATAGATACAGAATTAGTGATGTGTAGACCTGCATTTGGCTTACGTTTCATGCAATGTGTTCATAGAACCGTAGAATGGTTGGAGTTGGGGAGGAACCTTAAAGATCATCTAGGCCAAGCGTCCTGCCACGGGCAGGGACACCTTCCACCAGATCATGTTGCTCAAACCCTGGCCAACCCGACCTTGAACATTTCCAGGGATGGGGCATCCACAGCTTCTCTGGGCAGCCTGTCCCAGTGCCTCACCACCCTCGTGGGGAGGAATTTCTTCCTTATATCTAATCTAAATCTACTCTCTTTCACATTAAAGCTGTTACCCCTTGTCCTATCACTACACGCCCTTGTAAAAAGCCCCTTTCCAGTTTTCTTGTAGGTCCCTTTTAGGTACTGGAAGGGTGTTCTAAGATGTCCCCAGAGCCTTCTCTTCTCCAGGCTGAACAAACCCAACTCTCTCAGCCTGTCATCACAGCAGAGCTCTTCCAACCCTCTGACCATCATTGTGGCCTCCTCTGGACTCACTCCAACAGGTCCATGTCTTTCTTACGTTGGGCAACCCAAAGCTGAATGCAGTACTTCAGGTGCTGAAAGCTATTGATACCTTTCGGTGACTTTTAAATAGTATTGAGGCACCTTTTTGTTTTTCTTCATCTATTTCCCTTTAAAATGTTGGTTTTATTCAGAACAATTGATTTCATAGTGACTTCTGTGCACAAGAACACAGCTATACAAACCCCATATAGGATTTTGCTTTATGTTTATGAGAAGTTCTACTGCAGCTGAAGTGAAATGGCATCTTTTCCAGCCCTTGCCTCCCTCTAAAACACCTTCAGGAGATTGGAAGTAGTTGAGTCAGTGTTTCTGAAGGACTCCAAGTAGACTCCAAGCTTAATTTCTACTCAAGGATTTTTGTTCTTCTCTGCCTAAAGTTCAAGGATGTTTTTTATGCTCCCCTATTTTCAAGCCTCGCAATAACTAAAGTCCATTTAAGCCCTTTTTGGCTGGTCTGCATAGGTTTAATTATTGCATAGGCAATGTGCTCCTGATGGAGTACGCAGAGAAGGGCTCGCTGCTGTGCGAGTAACGGTGATGTCACCTGCATAGCGAAGCCATCTCGTGATGTTTTAAGGCAATTATCCAAGCAAACAGCACTGTTGAAGTCCTAGCTAGGTACAACAGAATATTAAATAAAGGAATCTTCCAGCAGTCAGCAAAATCCTTTTGATAAGGTCACATCACTGTCGCGGGAACAGCCCTGGAACGGGGCCACGCTATTTTTGAGCCATCAGAAGATGCCTGTGACCCTGCTGCTCCAGAGAGGGCGGCAGGAATTGCGCTGGGCTCGGCTGTTCGTGGGCTTTTGTCCTTAAAGCAGGAGGGACAGGCTCTTGGCAAGGGCGCGATGATTTAAATTAGTGTTTAAATTGATAACTCTTCCCATTCTGCAGCTGTTTGCAAAACAGAGCATTTCTTAGCACAGGCTTTCACATCGTTAGCTCTCTTATGGAGAGACTAATGCAGAAACGTACCCTTCACTGCCACATTAAAGTAGATTTTATTCAGAATGTGCTAAGCAGGGGTCGGCAATGAATTACACTCTTAGGGTTTACTATATTTAATTGCATTTTACCAAATTTTATTTAACAAAACCTTTTCAGGCCTTCAGGAGATGTATGAGTTACCATTTCTGTTGTATTGGGTAGTTTTTCCCAATAAAAACATTTGCATTCTTCTACTTTGCAGGTAAAGAATAACCCTATGTAATACAAAACATGAAGTTAATTGGTTATGTCCCACTCAAAACAAAGTCTCTGTGGCTTGCACAGCATTTTCAGAGTGCCAAGACTTCTCAGAGGCTCCTCAGACCAGTGTTCTCAGACCTTTGTGCAGATGCTGCACTAAAGAGCTCTGAGAAGAGCAAAACCAGCACGTCTCCATGTTTCTGAAGGTGCATAAATGCTTCACTGCTCAAAATTGTCTCAGCCTACGTGATTAAAATCCCATTTTCTCAAGCAGCTCGGGATACCTGTGTTAAAAGTTAATCACTTCTGAAACCGGGAGTGCGTTGAAATGAGAGGTACTTGCCATGCATGTTTGCCTTTACAGCCGATCTGCCACTGGAGCTGGGTTGCTACTATTAAAATGAAAATAAACTGTGTGCTGGGCTCCACTAGGAGGAGCATCACCAGCATGTCGAGGGGGATGATCTTCCCTCTCTGCTGAGTACTGGTGAGACACATCTGCAGTGCTGGGTCCAGTTCTGGGCTCCCCAGTACAGGAGACAAGGCTGTACTGGTCCAGCAAGGGGCTGGGGCACCTGGTGTAGGGGGAAGAAGAAGAAGAAGGAGGAGACTTAAGAAGAGCAGCTGAAGTCACTTGGTTTGTTCAGCCTGGAGGAGACTGAGGGGAGGGCTCATGGCGGCTCCAGCTCCTCACAAGGGGAGCAGGAGGGGCAGGACTGAGCTCCTCTCTTTAGTGACCAACGACAGAACCCGAGGGAATGGCAGGAAGATGTGCCAGGGGAGGTTTAGGTTGGACATCAGGAAAAGGTTCTTCACCCAGAGGGTGCTGGACACTGAACAGGCTCCCCAGGGAGGTGTCACAGCCCCAAGCCTGACAGTGTTCAAGAAGAGACTGGACAAGGCCCTCAGACACACGGTGTGACCTGTGGGGTGTCCTGTGCAGGGACAGGAGTTGGACTTGATGATCCTTGTGGGTCCCTTCCCACTCAGGACATTCTGTGATTCTATGATGCTAAGGCTTTCGTGCTGTCTTCAGTTATGTGATGGGGTTTTGGAGAAGGCAGTGCTGGGCATCTCGGGTCTGCCCAGCGACAGGGCAGGAGGCTGTGAGGGAAACTCCAGGCAGGTGTAAGAAGATTGTTCTTGATGGGGGTGACACAGCATCACAGCAGGGGGCCCAGAGGGGCTGTGAAATCACTGCCCTTGCAGATTGTAATTGGGCAAGGCTCTGAAAACCCCAGTTTAAAGTTGAAGCCCTGCTTTGAGCAGGGGTTGGACTAGAGACCTCCAGAGGTCACTCGCAGCCATGGCTCTTCTGAGAAACTGCACAGGAGCCTTCCCTTCAGGTTTATAGCAAATTGGCACTTTATCCAGGCAATCTGCAATTTAAAATTAATAAATAAATAAATAAATAAAGCACTAGTTAAAAGTTCACAGGGTTTGGGGTTCTTTTGTCCCCCAGTTTACCTGAAGAGCGTCTGTGCTGCGTTCCTTTCCCTATCATGGGGCAGTGTGTGTGGGAAATATATACAGGCTTTGTTTTAAATAACATCCCCATCTTCCCTCCACTTCCTCCTCCCACGTGTTGTTCAAAACACAGGCTAACCTGTTACTCCGCATATTCCTTGTTTTTCTTGGAAGCAACTTCTCCCTAGCTTGTTTTCGCTTTAAAGGCTGTGTGGTATTTACAGTGCTTTCTTTCCCATGTCGTTGCTCTTTTCCCAGCTGTTATTTTGCCTTTGGAATATATGCAGTCTAGGACAGGTATTAATGGTTAGAGTAGGATGATATTAAAACACAAAGTGTGATTTGTAGACATGAAGCTTAAAACATTTTCCAATTAAGGCTGCGAGTTTAAAGCTTTTCTTCATCTCTAATATTGTATCACTTGTTCTGGCAGTAGCCAAAAGCTTGTCCTGGTGCCTTTTCCCTTTGGTTACCCCAGTCCAGCATATGGTCATAACCCAATGGACTGATCTGACAAAATATTTGCCTTGAAAGGAAAAATACCATCCCACAAAATGTACTCAGCTCCAGGTATTTTTTAAGACCAGCTTCAAATCAGTAAACTGCTGGTTGGGGCTTCACATCCAGCATCCCACCTTTGGAAAGGCAACAGACCCACCTCGGTCCCCTCCGGGCAGAAGCTCTGCAGGGGTGTTTTCGGGGTGAGGTGTGTGCTTGGCCACCAGAGAAGCCCCTTTGGTTTGGGGAATTCACCTCAGAAAAGTCCAAGTCAGCTCTTTGCATGTTGGGCTTTTGTACAAGTACTTTGAAATTTAATTCTAAGCTTTTAAATTTCTTTTTGTCTGAAAATTTCTTTACACAGCACTGCTAGACCAGTAAAAACTGAATATGGATTTGGGATGAATTAAGCTTGGTGGAGACTTGTGTCTGTGAGATGTGGAGCTCTGTACCTGGGTTTACCCATCAGCGTGGGCACGTGAGCAGCTGTGGACCATTGAACAATTACATCTTAATTATTTATAGACAATTGGATAGGAAAATGAATGAGTAAATTGGGGTTTTCTAATTTTAGAATAACACTGTAGCTGGCATGAGGCTTCTACAGAGCTGACACTGGTTTCCTAGGTGGCTCTCAGGGACACCAGGAGCAAAGTACGAGTGAAGAGACACAAGTTGAAGTTTGAGGTGCTGTGCAAAGTGACTTCAGAACTGGCTTCGTGGAACCATTTCCCAGTTTGTCTTAAGTTTGCCTGAAGCTCCGTGAACTGCTCTCACAAGGAACAGCCTGAGACCTGATGCGCTGTGACGCTATTGAGGTTTGTCTGTGAAGGGAGTGCACTTCTCTTGTGTACAAATTTATGCGAGTGGGTACAATGCTGAGAGAAAGAAGAAATGGCACAAATTTACCCTCGGTAAAGCAAACTGAGCTGATCCAAAGTAAACACAGGAGGACAAGCTGCACTGGGGGAAAACACAGTTCAGATTAGACTTTTCTATGGTCTTGCACGAGCTCTCCCTTCAGAGACAACACATACACAAAGAAATGAGCAGAGCTTTATTTTACCGAGTAGAAATCAGGGAGCTACCCCCGCAGATAGGCTAAAACTAAAAGTACTCAGAATATTTTATTAAAAGTACATGGTTGTATGAAATTTTAGTCATTAAAATGTAGCTTTTGCTGCGGGGCCGAATGCCCTGTTTGAAGGGCAGCCGGGTATTTTCCAGTCCTGCTTCCCCTTCCAAAAACATCAGTTCAAGTAACAGCAATACTCATGACTCATGGTGGTGCTGCCAGTATTAACAGCAAAGAAAATCAATTAAAAGGTTTCCATTGACCTGAAGCTTTGGGTTGCGGTGAATGTGATCAAAAGATAAATTTATCTCAGAATTAAAGGTTGTTTATAGAACTTTGATTGAAAATGAGGTGACTTTCAAACACCTCGAAGCTGGTCATCGGATTTGAGCTGCTGTGAATTTGCACTATATTTGAGGAAGGAAATGGTTTTCAATGTAAAGTTTTAATTTTCTGCCTTGTCTTAGGAATTTTTCCCCTGAAATTCAACGCTATCAACTGTGGTGTCTAAAATAATCCATGAGGATTATTTTAATCCTAGTGCTCCAGTAATAAAGGACCAGATAGTATTTGTCTCAGAAGACTGCAAGATGCAATACAGAAAAGTCATCATATCTTTTATTCATTCTAATAATTCATTTTCCTGGAGAACATCTCATGGGTAGACCATGCCCTCTGTAAGAAAATCTTTTGACCGTACTAGTTTTTACCCATAGATGGAGCAAGAGGCTCTTATTTCCAATACCTCAGGGGAAAAACGGGGAAAACCATTCAGCTCTGCTCCCTCGAAGGCCTTTAAACTGAAATTCATTCCCCCGCAAGATTTTCCCCCGTATTCATGACATTCAGGTAACAACTTGCAGGACAGTGGGGTTTAGTCCAAGACAGGTTTGGCCAGGGTCGGCAGCTGGGTGCACACATTTCATGTACCATTGCCTCAAGGTATTTCCCACCCTCGCTCTTTAGGAATAACGTCCTGTGACACTCAGCGATGACGGGATGTCCTCCCTCCTGCCGGCTGCTGGACTCTATATTTGGATTTTTCTTTGCTGAATCCATAAATTCATCCCATAGTCTTGGACCATCCCAGCCTTCAGACCACAGTCGTAGAGAAACATCAATTATAACCTGTATCAGGATGGTGGGGAGCTGAGGACGATTTCATCTCTGTTTTTTCTCGATGTTCACAGTTCCCCTGTGTTCTGAAGGGGCAGGAGGGTGGGATGCTGCAGGGAAAGCTCGTGGGCAGCTTTGGTTTCATGGCCCTCGCCATGCAGGACAAGGGGAGCAGTTTGAGGAAGAATAGGGCTGCTTGGTCCTTAGGAGGGTGGCTCTTCCACTGTCATCCCATAAAACCTAGGAAAGGAGTACAGCCATTTGTCTTGCTTTATTTTCCTGTGCAAAACCATCTAATCGTAATTTTTCAAGCTTGCTTTGCCTGCAGCTGGAGGAGGCTGGAAGTCATGTTCTTAGTTTAAAATTAAAAAAGGACAGGCAATGTCTTCTAGTCGTAGAATCATAGAATCACACAATAGTTTGGGTTCAAAGGGACCTTCAAAGCTCATCCATGAGCAGGGACATCTTCACCCAGATCAGGTTGCTCAGAGCCCCGTCCAGCCTGGCCTTGAAATGTCGGAAAATGTCATGTTAGAAAATGTGTCTTGCGTCTAATTTTTGGACATTGACCTATGAATGGTTCCCAACCATCAGAATCTTTAAAGAAGTTTGTTTGAATAATGTATCCTTAATGGGATAATATGTGTATCAGGAGCCAGTTATTGCAAGTGCTTTGAGAATCCAGCAAAACTTCTGACAAGCTTCCCTGGCGCAGTGTGGGACATAATGATGGATGACGCCTTGTAGAGGACTATGTTCAGGTTCATAAAAGCATTTTACTAGTCACAATCACGCATATGCACATTAGCTGGAGGTTTATGCTCCCCAAAGTTTGCACCATTTTTGGATTTGCAGGATGGGGGTTGTAAAATGCTCAGAAGCCCTGTCTGTGCTTTGCCTGTGTATGAGCTGGTTTGTGATGCTAAGATTGCATGTGTGGATGCAAAAGTGCAAAGGATGGGGCAGCGAGATGAGGACTCATGATGGGTACAGCTTGAAGCTGTGCTAACTGGTAGTGAAATGTGATTTTGAGAGTGATGTCCTGAACAGTGACATTTCTGAAGGGAAAATTTTTGTCTGTAGAGTCACCTATGCACTATGAGCTATAATCCATAACTGGTGTTCTCCTCAGGTTGTTTCTCTTTGAGCCACTTTCTGGATGTTGGAATTTGTTATCCAGCTAAAAAGCTAAACCAAGACATGTACAGAGCGTTGTTGAGAAGGTCTAAATGTCAGGAACTGATTTATGGCAATCCTAAAACCACTGAACCAGCAGGAGCTTAGAAAGGGTTCTCTAGGATGGATCAATAAACTAACCCTCCTCCCTCCAGGCCTGGCTGGTTCTAGCATGTGGCACTAAGCATTTAGTGAAATCTAAGTAGGATGTTTCTTATGTCAGTTTAAAAAACAAAAACGGGATTGTTTGGTTTTTTGTTTGCTTAAGAAAAATAAATTAATTTCTTTCCACATGGGATTTCCGCTGTGCCCTTTTTTGTCACAGTTCACACAGTATTTGAAGTCTCTTCTCCATCCTTAAAAAATTATTATCTTAGATTATGGAAAAATATTGATCAGTCTGTACTTGATACGCAAAACAAATACTCAGCATCTTTGATGATCAACCATCAAAACACCTCAATTTCTTAGCTAAATTATTCTGAAGCTTGCCTCGGGTTTCCTAGAAGCCCATTTCTTCGGTAGGCAACTGCGGCGGTTTACAACGAGTTGTTTTTGTAGTTCGTTTCTTGCAGCATCTCCTGCTGCTCTGGCTCTCAGAGCCCAAAATCTAAGTGTGGTTTGAAAGGCTCGCGTGGGTGTGTGACACAGGAGCTCGGTGACAATGGCCCGTGGGAGCCGCGCCAGACGGTGCAGCACTGCGGAGCACAGGCTGCAACCCCCGGCAGCTCCAGTGTGACTGCGAACCAGAGGTGCCCTTCTGTGGGCATCCTGCCGCTCCTCCTTGGTGCACGTAGACACTGGGATCACTTTGGTGTTGGTTTGGGTTTTGAGCAGGATAATAAGAACTGTTTATTATGTTTCCTTTTTATTTTTATTTTTGTCTTCTTAACCATTCAAACAACAGGGGCTAAGAGCATCCCTCCCTGCGACACATGCAACAGCAATGATTTCAGCACTTGTTCAGGAAACCACCTTCTCTCCTCATTCCAGGAAGGTTTGCTGTTGCTCTCAGGTCAGGATATTGCTCTCAATATCACGACAGACATGCACTTACGTTGACAAATACACGGACCCTCATGCAATTAATTTCTTCTGGGGAAGACAATGTGAAGGTTAGCTGCTAATCAGATGTTCTTCAACAAACACCGTTATTTGGGGATCCTGAGCGTTTCGTTTCAGGGTCACTGCGAATGCATCTGGTTCACCGCCCGCCTCCGCTGGGCAGAAGGTTTGGTGTCAGATTTGTTTGCTTAACCTCAGGATAAGGTTTCCGTAGCTCTTCGTGTTCACAGTCGTTCCGCAGAGCTGTTTAACGGTGAGTGAGCTGCGCTTGGCAACCTGAGCTGTAACTCCAACAGGATGATGCCATTCGCACTTACGTGGTTGCTCCGATTCTTCTCACATACTGACGTGCCCCCCATAGCACTGAGCAGCCCGAAGCCAAAGCTGGCTTTAACCCATGCGAAATAAAAACCCACATGTAAACGCTACAAAGGTCTAGACTTTCTGAGAGAGGGCAGAAGAATTGCACATAAACTAATGCTTAATACTGAAGTGAGAGGAGCTGCAGGTGGCAAATAGTGCCTGTGTTTAGCATCTACATTAAGTGCCTGCCTCCATGTTTCATACAATCATAGAACAGTTTGGGTTCGAAAGGACCTCTAAAGCTCATCCAGTGCCACCCCTGCCATGAGCAGGGACATCTTCACCAGCTCAGGTTGCTCAGAGCCCCATCCAGCCTGGCCTGGGATGTCTCCAGGGATGGTTCATCCACCACCTCTCTGGGCAACCTGTAAAACGTAGACTTTGCTAGAGAGGTGTTGAGCTGGGCCACATTAGATGCACCTTGAAGGATTTCTGAAAGACAAGAAGCACAAACAGTGGCTGGAACACATAGACAGATAATAAAAATGGTGTTTTGGCACAGGAATCCTCAGCAGCAGCGCCTGATTGCAATGGAGCACTGGCCTAAACTTGTTCAGGAGAGCGAACCTCAAAAACAAATTGGCGTGAACATTTAGATGAGTGGTTAGCTGCATTTTTCCATCTTTTAGAAGGAAGTATGGCTCCTTCCAGCAAAGTTAATTAGAATGTGGCTCCTACCCATGTGAAGATCAGGTTATGCTGTATTATGTGCATTTAAACACACCTGATTTACTACATCTGACATTCTCAGAGTGACACAGGGGAAGATTTGACTGGTGCATTCTGAACAGAGCGGAACAGTTTCCAGACTTAGGTGCCTGAAGTTAATAACATAAATCCTTGCTGAGACAACTGAGCCAGTTGATTTGGGGAAAAGGGGAAAAAAAAGAGAGAGAAAGAGGAAAAAAAGGGAAATATTTTGGCTAATTTCAGCAATATTTGCTAGTCAGCCCTATGAAGGTGGTGAGCAATAAGGAATAGTTTCCTGGATGTGCATCTGAGTGTTGAGTTTTATCCTTCAAGGCCAGAGGAAAGCCCTTACTTCTGATGCCATCAAAGGCACTCTCATTGACAAAAGCCTGATTATGACCCTTCCCTCCTTAAAAACGTAAATAGTAAGTAATGAGGATTAGCGCTGATCTGACATCTCGTATGTTTGCTGGCGTTTGGG
Source organism: Nesoenas mayeri (assembly GCF_963082525.1). Lineage (NCBI taxonomy): Eukaryota > Metazoa > Chordata > Aves > Columbiformes > Columbidae > Nesoenas > Nesoenas mayeri. The sequence continues at coordinate 157,098,729 of NC_137543.1, forward strand.
GAAAGCTTTCAAGCAAATGTCGGGGATTAGCACAAACCGCTTTGTACAGCTGTCTAGATTATGTTGAATCAGAAGCCCAGTCTGCAGAAAAATATGTGGATTATTAGCAAATTCTTAGGAGCAGTAAGACAGGCAGGGATGGATGTTCTGTGTTTAGAGAAGTGGTCAAAGCCATGGCTATGGGGTGACTGATACGGACTTTGTTGCAGCAGTTTGGAACATTTTTCTTTTTCCCTGGTTTTCTTTTTTTTTTTTGTAGAAACAAAGACCAAGAAAGAAATTGAGATTTAGCATTTTTCTTAATTAAATTAGTGTATTTAATTAATAGCCGTTGCTTTGGTATTCCTTTGTGATGGGTCATGATTTCTTCAGATTTGCTTAGTGGAAGGATTTATGTGCTCATATTATCCAGACCATTGGGGTGAAGACTGTGTAAATGAAAATGCAAAAGAAAAAGTAAATCACCGTGTCTTATTTCTGCGTGTTACATGGAACATCTCCATGTAACATAGTGGCACATATCCATGCAGACAAGTAAACCCTGAAAGATAAGATCTCCTGGATCTGGGGTGATGGTGGTGGGATGGAGCTTCTACACAAGGGAGATGTCATCAGGGCATCTGTCCCTGGCCCCACAGTGATGTTTTGTTTTTTCCTTTAACCACAGAGTTCAGGGGTGATGAAGGGAGGTGAAATCTCAGATATTTTTTAAGGGATTAAACCCTGGTGGGGACTCAAGGATGGTGGCTACTCTGGGATTGTCCCCGACCTCAGAGGATGGCGCTGGGCGAGCACGTGGCCATTAAACAAGGTGAAGTTCAAGGTGAGGCACCTCGTTACGTGTGGCTGTGGCAGGGGCTGGAGCAGCTCTGGGTGGCTGCACCCACCTCGGTGACTCAGGAGAGTTCATGTGGCACCAGGGGGCCACAACTTAGAGGATGGTGGGAGTGAAAATCCTTGGGAAACTGGCCTTAGATCAACTCTGCAACTCTCCAACTGCAGTTCCTTGGCATGGATTTTGTTATTAAGACATGTCACTGCAATTAAATCCCATTAAAGTCAAACCAGCTCTGCCTTCACCTTTAGCCATAGTTTGGCTCCAGTTTAACCAAGAGAGAGTCCAGCTGCTCTGGGCTGGGCGTCTCATCTGTGCTTGGAAAAATGACTTAGAGAGTGTGATCCTCAGGATTCACGCCACCATTTTCACTCTTTTATTGCATTTTTTATTTAAGAAGAGATGTGTAGTTGGGAAGAGGTGAGTTTTTCTCAATTGTGTGTATTCAGCGTGAGCATCCTGGCACTGCCTCCACACACCAGTTTTTGCATCTTCAAACCATCTGAGTGCTCTTATGGTTCCCAGCTACAAGAGCCTTGGGGAAGGCAACAGCAAAAGGCGTCATCACAGAATGAGCCTGTTGAGTCATCTCCACCTTTCTTTTCACTGCGTAACACTTTGTCCATTGCAGCTTTAAAATTGACAAGAAGAATCACAGAGTGGTTGGGGTTGGAAGGGACCTCTGGAGATCATCCAGCCCAACCCACCTGCTAAAGCAGGTTCACCAGAGCAGATCACACAGGAAGGTGTCCAGGTGGGTTTGAATGTCTCCAGAGAAGGAGACTCCACAACCTCTCTGGACAGCCTGCTCCAGGCTCTGGCACCTCAAAGTCAAGAAGTTTCTCCTCATATTCAGATGGAACCTCCTGTGTTTCAGTCTGTGCCCGTTGCCCCTCATCCTGTCATTTGGCACCACTGAGAAGAGTCTGGTCCATCCTCTTGATACCCATCCATGAGATATTTATAAACATTGATGAGATCGCCTCTCAGCTTCTCTTCTCCGGCTGAACAGACCCAGCTCTCTCAGTATCTCCTCATAAGAAAGATGCTCTACAGTCTTCATCATATTTATATCCCTCTGCTGGACTCCCTCCAGTAATTCCTTGTCCTTCTTAACCTGCGGAGCCCAGAGCTGTACACAGAACTCCAGAAGCGGCCTCACCAGGGCAGAGTAGAGGGGGAGGAACAACCTCCCTCAGCCTGCTGGTGATATGTGGTATTTTTAAGGGCTTGTTTGTGCTTCAAGCTTTCTGCCTGGGTTTTGACAGTGTCACTAGTTTTTCCATGTACATTTTTTACCAGTGGTTAAATCACAGGACTGGGAGTTCTACAACAGAAAGGTGTCTTCTCCTCCCCACAGAGCTGTGTCCAAGATCTCATCTCTACTGCTGTGATGAGAGGGGAAACAGAATTACGCTGCATAGATGAACCTCACATGTTCATTGCTTCATGGTTGGCATCAGTCAGATGGAGTTATGAGGTTATGGTACAGTTTCATGTCACGTTCAAGCCTTATTTACTCTCTTGAAGTGATGCTGTTGTTATGTTTTATGTTATAATACATGGACATTTTTTTGGAGGAGCAATTACAAGGAGCAGGCGAGAATGCCCTTTGCTTCTGTGTGGCTAAACAAAGTCGTTCCCCAGTGCACATCAGCTCTGCAGGAATGGGACACTGAAGTTTGGGGTGGGATTGTTGAAAGAGAGAGTTGGCTGCTTGTGTGTTCCAAGCCTGTGACATTATTAAGTAAATAAAACAAGTGGCACTAAAGAAGGTATCTGAAAAACCCATCATTTCCTTTGGAAAATAACTCAGGGCACTGAAATCTGAAGCTGCAGAGCACTGGGCTGACTGTGCATCGTTCCTCACTTGTGAACCGTGTCAAGGAACAGACTGGAAAAATTATCTGTAGTGAATTATTTAATTGTCTGTCATCTAGCTGCCAGGACGAGGAGTTTTGTGCTCTATTTTGCATATTCACTTTCATCCCGTTTCTGCCTGAAGTTCTCTCTCAAGTCCTTCCAAATTCTTTACCATAAAAGATAATAAAACACTATAGCACTTCACTAACTGGCATCCAGAACTGTTTCTTCAGACTGTTAGGCACAAGTCAGATTGGGAACAAGACAGTGGTAAGGGAAAGATGGGGGAAAATTCGCTTCCCTTCACAGCAGCTGGATTTTTGCCATCAGTGAAAACCTGGAGTCCACCTGCTGTAATGAAAAATTAGCAGGTACTTAATGCTCTTTTATCCCAAAACTCCCCATATCCCAGCAGTAGTGACTTACTGTGAGCTCTCCATGAAAAGCTATGTTAAATCTTGCTGCCTTCTGCGTTGGAGGTCACAGGGAGATGGCTGAGCGAACCCCGACAGCGGCAAATACAAAGCACAGAATAGTGTCATTGGGCCACAGATAAACAGATTCTCATATACTTTCCCCATGCTATTTCATAAAGTGCTTATATAACTGAAAACATTCACCTTGGAAAAAGAAGGCTACAAAACTATTTTTACAGCTTGTTATTTATGGCTTTACTACAGTTGAGGAATTAGTTTGCATTTTACAAAGCAAAAAAGTGGGGAGGAGAGGAGGGAGGAGAAAGGAGGAGGAGAATAAGGAGAGATATTTGCACAGCTCTCAGAATATTAAAGAAAAACTAAAATCCCAAGGAGTTACCGCTGTCAAATGCAGACACGCAGGCAAATCCTAGGCTGGACTCAGCATCCAGGCAACCTCAACATTTTTGTTAAGCTACTGCCGGCGCCGCTGACAGCTTCTGCCCCTTTATTGAAAAAAGCAAACGCCTGACATCACTTAAATTCTTAGAAAGTAATTTCTCCTCTGTCCGACAGATTCGAGGCTCAGCAGCACACGGCACATCTTGCAAAAATTCAGTGGGAAAAAGCCTCTGATGAGTTCATGGCTGAGAAGGTGTGTGGTTCCTTGTTTCCCTCTAAACTCGGCACTTCGTTCCCCCCCAAGTTTCTTTCCTTCTGTCATGGATACAGACACAGTGCATTAGGAAGTGGATCACATTTGATTAAACCATTTATAAGCAACTTCTACAGTTGCAGGATTAGAAGAGCCCTTTGCTGTGCTAAGAAAGCCTCCACCTCTTCTTCCCTAGTTCTTTTTGCATGGTGCAAAAGCCAAGTGGCTAAGGAGATTAGGAACTTCGTTACTATGCTACTAATGTTAATATATGATGGGGGAAAGCCCATGCGTTTGCAGTCTTACAGGGGGGAGGTGGGACAGTTGAGTACAGAATAGGTGCAGCCCAATGGGCTCAGCACCATGAGGCTGTAGGGTAGGTAAAGAAAAAATACCAGTTTGCTGTGTCTACTTACCAAAATACAAGTATTTTTGCACTGGAAGTATTGATACAGTGAAGCCAAACCTTTTCTTGGAGCTGAGAAGTTAAAACTGTGTTGAGGAGCCAGCATTGTTCTTCACTGCGGACCAACACAGGGAGCGCTGAGCACTCCCCAGCCACGGCCACGCATTTCATGCTCTTGGAGCAAAAGCAAAACCATCTTTCACCTTGGGAAGCGCCTTGTGACGGCAAACAAGAAAACTTGGTAAGACATACCGAGCTCCAGAATCATTAAAGTCAAGTAAAACTTGTTGCTAGACATGATTGTTTAGCTCGCTGGTGGCTCAGTAGCTAAGCACATTAGAAGGAGATGCAGGGGGAGCTGCTAAGCTGCATAAAGTCCTTCAGGCTCTGCGGGTGCCCTACACCTTCCCTACCACGCTGGATTTGTGCGGGCAGGAAGGGTAGAGCTGGGGCAGGAGCATCCTCCTTGCATGGTGAGCAACCCCGAGTGGGTCTTCTCCAGGTTTTGGTGAAGTTTCATTAATTGCTGTAGTTTAAGAGTTTTGTAGCAGGTGACTGTAAACAGGGAGGGCTGAAGGGTGCCAGGTGAATTTGAAGAGGCTGATTTAGGCTGGTGGTGCTGAGGGCTGTGACTCAAAATAATGACCAGCAGGACCTTCCTTGTCAGTGCTGCGCTTGATGTGGGAGCTGGTGTTGTGTCTTTTAACATATTGTGCAGGAGAAAAAACACTTGAAAATCAATAGACACTTGTTGAGAAGCTCAGTTTTGTGAGCAGTGAGCATGGCGTTTGTTAGAGGCCAATGGGATTTGGGTCTCTCGGGATGGGGGTCGATGCTCTCCATCCTGTGCTTGCACAGCCCCACTCAACAGGTCCTGAAATAAGAAGATTGTAATGGCTGTAGGCAGCAAATAAACAGGAAAGAAATCCAGAAACCTGTGGTAACCTTAAATATCTACTTTATCTACTGTAGGTCTTTATTTTCTTTAAGATGTTTAATTATCTTTCTGGCTAACAGAGGTAGAAAACGGATTAGTCTAAGCATGAGGCTCTTGTGGTGCAGTAACACGCAGCACCTGAAGACAGCTTTTCATCTGAAGCTCTCACAGAGATGATGTGAGATATCCCTGGTTGTGCAGTGGCCTGGTAGCAGAGCTGAGAAAAGACCCGACATCTTTGAACTCCTTACTCAGCCCCATTCCAGTGTTCCTTCCTCTGCCCTATTGTATTTTATTATAACTGCAAACAACCTACGAGGTTTACAGGAACATGTAGCTTGGAGCAATCATTTCTGTTCATGTCTATTAGCACAGCGGTTTTAATACTTTTTGCTCCAGTGACGTGCTTGCAAATAAGATGACTTCTAGCTGCCAAGGTGATCATGCAGTATTCTTTTTCCACAAATATGTATTATGTAATAACAACAAAAGCATTCAGTCTGTAACACTGATAGGTTTTTACAGGCTGTTCGACGCAACCTTGACTCCAGGAGCCAGAATACTGGAAAGCTCATAGGACTGTGTTAGAAACGTGCCTCTGAAAACAGAGACACCCGAGTGAAGGACTAAAGATGCGGGATGCTTTTGGGGCAGACCAAGAAATGCAAGAGTTGGGCTTTGTGCTGCTGGAAATACCCAGAGCTCTGTAACCATAACACTGACTTTCTGCTTTGATTCTTGATGTGGAAATTAAACTGATTAATTATGTTAGAGCTACTTGGTAGACTGCTTTCTACTTTAAGCACTGAAGCCATTGCGAGATGCTGACCTCTGACAAGATTTGGGAATCTGATGGCGCTGCACCACAAATTCTGGTCATTCTAGTTTAGATCATTTTCAAATGACTTTACAAGTGTGATTGGCCCAATGCACCGCTGAGCTAAGTCACCACTAAAAGTGATTTCATGATTCCAGAAATCTCCCCTCAACTTGAGGCTTGATATGTTTTGATGAGGTGAACGGGGGTGCTGCTGGCTGCAGATGAAGTGTTGGCCTGAGAACTGTGTCAAGCTGGGATGTGCCTCAGCACTGGTGCCTGCCCCCTGATTCACCAGGGCATCCTAAAAACCTCAATAACCAAGTGTCAAGGGTTTTGATTGTGGGGTGACAATAAAACCATGGCAGATGTGTTGTTAATCCCCTCTCCCTACCTTCAGTGCTTCCCTTTCTCCCCTTCCCACTCAGGACAGGCGATCGGAGGAAAAGAAGGACAGAGAGAAGAAAGTTGGAAAAATTAAAAATGTTTTACTAATGCTACTAATAAGAATAGAGAAAATAATACAAAATATACAAAACCAATCTTGAAAGTCCCAGCAACTGCAGAGCCGGCACCCGGAGTGCTGGACTGGACTCTGCAGCCAACCGGAGCTGGATTCAGTCTGTCACGAGGCCTCAGTTCGCAGGGAGGACTAGCAAGGTCCTCTCCTAATGTTGGCCATAAGCAAAAACGGACGAGGTCCTCATGATCTCCCACTTTTATATGAAGTATTCACGTGAATGGGATGTCATACTCAGTTGGTCAGTTTCTTGGTCACCTGTTTCTCGTTGCCCCTCTCACAAGATGTCCATCCGTGCTTATCAATAACTTCGCATTCCATTGCTGTGTTTACCAAAACATGTATCTGGTTCTCCAGGAAAATGCAGCTAATATGAAGCTTTTGCTGACAGGCAAACTCACTAAAAGAGAAACTTGTTTATAACAAAAGCAGGACACCAAGGAAGTGTTGTGCAAGGAGGTACCGTGACGTTGCCTTTTCTCTGTCTCTGGCTTTCAGGACACAGCTGACAGCCTTTTCAGTCTCTTCCTTTATCGGTAACTCTTGTGAAAAGGTTTCAGCCTAATTTTTTTCTCCTGCCAGGTATTGTGTGTGCAGGCTGGCAGTGTTGGCTTTCCCAGGAATATTCTCTTATTGCCTTATAGCTCCCAGGTTTCCAGCCCTTGTGTCATCTAGGCATAAAGACTCAACAAGTTTTCTCGAGTCAAGTCTGCATTGCTCCCAGCCAACCCACTGAGATTTTTCACACAATCCTAAATATACTCTGAACTTTACAATGTTTGGTGTTTTCACTTGCACAGTGGATGAACGAGGAACTTTTTACCACCCAAGCTGTCCCACACTGTCCCTTGATTCACTCCATCATAGACTTGTGGCTCCCGCCGCCACATCCCAGCTGGATGCTGTGGATGTGTTGGATGCTTTTTACCAAGTTACTGGTCTGCCAGCT